>NW_022280086.1:224036-254297 GCF_004355925.1 Anarrhichthys ocellatus | reverse complement strand
CAGCCGGGCCTCGGCGCGGGCCGCGGCCAGCCGGGCCTCGGCGCGGGCCGCGGCCAGCCGGGCCTCGGCGCGGGCCGCGGTCAGCCGCCTTGGATGGGCCGTGGCCGAGGACAGGGTGCGCGCGGAGAGGAAGGGGGACGGGGGCGCGGCAGTGGGGCTGTCAGAGGGCGCAGCGGCAGCAGCTTTGGGTTCAGCTACGACACAGCCGAAGAGCCGTCCTGCCGGACCGATCAGCTGACCAACTTGTCCGTGGTCCTCCAGGTCTGTCTGCATGTATCTGTACCATAGGACGCTATCGGTTTTGATTTCAACACCTGCTCGGTTCAGATGTTTTAATTGACTGACCCTAGCAAAGGGCCGATTACATAAATGAAATGTGAGAATGGCATTGCCTCTGTCACATCACATTATCATCATCTGTTGTGTCCGTGGAAACGGACACAACGGTTGTTGCATTAGCCGTCCATTAATACTGCGTGTGACAAGGCAGCAATAATCCCCCGGGTTCTTGTACACAGAACGGAGCAGAAGATGCCCCCAAACCGGACTACAGCTCCATGCCCCTGCTAGCCGCCCCTCCACAGGTGGGGCAGAAGATTGCCTTCAAGGTAAGTCTAGTCTTTATTCACCACAGTGTATCTGCTCTGTTATTGACGCTGCACGCGTACATGCTAGCCTGTTTTTAGCTTTAATTCATTTGCCAAAAAGAGACAAAATTTAGACCGATAGCATTGTTTGTTTCTCTCCAAATTTTCTTTTGTTAATGTAATGGGTTGCTTTATATATTTTGGAAAATCCAACAACCGCAGAGAAAAAATAGGACAGAGCTCTAAGAGGTGTTGTGACTGGCTAGCACCTAGCGTGTTCCCGGCTGGCTAGCGCATTAGCACAAAGCTCACGCAGCTAAAGCAGTTCACCAACTAATCCCAAAGCTTCTAGGATACAAATATTTTTGGAAGATATGCGCGCAGGAATTTTACATTTAGCCACTACTGCTCTTTGAACGGGAACTATTCTTTTCACATTAAATGTGATTACTGCCAGTAAGCAACCATATTTATGATCTGTCCTCCAATAAAGGAAAAGCAGTGGTTTGAAATCACTCGGTGCACGACCTTTAGTGAAAGTAAGACACTGAACTTTAAGACTATTTGTAAACTTAATTTCCTAATTCCTGTTTGTCTGTTTGTGTGCTCACAGTTACTGGAGCTAAGTGAGAACTATACACCAGAGGTATCCGAATATAAGGTGAGTGACATCATTCTTGACCTCCAGAGATAATGAGCTGTTCATTCATACTGGAGAGTCACCACACCACTGACGCTGTGCATTTTTTTAGGAGGGGAAGATCGTGAGCCTTGACCTCACCACCAAACAGATTGAGCTGGAACTACTGAACAGCTCTCCAGGTAGGGATCATTTCACCACTGACAGGTACAATATCAATGCTACTTCCAAAACTCTGTCGGAAAATGTATTTTGAGAGTCAGAAAGTTCAGCATATAGTGTTGGAGGGTGTTGTCACTGCTCTTTTAAAATGTGATGAACATAGCAGGAACAGAGCAGATGTTCCAACATGTGCCACGCGTTTGTGATCACTCGTAACCCGCCGCTTCTCCCACAGCTCCTGTAAAACCTGGCAAGTTCGACCTGGTCTATGAGAACCCGGATGGCTCGGTGAGAGTGGAGAGCGTGGATTACGCAATTTGCAGAGACTCTCGGGTAAGGTGAAACAAATTTAAAGGAACAGTGTGTGGGGGTTTAGGTGGATCTGTTGGCAGAAATGTAATATAATATTAAGTCTGTTTTCATTAGTGTACAATCACCTGAAAAAAATAATCGTCGTGTTTTCGGTAGCTTAGAATGAGCCGTTTGTATCTACGTACGGAGCGGGTCCTCTTTAAGAGTCCACCATGTTGCATCGCCATGTTTCTACAGTAGCCCAGAATGGACCAAAACCAAACACTGGCTCTAGATGGGGACTTTCGCTTTTTTCCGCTGCGGCCACCATCGTTTTCCTGCACGCTTGGCACATGGGAAAGGTTTCAGTTGGTTGCAGTCTGCAACTTCACCACTAGATGCCAGTAAATCCCAAACACTGGCCCTTTAAAGGAATAGTTGAACCTTTTGTGAAATGCGCTCAATTGGTTTGGATGTGAGAGAGTGTCCATGCTAGTCCAAGCTAATGAGAACTGAACTAATTTCTGTCACTAGAAGTCATCATGTATAGTACAGACAGAGTCAGGCCGATAACCCAGTCATTTGACTTTCAGTGTTTTTATTGATATGCTCATATTGTATACTTGTTTTATGAATTTAAAATGAATGATTTCAATCAAACTGTAATTTAAAAACAAAAATAGTTATTAGATGTTTTTGTTTTTTCAGTTGAAAAATCAAAAGTCAAAGTGAATTCCCTGGAGTTAAATCTTAAAAGTTAATTGAATAGATGATTTTATCCATTTTCATTAAAACAAACGCTCAAGCAAACTGGTCCCAGTCCACCAGCTTATACCCTCGAGTGCCTTATCAAATAACAGCGGGCCTACAAAGGTTGATCTGTGTGGTCCCTTACAGTGACACTGGCAGTCAGCAAGAGCAGTTAAAGCCAAAGCCTTTCTTTTGTCTCTGAGCCCAGGTTATAGTCAGTCGCTTGTAATAATATCCGTGCCGATCCTTTTGGAATCTTCGCGTAATCACTGTTAAAATAACTCATAATCTTCACTTCCTCCCACAGGTGACAGAACGGTGGGACTCCCTGCTGGAACCAAGGCTGATCGTTTAAATGGAGCCAAGCAGTGATTTTGTACATCCCCTAACCTTAAGTTAAACTAGGGAGTCACTTCTGTACATTACATATGACAGCAAAGGGATGTGATTATGGTTGTTTATGTCTCTCTTCTCTGTACTTCAAAATATATCATCACTTTACACAGAAGAGCTACTGCAGCTGAAAGTATTGACAAATGTAATAATTGTTGCATTTTAATATGAAATGCTGTATGCTCTTAAATATGTAGATTGAATGTGTGATCGCTTCCAGGACTGACGCATAATGGTTTTATGTTTTGTAAAGTGATGTGACTGTGATATCAGTCTTGTATAAACTTTTTTTTTTTTTTTTTTTTTTTTTTAAATAAAACACTTAAGGTGCATATCTACTGTATTTTTCCAATGTGGAAATGTTCCTTATATGGAGGGTCATTATGCGTGAAAATAAAAAGAATGGTAATTGCTCGAACTAGAAAATAGTGATAGGTAAACATGAGACAGATAAGCCAACACTATATTGAAATCAAACTTCATTATATTAAAGTCAATTGCTGTGTCCCAAATGTATACCTTGTTGGACATTACATCAAACTGCGACTTTAGAATAAGAGAATTCAACACAACAGAGAACTTTATTTATTTATTAAATGTATCTTTTTGGAGCTGTTTCACCACCATAGTGTTTATTTTTTGCAGCTGAAAGTACCACCTTGATCTCCATTTTGCTTTGCATTGCATTGTGGGAGAAACGTGTACAAGAACGTCACGCTCAAAAATCCTTATTTTAGTATGCATACTGACTGCTTCGAGTAAACCTTAATATTGTCACTTTTGTACTTTGACACGCCGCATACTCACACTTATTACGTAATATCTAATAATTTTGACTCAAAAGCAAAACATTGTAACTGCTGTTCAATGTCCCTTGTAGCGACACAAGTGACATTTACGGGATAATTTAAAGTTGTTCAACAGTAGTAGAGACGATTCTTTTACATGGTAAGTATTTTTCTATCGTCGTTCCTAGCATTTCATCAATTATTTATTCATCTATTTCAAGAAATGGACTCCCATACAGTTTAATACGTTGCTTTCATCGGTGTAGCTGTAGTGGAAAGTTATCTGTGACAAAAGGCATTGTAGGTGATGGAAGCAGTTGCTCAATGTTATTTCAGTGGTTGGTAACGCACCTGGAATCTGGATTATTAATCAGCAGCTGGTTTGTGACGAAACGCCTCGTGCCCTCGTCGTAAATCATCGTCCTTTTCCGTAACTTCTCGCGCATCTCCAATAAGCGGTGCTGTTTATGCCACAGCAGCAGCAGTCGAGGACGGCGAGAACGATGATGGCGACCGCCAAAGCGATTCTTTAACAGGAGAAAAAAAAACATCCGCCGACGAAGCCAAGCCCTACAATGGAAGGACATGCCGTTACCGACCAAGAGCAACTCCTGCAGTTTCTGAGGAGGCTCAAGGAGGTTTTCGACGTGTGCGACGAGGATGCTGACGGCTTCATCCGGGTGGAGCACTTGGTGGACCTCGGTCTTCAGTTCGGTCAAGGAGACGAGGTGAGAGAGGCTGAGAGGGGGTAACCACAGACAGGTAGCTCCGTATCACGCCTGTGGTCGCTCAACCGACATTTTGATAAGGTTAACTATTAACATGCGACGAATTATGGACCGTACGAGCTCCTGGCAACAACAGGCCACCTGCCTCTACGTTTTTAAATGTCACAGGTGTGTTAGAGGTGTTAGCTTTTAGTGGCTCATTAGCTAGACATTACCTAGCTATTAGCATATTACTGCTTAGGTGTGCTGCTATATCACAGATATAACGACCTGTCATGCTACCTCTTCATTCTGTCTGTCTCATGTGTCATACGCATATTTAAACGGTTCCAGATATTATTATTAATACTTAATACATATTAGTATATATAATATAAATATCATTAATAATAATAATTAACGGTTCCTGCTTATTAACACTAGAGAGGCAAGGTGAAAAAGCCTTACACAGAAGCCCACCAAGCCTACAACTAAACTCTTTTTTTCAGCAGAGGTATTCCTATTATAAACCTCTACCACACTGTTGTGTACATTGCAGTGTTACTTTTATGCTAACACACCAAATGCTTTTGGTCTTTTTCCAGCATGTTGGTGATGTAGACACCTCCATCCATCATTGGCCTAATGTATCTTGTGACATCAAACTGTGATCCAGCAAATCTACACTACACTGTGTACTACAGAAAACATCACAGTGACTAAAAGCATCAGCGATAAATAGATTTTTGGTGTCAGCTCTTGATAATCGTAAGATACTACCGTTTATGTGGTGCTATGTATCACTTTTATATCCTCGGCCATTGTGGGCAATTCTGCAAATCAATAAAAAAAAATGCTTCTTAATGATCATATTAGATTTTTTATATGATCTCTGTAATATTTGATTAATTCCCTCAATTAACTGGAAACAAACATTCCTGTCTGCTTATACCACCAATAAACAGTTTATTGATTGATTTTCCAGAAAATGTTCTCCATCATGATTAATATTGATGTTGAGATAAAGTAGCAGTGAGCTCCATAGACTGTATATATAGACTTTTTATATACAGGCTTTTTTACATATAGTTTGTGGTCAGCTTGATCCGGCCCGATTGAATGTCAACAACCTTTTGTTTTCTCGAGATAACAAGTTCAATATCTCATTTTCTCGAGATAACAAAATACTGGTGATCTCGGAAAAAAATAAATAATTCTAGCACAGTTCTCGTCTTCCATAATATTGGGCAGTACTTCCCAACATTATTCAGCTTGTGGCCGTTAATTCTGAAGCAATATCTCCCTGTGACCCGTTGTAGCAGGTTGCGTGTTCTATAAATTATGAACACTGGAGTTAAAGAGATTTTATTCCTCTTGGATTTATTATCTTGGATAATTTCAGAGGCCTGGAGAGGAAAAACTCACCGACTACTCAGTATTGCACCAAAGAACAAACAGCTTGTTGTGGGATTTAGCAGGATTTATTTTATTCCTTCGATCCCTGCCTGGGTCATCATCTTGTGATGCCCTTAGATTCATCTGGCAACCCTGCGTCGGGGCTTTCAGGCTTTCTGTAGTTATTGCAGTTCACATCAGCGCCGAACTACCTCGCTATGTTTCCATGTTGTTTTTCTCACCTTAGATTGAACATTGTAAAGGCTATGGTACTGAACCAAGCGGGCAATGTCACTTTAGATTCTGAATGTTAAACACGCAGTCGATAAAGTCCAATGGTTTATGTTGTGTGCAGTAAGGTTCAGGGGCGGAGCCAGAGAGTGTAAACATTCAGGGCTCAGCCCAAACCTAGGAACTATATATATATATATATATATATATATATATATATATATATATATATACTACTACAACCATATACTCTGTTCTTCAAGACATTTGATAATAAAATATCTAAAACTCTGTACATCATTTGGTAAAAACATGGAAACAAATCAAGTCAACATCCTGTTTTGTATTTAATTGTTCTCCAACTCTCTTCATCTTTCTGAAACACAACAAAGGATGAGGATGAATAATATCCACTACATATGTAGGGTAGGCTATTTTCCTTTACAAATCCCCCCCCAAAACCTGAAAAGATATTGAGGTTGCATATATCAGTGCCACAGTAACTCCAGATATCTAAATGCTGGATCTGATGTACCCTTTTGGGGCTGACAGTACTGGCGGGGGGTGCAGGATGCTGTGCCAGTCTGATAGGTTCAGTACCATGGAGAGCACACTGCCAGTCAGGGTAAACACCAAGCAGTAGTGCTAGGGCTCTCTCTGTGGTACTGAACCTGGGGCTAGCAGGGGTGCTAGTGGTCAACACTAACCCCCGAGTCATCATTTGATGGCTTATTCCATGATTCTACAGCTTGCTAATCTACCATTTTATCATATTTTAAGATTTGGAGCCAAATACTTTCTCTATTTTCTTTGGTTGAAATAAATGGCTAAAGATAGCCGCTTCCAGGTTTTCTGCTCCGTTTCTTCGTAAGTCCATGGATTGTTTATGGAGTGAAAGTACTTTTCTAATGGAATGGACAAAGGCTTAATAAATATATTTACCTATACCCTCACAAGCAGGCTTCAAGTTGATTTTCATGCCCTGCTGACAATAATCAAACCAGTGGCTGCATGTAAGACTTGGAAATGTGTTAGGCCTTAGGACATGCTGAACAATAATGTGAAGTATATGCTGGAGCACCACTTTCGTAGTTCATGGCAATTCGCTTCCAAGAAGACTAGCACCCAGTTGTCATACTTGTGTTGGAGTGTGTTTAGTCACACTCGGTTATTTAGATTGCTGTGCAAAACAGGAGCTTGGAAGAGAAAGAAATGAAACCCGGTGAAGAGATGGGACTCAGAGGGAGAGGAGGACGCACCGAGTACCACAGATAAACAATATCCAACAGTGAGAGTAGATTTTCCTTTAAGCTGTCATGGCGGCTGAGCTGAGCACCCCGAACACACTTCTACTAAAAATAACTCGGAGGTAGCTGCTGCTCCACGCCCCCCCCCCCCCCCCCCCCCCCCGCAGCTCCTCTCATCCCTGTGTTCTTTGTCGCCATGGCGATGAGAGCTTCTGGAGGAGACTTATGAGCGGATTGGTCGGTTAATAAGTAATGAAATGATCCGCCTGTGAGACGGCACTCACTGCACCAGTGCTGTATTTACATTTGTTTCTTTTGGAAAACAATGACACATCCAGAAGCATCCGTTTCCATGGCGATTTGTTGACCGCAGCGAGCGTACATTATGAAATACCATCTTTATTCCCCATGGTTACCTCACCACACTGCCCCATACTGCATGCATGCACACATTACAGTAGCCTACAAATGCAATAGTTGTCAAAGCACATATAAAGTATTTTATACAAATGTTTATTTCTGTTATTTATACTGACAAAACATCTTTTTTGTACGAACACATCATTCAGGTTTTGTTTTGCTAATTTTAGCCCTACAATTTGTGTTTTGTCATATCAAAAATGTACTCTTAAATATTATTATTTCACAACTTTTTTTAAACATATGCAACATTATTTTAGACTTTTAAACGTATTTCTCTGTTTTATGTAATTAGAAAACCGACTGATGGTCGTAGGACAGTTGACAGATATTTTTCACAGTTTTCTGACATAAGCTGACTCATTGAGAAAAATATTTGGCGGATTAATTGATAATGAAAAGGTGGATAATGCTAACAGAAGCATATTTTCAAGTGGACAGCGCCTCTGAAGCTCTGAGCTGAAAACTGTATTTGAACTTGTGTTTGTTTGATCGTTGCTGGAGGTGAAGAGATTCTGTCCTAATCCAGTCCAACCGTCCACTGACACTCCACACATGTACATATTTCATTATAAGACATTAGAGACATAACAAACTTATAGAGTTTCAGATGTATAATATTAAGGGGTTGGTTGAAACTGGCTTCTGCTTGCCTGACATGGAAGCCTCTGGAGGTGTTTGATGTAGCAGTGTTAAGCCCGTGTGATAATGTGACACTGAGCTGTGGGATGTGTGACTGTGTGTGTGTGTGTGGGAGAGAGATAACATGTAGATGCCTGTTTAGCACAGGTTGATCCACAGTATATAACTTTGATCTATTTATCCATACTCAGAAACCGTCTCCCACCAAATCCCGTGTCCGATGGTATTCCCTCCTCCTGCTCTGAGCACGGCTGTCAGAGTCGGAGCCGTAATCTTCTGCTACAGTCACTCTTTAGCGTTATTCCAACCAAAGGAGATGCCACATCGACTTGTGCAGAGCATTGATGAAGGGGCAGAGAGGAGCTTGAGGGGAGGCTGGATGGCGTTGTCAGCAGTGCTCAGTGCGCTAGGGGACATGTAGGCAAATGTGTCTTACTTTATGACACAACTAAAACAAAATAGCACCTGACAGTGCACGTACGCAGTGAGGTGAAGGTCGACTCCATGTGCCTTCTTTTCTGGGTTTCTCAAATGGGAACGCCCAATCAGCCGAATTGATAACCAAAGTAAGCTATTCAGTAAGGTGATCAATAATGTGAAAGCTAGGACTAGCTGAGGGAACTAATATTCTCACTTTATGTCAAGATCCTTAAGTCAAAACTATATGTAACAAAAGAATGCAATGTCAGTAAGCCTGCAGAAAAGTCAGGGTCACACAGAGGGGTGGGACACTCTGAATTGTTAAAAATGTTTTTTAACAATTTAACAGTAGACACTTAGACAGACTTCCCTGGACATATTCATAGTGTTGGCATTCTCTAAGTGAATACATGTGTAAGGGATGAAAGCGGGAGAGATTCAAACCAACCAAGCGACATTAACATCCATAGAGTCAGCAGGGCTAAAAATCACAACCCATTTTAGAGTGATTCAATGTAAGGAGAAGAGGGTGGGCTGAACTGATGCCTAATGCCCCTGTTGTTTTCTGTCCAGAGTCTAAGAATAGAGGGCGCAGCATCGTGTTGTAAAGATCTCTCTTGTCTCTTGCAGGTGAAGAAGTTAACCAGGTACCTGGATCCCAACGCTCATGGGAAGATCAACTTCAAAGACTTCTGCCACGGAGTGTTTGCCATTAAAGGTACATGTAACTGATGGACCAAAGAGGTTCAGCAGAGTGTTAGCGGCTTCCCTCTGTTTCCAGTCTTTATGCTAAGTTAAGCTAACTGCTGTTGCTTCATATATACATCACAGGCATTGAGGGTGGTGTCCATCTTCTCATCGAACTCTCAGCCAAAAAGTGAATGAGCCCCAAAATGTTGAACTGTTCCTTAAACTGTCGATAACCTTCCTGAGGTGTGGTGCAATGTATTTCAGTTTGTTTCTCCCCTTTCCTCTTCTTTGTTTCTTTCTTCTGTCTTTCCTGCCCTCCTCCTGCCAGGTTGTGAGGAGATCCTGAAGATGGCTGTGGGTCCGCGCGGCATTACCTCCAACCAGTCTGTGACTGACAATGGTTACATTTACCAGGTACAGGCTTATGCAGTTTAACGGTGAAAGCTTCGTGCCTCCTTCATACCTTGAAAACGGATATATACTCAAAAAGGGGGAAGGGGGGGTTAGAAGCTACTGATGCCTTTTGGTCATTGTGCACAAATTGATAGACCGGCCACATTAGAGAGTCAGATTCTCCACCGGTCCCCCTTCACTCCTCTGTCACAGCTGTTACCTCTAGTTTGTTTGTGTTTGTAGTGTTTGTGTTTACAGTTCATCAGCATTTCAAAGTTTGCCTCTCAGGACAGATGCAAATGTGATTCCCAGCTTAACTCCACCCAACATCTCATCTCATGTCTGGGTGTGCAGTAACCTCAAACCATTTTCTCACTCCAAACTCATTCACTACCGCCGCTTGGTCAGTGCCCCTCGGCGTCTGACACCGACGCCCCTCGGTGCCCTTTAGCGCCGGAACGCACCGGGCTTTCAACAACTAACTAACTTTGTAATTATTTGGGGCTTAGTTGTTTTTGCAGCAGGCAAAGTAAGGTAGCAGAGATTTCTCTTTATTTAGTTTTTTCATTATTTTGTAACATTCCTTAATCTATATATTCTTTTTCTGGGTAAAAGTGAGGATTATGAGATAGTAAGTTTAGTAATATTATAATAGTAAGCTTCCTATTTCAAAATGTTGCCATTCAGTATCACAATTGTTTTTCTTTACCTGGCAGAAATTGTCTTCCATAAAACTGAGATTTTGATTTATTCACTAACATGTTTGTCTTGAGCATTTACAGTACCATCATCGATTAAAATATCGATGAATGTGCAATATATCACAAGTTGCTGTGTGTAGTCCTCGCCACAAGAGATCAGCCCAACTGAACAGTTGCTAAGCAACGAGAGAGAGAGAGAGAGAGAGAGAGAGAGAGAGAGAGAGAGAGAGAGGTGTGGCTTTGTCCCTGCTGAAGCAGCGGTGTGTTTTCAAATGTGAATGGTGAGCTGCAGTGAAACGTGTGTGAGCCTTCCAGCTTCAGGAATACAGTGGATTTTGGTCCCACCTCCACGATGACAGATACCGTATGTTGTTTTGAATGCACACACACACACACACACACACACGTGTCTCAGGGAGAATATTGCTTCTTACTTAAATGAAAAGAGCATTCAGTACGTTTACACACAGAAACAGGATGATTTCTGTGTGTAATGATTTAAAGTGATGCTTAATGTCATTTGCTGCCGGTGTGTGTGGATCCACTTTGGATTAAATATGTTGAGCTAGTTTGATAGACTGCATGTGAAGGTGAGTGGTCTTCTTCACCACTGCTCTGTGTTTCGTAATGTTATAGTCCTGTAGGTCAAATGCCAGTGATTGCATTTATTTGAATAATCATACTACTTCTAAAGTTCCTGTCCGCTCTGTGTGCACACAGCTGTTTCCACTTGATTTGGCTGATTAGGTCTCTTCTCAGGTGTGTGCAGACTCTGCCTGATTGACATCTTCCTCACTCTGCTCTCGGTTCAGTTGCACCTGTTGGGGGCGGGGCATCTGCCACCTTGATGGTTATTATCGGTTATGGTGTTCGGATTCACACAGGAGCTCAGTTATTGATGACAGTGGAATTCAGATACAGCACCGAGGAAGTCGACACACACTCACCAGCACAACGTCTGCCTGTTTGTCTTATGCTGGCTCGATGGTGACTTTTCTATACTGTCTGTTGATTTGGTAAACACAAATGCAAGTCATTCCATTTAGTATGTCTTAGTGGGATTTTACTCTAAACTATTTCCACTTTATATTACATGTATAAATATGTTTCAGTGGAAGGTCAACATTACACTACACGTCCCTGGATTAACTTTTTAAATTCCTCATTTACTCTTTGTCAGGAATCCAAATCTCCACACACTTCTCTTCATCTCAGACAAAAACATGTGTATAATTGATGAATGAAAGCTACTTGGCGGCGGTGGTGCGTGCGTGTGTGTACGTGTGCATACAAATATAAAACGCAAACCACAATCTCGATGGAAAGCACCTACTTTGTAATTGCAGCTGGATCTGTTTGTGCATGTGCATTAGTGTGTGTGTGTGTGTGTGTGTGTGTGCACGCGCATTTGTGTGTGTGTGCGCGCATTTGTGTGCGTGTGACACAGAGTGTGCATCTGCCCTGGCACCTCCGTTGGGTGAAGCCAGACAGGCACTTGCATAATTGATGACACACAGATCCGAGGCACGCGACATCCCACTCTGTTTCTGATAAATCTCCAGGTCAAATGCTGGAGGTGTGCTGTAATATCCCACGGTGTCTTCTATTGCTCGACATATTTGATAATATGCGGTTTAAGCTGTCACTATATCTTATTGCTGCTCTAACAAGGTTTAAGGCCAGAGATTTTCGCTTCTTGACGTCCTATGATTCAATGTCAAAGGTGTCTCATCTGTCTCAGGGAGTGTTTAACTGAAGAGATGGGAAAAGAAATCTAAATGTAATGTAAGACTTTTAATATTTACACATTATTGATAATGCTGTAGATTGTTTTTGCAGGGGTAAGATGCTCTACAACAGGGGTCTTCAACTAAAATTCCAAAAGGTCCAGATTGAGAAAATCTCTTCGGGCAAAGGTCCGAAACATTACAACAATATCTAACTCGTGTTATTTAGTGCCATATATATCTATATATATCTATATATATCTATCTCTATCTATATATATATATATATTCAAGAAGTCTAGTAGTAGTAACGTCTCTGTGTAGTCAACAACTGTCAAATCAAATAAAGAAAGTACACATCAATTATATTTTAACAAATTATTATTCTCAGTTTTCAAATTTAACTGGATGGATTATAAATAATACATAGAAATAAATGTTCTTCTCATTTCAAGTACAATAAGGGCTGGATTAAAGAATAACTGACATGACAGAAAGCTTTTCAAAAATGTGCATCTTAAAATAAAGTAATTCATTTTAGAAACATTTATTTCACTGAATTGTGCTGCAGCTTTAAATTCAGTTCATTCAGGTGTGAAGTGATGTCAATAAAAAAGTCTCAATATTATATTTTTGTCATCTAAAAAGATATATCAGTGAGCATGGACTTTGTGTGGTTATTAAACCACTTGTTTCAGCTCTATTCTCTCTGTTAACATCATTGTTGAACAGTGAACTAATGTGTTAGGATTCTGATAATTTTGGGCTCTTAGGTTTATTTTCAGATGTGAGTGGATACGTTTGTTCAAAGGAGTTGTGCTCTGCCTCGTAGTGCGCTTCATTTCCCGCTTTTATCAATAGTTACGGTTTCTGAACATATGAGACATGCTGGTTTTAACTGCCTGTGGGAAGAATTAACATATACGTTTCTGTTCATTCTTTCTTATAAATTATATTCTCTCTGTACGCGTTTCTCTTTTTGGAGAACGTCATGTGAGATAACGTCTCTGTTTAGCGCAATATTCCTGCTCTTCTTTCTATTTCCTTGTCTCAGCCCTGTGTGTCATGGTGTGTGTAAATCTCACTAGAGTCAGGAAACTTGTCAGAATGCCCATATTTGATTGGCTGAGCTGCATCACATGATGTGATTTTACGCATTGGTCGGTGTGTTTCCTGCACCGCTGAACAAGTGCTGTAACTGCTGAATAAAATGCGCTGGTTAAAATATAAACTCGCTTTCAAGTATGTATATTTCCAAATTATCTATCGGTTAGAGATGCTGGGTCCGGATGCAACTGCGTCTGGGTCCGGATCTGGACCGCGGTCCACCAGTTGGGGACCCCTGGTGTAGTGTCTCTACTTGCCTCTTCAGTGCGCTGTGAATCCACGCTCTCTTCTCACAGAGGCGGCGTGTGTCCATTTGTTGACGTTGCTAATGTTTCATTTTTTTTGTTCGCTTGTTTGTGTAGAACGGTGAGGCCAAGCTGGGCCCTCCCATTATCATGTGCACGCGCTCCTACCCAGAATGCAGTGTGTACGGCGAGGGCTGTGGCCCCGACGGGGAGTGCGACATGGACAGCAGCGCCGAAAACGGCAACGGCTCCGACTCGTTGCATCCAACGAGGCGACACGGGTCAGTCCCAGCGATACGAGGGAGTGGGCCACAGACTGTATGCGTGGAACAGACCACCTGTCCATCCAGGAAGTGGGGACAGAAAAGTGAAGCCAAAATATTCCCCGATACACCCCCATTAGCCTCAAATAACTAGTTAAAACCAAACCTATCAGAGAAATGATCCCCTGCACGTATATCGGCGTGATAACTACCTAAAATGACAAATCGTCTCTTGCACTCAGTATTTCTAGTTGTGAATAAATGTTTTGCAGTTTGAATAATGAGAACTGCGGGCATTAGTAAGCTCTTAAAATACATTCTGTTAACAATTGCAAGTTGCAAATAATTGTCTTATGATTTTAGAGACCCCCTGAAATTTTCCCATTGAGGCTTTCAGGACGCCTGTAGGGTCAATCCGAGAACCCCCCCCTTTGTCGCACACTGGCTGCAGCCAACCACCAGGGGGCAATCAAGAAGTATTGGCGAGCTTTTGGGGAGCTTTTATGTCCATCGTTATAATCAGAATCCGCTTTACTGTATATTATATACATTTATGGAATTATTGGGGTCAATTAGTGTTTATAAGTGAATGTCAGGAGCTATATGATGAATCTGTATTACTACTTCTCTTCTTCAGAAGAGGGTCTTCTGCTAGTTGTTCTTATTTATTTATTTTTTATTTTTTAATAACCACCCTTCCTGTCCTTCCTGCCACGCAACCCTAGCCACCTGATTGGCTCAGCGTCTGCGTCCGTCATCTCCGGGGAGGAGCAGTTCGAGGACTACGGCGAGGGGGAGGACGTGGATTTTACTCCCAGCAGCCCTTGTCCTGAAGAGGACACCCGAACGAATGGCTTCTCAGACCTGGGATCCTCCCTTCCCTCCAGGTCGGTGGTTGAGTCAGAAGCACGCACCCTGAATCACATGACGTAACAGGAAGTGTCACTTTTTGGTTTCTTAGAATAACTATTTTTTTGTCAGATATGTTCCTTATCCTCTTTTCTGATTGAAGTTGGCTGATTCAGATTTTTGAAAAGTCTGACCTGTCTATTCCGATTTCCTGTGTAAGAACTTTAATTGACAGAAAGGCTCCAGATTAACTTTTTTTCACAACCGTTCCGGAAGCAAAACATAATTTCAAACTTTCCATCAAATCTTCTATTATCCCTTTACTTTGTCATCTATAGTAGTTATTTACAAAAAGACACAATTGAAGAGGAAATAAATGATTGTGTTTTTATTGACATTAGTAGTTTTAATAATGTATTATATGCTGCTTAGAGCTAGTGTTAGGAAGTTAAACAGGTCATAATTCCCTCTCAAATATCCATTTCATATTGTTGTGAGAATAAAGTTGAAATATCAAGAATGAAGTCAAAATTTCAGTATATGTGTTGACGCTAAATTTAGCTGTTTATTCTCGATATTTCGTTTATATTCTCAACATTTCAATTTAATTCTCAAAATGCAAAAAAGAAAAAGTCTTGCACTAATACTGACAGTTCAACCTTGATCCTGTAATGTTTGTTTTTATTCGTGACATCTTGACTTTATTCTCGAAATTCAAAACAATAAAGAAATCTCCTAATTTCGTCCCTAATATATGGACTGAGCGTCACAGCAATATCTTCCTCGATCGTTCTAGCCCCGGTCTCGCTGTGGTGACACATTTGTTGTTGCAGGGTTTGTTGTAGCTGTATTTGATATCCAATAGGTTTCCTATTACTAGCATAGCATTCCATCTATTGATGTATTCTTTGTGTTTGCAGTGCTGGCCAGACTCCTCAGAAGATGCGGCAGCTGTATAACAGTGATCTGCTGGACATCTACTGTTCTCAGTGCTGCAAGAAAGTGAATCTGCTCAACGACCTGGAGGCTCGACTTCGAAACCTCAAGGCCAACAGGTAAAACGCACAACACACACAAAGCAGCAAAGAACACCGTTTGGGGGAAAGAAGACACACGGCAGATAAGTTTTTTTCGCCAACTGTAATAGTGGTACAGCCACCTGAAGGCAGCGGGTATCTGTTCCATCTGCAGACTCTGAACTGGAGTGATGATGTCACTGTTCAGCCACAGTTACGCACAGCAGATCTGCCGGTTTTGTTTTGTCCAACCAGCATCAGAACAGAACCACACAAATCAACCACAGATGAATTATTCTACACTGTTTCTTCTGCACACAAACTGGCCGACACATTATGAATCCCTTAGAACTTCTCGCTCCGCTTATAACTCCCTAAGGAGCGTTTTTTTTCCCGGCCTGTGCGCCACAGGTGCCCCGAGGGAGCCTGGCTCACGAAATTGGCAAAAGTGTGCTTCATGAAAGTAGAGCCTGTGGTGTCCATCGACTGGTGGAGGGGAAGAGATAAAAAACAAACTCTCTGCGCAGAGAAAGTACTGCCCTCTGCTGATTCTGAATGGACACATGAAGCATCATTAAAAACATGTTGAATAAAACACCACACTAAGTGGTAAAAGAGAAGATATCTGTCTGTGTGTTTTGAGGTTTCTTTTATTTTTTGTTTTTCAGCAGCAGCTATAGACGAGCGTGTGAAGTCATGATAATTGTTGTAGCAGCAGGTAGTGTGTGACTCAGTCTCTCTCTCTTGTGTTTCAGCCCTAACCGAAAGATTACCAGCACAGCATTTGGTCGGTGAGTGACCCGACTTTCCTACCAATCACCTCTTTAACATGAAAATACTGCAGCGAATCCACATTTGCATAGAATCCAATGATGGGTTCAGTATTTAGCCGGTGATGTATGTGAGTATCACTGTGTAGAACGGGTAATAATGTCCTCTGTTGGTTTCTAATGCGTCCTCTCCTCCCTGCAGTCAGCTGTTCCAGGCCAACCACAGTGTGTTTGGGTCCAGCCAGGGCAGCAGCACAGAGGATCTGTTCACGGACAGCATCGACTCCTGCGACCTCGACATCACAGAGAAAGTAAAAGACACGAATGCTCAAAAATGCAAGCAGTTGTTGTGAATTTTGGGTGAACACCAGTTAAAAGGATAAGCAGCATCATTCGGGTCCGTTTGTTTTAGGTTCACACAAGTCGGAATAAATCCGACTTGTGTTTTTCAGTATTATTATTATTAGTAAATTAGGGGAATACATTTTATTCCTTTTAGCTTTTTCATACTAATAATATTAGCCTGATCTTTATCTGCAACTGTGTAGAAATACTGGCTGTAAACACAATGAATTAAAACAGCAGTGCAGCATATGTTGATTTAGAACATTATAAATGAAGATATTCGGTAAATACAGTCTTTGGGTGCAGCCCTAGTTCTAAGTGTGGTAGTCTTCCTCAGGTCAGTTTTCTGGAGAAGAAGGTGACTGAGCTGGAGAGCGACAGTCTGGCCAACGGTGACCTGAAGTCTAAACTCAAACAGGCGAACACACAGCTGGTACACAGGTAGGAAAACAGAATCACTGAGTAATTTATTTATTAAGAGCCAGTGTGTTGCCTGTTTTTGTTGCCTTATAATGAGCCATTTATATCCTCTATGTTAAACTGTACTGTTCTCTCTCACACTAATTGTGTATGCACCCCAGGGTGCATGAGCTGGAGGAGCAGGTGAAGGATGCAGAGGCGAGGGCAGATCAGAGTCTGGAGGAGGAGACCAAGAGGCACCGGGAGGCTTTCAGCAAGATGGACAGGGACAGAAACGTAGAGATAGACCTGCTCTGTAACAGGTAAAGTCCTCCACGGCGTGAAACTCACACATTAATCCAGACCCTAAGAGGTGCTGGTGCTGACCTTTTGGTTCTGACTCCTCATGTAAGTGATGCTATTCGAGGGGTAGTTGCTCTCAAAAGTGAAGCTTTTCCAAGCTGCACACTGCTGCCACAGAATGAAGTAACCAAACGATTTTCATCCCTCTGCACTTTTACTTTGAACGAGCCAAGCGGCAAATTCCGTTCCTTCCACCTTCCACCATTTTTTAAAATTTTTTTTATTTTTTTCAAACCTTAGAAATGCCAGCTAAATGGTTTTCGGTGTTGAAAAAAAGAATAGTTCCCCTGGTAAAGTTTCAACTATGTTAGGATGCTGTTACTGCATCTTGTTTCTGGTGTTTCTGGTATTTCGATGAGAGCATTAAGTCTGCAGCTCCATACAGATGCTGCTAAAGTAAACCCAAGCTTGAAGCAGCGTCCTAGGTTACAAACACTGATCCAGGACCTGCAGTAGTCTACGTTACATGGTATCACCACCGTGATAATTCACGGTAAACCTGAACTTGTTCAAAACGTAAAGTACTGTTGGTGTTCTGAACTGTGTGTGTGTGTGTGTCTGTGTGTGTGTCTGTGTGTGTGTGTGTGTTTTTTTCATACACAGGGTACAGCTGTTAGAAGAAGAGAATGGAGAGATGAAGTTAAACGTGTGCAGACTCAAGTCGCAGACTGAGAAACTGGACCAGGTGAGTGTGATCTACTAAAAGGAAGATTCACTTTATTACAACATGGGTCTTGTTTTTTTTGTTTGTTGTGGCCATCATTATGATTACGGCATTCAGTTGTAGTAACAAATTATAGAAAGCTGGGACATCTGGGAATGCTAAAACATTGCTAAAAACCAGAGCAGTTGGACAATCCGGAGGGTCTGAAACAAAACCTAGAGATTAGTCCACCTTGTTTTGAAGAGTCCACAGTTTACAGACGGACTTGTTGTAGCAATGTCGCTGTGTTCCCGGGGTCCCAGTTACTTTGATGAGTAGAGTGATATTAGAACTATTGGCCAAAGCTACAAAATGCGACTCAAATTGTAACACGGCATAATTATTCTTTGACCTTAAAAATAAACGACCTTAAAGGGGACATGTCGTACTCATTTTTAGGTTCATACTTGTATTTTGGGGTTTCTACAAGAACATGATTTAATGTTAAATAGACACATTATTCTTCTCCTACTGTCTGTCTGAATAGACCTGTAATCACCCTCCGTTTTAGCGCCTGCCTCTTTAAACACTCCCTCCTAAAAAAGCCCTGTCTGCTCTGATTGGCTTGCTAGAAAGATATTGCGCACCTTATTATTTATTATTTCTCAAGCTGTGAGCGGAGATACTCAGATGGAGGGGCGGTGTATTCTAATGAGCCTGCGTGTGACAGAGCCGAATCTGATTGGTTTGTTGAATCACATGTTTTCTGATCTAGACAGCCCAGAAAAAACTAACTAGTTTGTCTTATTTCACAGTGTGTGGGTTGGTCACCACTTAAGTGAGAGTAGAGGAAGTGGTTAATTTGCCTTCCATGTGTCAACAACGATTTCCCGCCCTCTTTCCTCCGCAGGAGAAGCAGAGGATGACGGACAAGCTGGAGGACACTGGTCTGAGGCTGAAGGATGAGATGGACCTCTACCGGAAGATAATGGACAAGCTCTGGCAAAACCGCCATGAGTTTCAGAAGGAAAAAGTGGCCATGCAGGAGGTGAGTCCCTCTAGATTACAGAGAGGTCACATGGGAAATGTTAAAGCTGGAGGGTGGGACTTCTACATATAAAGGAACGTCGGTTACATTCAATTTGTGGCGTTTCCGAGAACCAGAGTCCCTTTTAGAAAACCTCATTTTTCTGCAGCATGGTCAGGCAGGTCCTAGTTCTGGTTGTCCGCCATAGCTTCCTCCATACTCCTAGCTGCTGCTCTGTGACTTCGGTCTCTCCAATGTTGTTATTACTTAGTAGGGGGAGACTAAAGTTCCACACCGCAGGATTTAAGGAGTTCCTTTGAATTGGATCTTTTCTATGTAGTTGATCGATGATCTCCGCCGGGAGCTGGAGTATCTGCAGCTGTTTAAGCTGGAGATGGAGCATCCAGGACAGGGCAAGGGGCTCTCTGAGTTCAACGCCAGGACCAGAGAGATCGAAATGGAGCACGAAGTCAAGAGACTGAAACAGGTTTACACACTCGCACACACACACTCACTCTTGTTCTTCTGTCCTCATGGGACTTTCCACTCTCTATATTCATTCCCAAGTGGTTTAGGTTTTGACAACACAAACAGTGCACGGCAAACATGGAACACACAGACTTGAGATTGAACCTGTTCGAGCCTGAACAATATATTGGTCAGGATATTATTGATCAGTATGGGTGCATATATTGGCCACTAAATGACTTTCGGTACAGAAATACCAAAGATATGTTTTAAAAACCAGTGTTGCCATTATATAGAAGGACTGTTGCTCTGTCATTAGCTTAGATGTGGTTTAAGATTTAAAATGGGTGTAAACCTGTGTTGTCTGGGTCACATGTCCTCAACTCACCTGTGGTTTAATCTGAACCTGGATGCTGTATATGTCACTGTATCTGAGGTTTATCTTAAACAAAGGAGATATGACGTGTACCTTTTGGAGATAGCCAGGTTAACTGTTTCCAGTCTCTATGCTAAGCTAACCGGCTGCAGCTTCATATTTACTGTACAGACCCGAGAGTGGCATCAATCCTTTCATCTAACTCTCTGCATGAAAGTAAATAAGAGTATTTCCCAAAATGTCAAACAGTTCCTTTTTAAAGTATTCCTTGGAAGTAGAACAAAGTCGTCACACAGCACACTACGCACCGACAGAGAGAGAGAGACCCACTCAGTGAGGAAATCTCTTTTTACTTATAGTGCATTTGCATCATACATTTGGGTGTTCAATAATGCATCTCACCAAAACTTTATAGTGATTTGGGTCATTTGAGATGGGAGCATTATATATTACTGATTTTACTCCGTCTTAAAGAGACAGGCGCTTAAACACTGTTTAACACTGAGTGTGAATACAGGTAAATTCAGAGTTTGTTTGACCATTAAAGCATGTAAACATGTTCTACTAGAAACTCAAAAAGAATGAACCTGAAAATGAGCATGATACAACTCTTTTAATACCTTTTTGTTGCTGTACTGCACAGAGTCGAGGCTTTCGTCCACAATCCACCTCTGAAAGGAACCGCTCTCTTTTCGCTTCCTTTAGGACAACCACAAGCTGCGGGACCAGAACGACGACCTGAACGCTCAAATTCTCAGTCTGAGTTTGTACGAGGCCAAGAACCTGTTTGCCTGTCACACCAAGGCCCAGTGCCTGGCAGCTGAGATCGACAACGCATCCAGGGACGAGGTCGGCGTGCCACTGCTGGATGGGTGTCGTATAATGCAGATATCTGTTGCGACTGCTCTTCTAACGCGCGTCTCTCTCTCTCTCTCTATCTCTCTATCTCTCTATCTCTCTATCTATCTATCTATCTCTCTCTCTCAGCTGGTCGACGCTTTGAAGGAGCAGGAGGAGATCAACCTGCGTCTCAGGCAATACATGGACAAAATCATTCTGGCCATTCTCGACCACAACCCCTCCATCCTGGAGATCAAGAGTTAAACGCCATACACACACACACACGCTTGTGTTTCTGTAGTTGTGGGGACCGTTAACTGATATATTAGCTTGTACCTTTAAAGTTGTAATCCTTTTATGATTTTAGCTAAACAAACTCATGTTGATTCGATAAACAAGTCAGTCAATAATGGTAGCATGTGCAACTGCCATCCGAGTACATGCTGCATACTCCCATGTCTTGTTTTGTGGTCGCATAGTTGACGAATGATCGGATTTGAGACGACCTGCGCTTCCTGACTTCTTCACAGTAAAAGCGGTCCAGCGGCAGTGGGACATGTCGATTAGCATTAGCAGTGATGCCGGATTACATGCTGTGTATTTCCCTGTCAATCACTCGCTCGTGTGAAGGCAATTTGAATCCAGCGAGGGAATGGCGGACCCCACCACCAACAATAAAAACCGCGAGATAAATGCTGAATAGCTATTGCTGAAAAATGCTGACCATGAATAGTATTAAAAACAGGGTATGGTTTCATGGACGTCTAAGGGATTATAACTTTAAACTGAAGCCCAAATTCTGAATGTCCTAAATGTTGTTACGACTGACCACACACAAATATATATCTACACCACCACAGCAGGCGGTCTTCATATCCACTAGAACGGAACGCTTGTTTATGATGCAGTCTGTCAATCACTGTAGATCTGCTGTGCCATGTATAGTCTGTCCGCCAACGTTTTATAGTTATATATTTGAAACTACTGAAATACTGAAAAAGACTTTAAAATATTTGGTAATACACAAAAGCATATTTTGGTGTTCACTTTGTTTGTTGTAGAGACAGTACCATTAGTAACTGATCATAACTGGGCTGCCACCCACTGAAACCGATGCGAGATTTAAGGAGTGCAGGACATAAAACAATTAGCGATTTAAAGGGCCATACCAGTGTTTAGCATGTTAGCCAAAGCAGTCCGTGATATTTCAAATTTAGAAGGCGTTTTTTTACCGTCTTTGAACGTTCACTTCAGGCAGTATAAAAATCAACTGGCAGAGACTTGAAATTAGCTCATTATAAATGCAAGTTGACTTTCATGCTGTATGGGAACGAATAGAAAACTTGTTCAAAATGTGGGGGATTGGCGCTTATTTGCTTCCCAAGAGTGAGATGAGAAGATTGACACCAGTCTCATGTCCGTGTGTTCATTACAAAGCTGGAGTCAGGACTGGAGTTAGCTTAGCTTAGCATAAAGCCTGAAAGTTCAGAAATACACCCCTATGGATCACTAATTTACAGGATGTGTGTAGTTTGTTTAATCTGTACACAAACCGAAATGTAAAACGATAAGTTTTAGAGGGAGTTATGTTTTGTTTATGTTGAACTACTTCTTAAAAAAAAATAATAATAATAAAAGATGTGTAAAATGTTCAAAAATAATAAGTATTTGTGTATATGTAGTAAATGGCCACAACATGCATAAACACTGACATGCCCTTTTTAAGTGAAACAACTTCTAACCCTTTAAATTTCTCAGCACTAAATGTCCACATGATTCATATATGCTGTATTCTACATCAAATCCATTTTTAGCTGTCAGTAACTGTCATTGAGCCTTTTGAGGGACAATTCTGTGCTGTTTCTGAAGACCAATTATGATAACGGTATTTAAAGGTGCTCGGAGCCAACATTATGTGCCAAATCTTAACATTTCACTTAGTTTTCATGGTTGAAGAGCGTTGTGCAGAAAAAAAGATCTCGCATACAAATTGCAATTCCAAATCGGTATTAGAAATACTGTACTAATATTGTGTACTTTGCAGTGTTCTATAGAAGAAGAAAAAGCACTTACTATAAGCAACCTACTGATTTAAAACGGGAAATCTCTCTTGATTTCTGTGCTGCCTTCAGTGTCTTTGTGAATTAGGAAAACCACTTTATTCTACCTATGCTGTAAATTAGTCTCACTCTAAATAATGCCACCTAAATGTTGAACTTAAATATTCTTTCACACGTGCTTCTTACACCCACAGTGTGACCTGGATGAGCTAGCCGAAGCTGCTGTCCTGAGCACTGTATTTAGTTTTGCTCCATTGCACAAAATGTTTTACATACTTTATTTGCTTGTTCTTTCACGGGTTTTTGTGCGTTTGCATACGAGGTATGACAATTATTGAAGTGGTCCAGCTATGGTTCTTGTTCGTTGTTGCCATTGTGAGTGATTTTTCTTTTTTTTTATGTTGACATTTTTACTTTAAGACACAGTATTTGCGATTTCATACATTGTAAATGTTGTACAGAATCTAGTTACTATTTACGTGCAAGTCATTTTGCTTAAGAAGTCTCTTAGAGAGTTTTGACACAAAATAAGATAAAATGTGTTGTAGATTATAATATGAAGTCAGTAATATATAGCACACTTGAAAGTGTCACAGCCAAAGTATTTAACTGGAATAATATTGAACATGATGGAAAAAAAAATAGATCATAGTCGGTCACATCTCACATGTGTTGACTTTGACTTCTTTTACGTGTGTATTGCACATGGAATTATGGGTGACCATGTTGTAGAAACTAGATGTGTAAATAAAATCCATTGGCTTTGGCATGACGAAGTCGGCCCTGGTTGTTTGTTGCCTCGGAGCTCTGCTGTTCCTTTAACTGTAGAACACTGTCTTTTCCACTTTATTAGGTACACCTGTCTAGTTTTATTTACACATTATTAAAGATCACGTAGAGGAGAAGTGTATGGAGATAAAAATACATGTGCAGGTGAGGTAGAAAATCTATGCGCTTAAAAAACTCAGCTAAAAGAGAGAACATCTATAAATACAAATAACTATGCAAAATAAAGTATCAACATGTTACGTGCCCTATCACATCCTATTTTGACAAGTTAGGCTGCTATAGATAACGGTAAAGAAGGCTGAAGACCAAATCAAGATAATTCATTATAAAATCTTTTGATGTGAAAGCATTTCCATGATTTGTATATAGACAAAGACAGAATCAGTAAGTGCATGTTCATATCCATAGTTGGACTCCATGGTATTTTGATGAGTACTGTCCTCGAGATTTTCAGTACATTTGGGGGAGGGGGGGATGTGAAAACAAGCCAGGACATTACAAAGCCTTTCTAAGATTCAAAACTTATTCATAATGTTAACGGTCATAATGAATAAACCAACGTCTACCTCTTTGTCTTACAGTTAACCAGAATGACTTGGGTAGTATCATTAATATAACATGTGGACCACAGTAACGCTGCTGAGACACAATGAGTGAGAGTCCATGGTAGAAGAGAAAGACAAACGGAACAAACGAAAATCATTTGGTATTTAATAGAATGTATAAGATATTCATCGACATCTGAGAAATCAATGAAGAAATGAAATGATTTCACTGTCCATAGGTGAACAAAGCAATACACAGAAATAGACTTCTTCTGGAAGGAAAATTCAGAAATTACCTAAATTAGCCGAGCTACTCTCAACAGCTTTTTGGCCTTTTAGAAATAAATTACTCATGGATAAAAATAAATAAATCTAAATAAGTTTTTTAGTTTTTAGTTTAATTTTTACTAAATTTAACGAAAATATGAAGGGCACACTAATTGCTAAAACAAGTAAATATGATTTACTCAATGAAAAGATAAAAGAAAGTCTATGCTTGACCAAAATATCACACTAAAAATACTTCATTACAAGTAAAATTCTTGCAATGAAAATATAGTAAAAGGATGTACTTTATACATTAAAAACATGTCATATTTATGATGGGTGGTTTGAATGCATACTTTTTTATTAGCTCATCACACGTTTTGTATGTAAAATCTGGATTTCTAAAGTTATTAGTAGGATAATAGCTGTCAGATAAATGTGAAAGTGCGATATTTCTCTCTGAATTGAAGTAAGGTAGATGTATAAAGTAGCATAAAATGAAATAATATATCATCCATATTTCTAAAACACTTTCGGGGATAGCCTGTGCGTTCACTCCAGTCTGTGTTGTTACACTCCAGTCCAGTAGACGACAGTAATGCTCCGCGTGCTTCGATATGCCCGACGCCAAAACGCTCATTTCACAGAAGAAATATTTTTCTTTTCGGAAGAAGATCCCGACAAAGCGGCCCTATTTCTTTTCAGCCAGAAAAAGTCGAATAATCCAAAAACCGACGATGTACGCCAGGACTAATACCGGCAGCACACATGGAGACTTTCAGGACAGAAACGGAGTGAATTACGTGACATCGACAGAGTCTTTCGGCCACTGCTCTCAATTGTTCTGGAAAAAGGATCCCAACGACTCCGGAGTAAGAAAACCAGCTGCTACCACCGTTAGCTAGCGACCCCGGCCAGCAAATATCGTTATCAAACGGCTGATGGAGTAATATTTGACCAACGAAGCAGCATGCAGTGCCTCTTTTGCACACGGGGTTGTTTACCGAGCGTCTGGAATCCAGTTTAGCATCACTGAGTGATGTGAAGCTGCAAGCTGTGCTACAGAACCGCTTCGTTAGCTATCTGCTAACGCACCAATCGTCATGCTGAGTGGCTCACGGCCTAGTTTTGACTCCTGGCTGCCGAGCTAAGTTGCTAGTAATTATTAGCTCCTGCATACTGTATATTCCACACCTCCCATGAATGGTTTGGTGAAATTGGAAGTGTTTGCTCCGCACTGTGTCGCTGCTGTGTTGTAAAGAGACGCCGAAGGGTTAGAGAGGGGGAAAAGCATGTTATTGTAGCCGAGCATCACCGAGCTAATGCTAACATCAGACAACACTGACTGCCTGAGCCAAACACAGCGCGGCTAGCTAACACCGGAGCCCGTGCTGCAAAACAAAGCTATCTTTTTTTTTCGGTAGCACCTTGTATAGAAACTGCGCTCCGAAAAGGTCTGCTCCGACATTTGCGAACCGCAGAAGGGTTTATTTGAGCATCTGTGTCCGTGTGTGTGCATGAGGCCCCGCAATATTGTCAGCGAACAGCGCAAAGTAAACACGACCGGGCTGTCCCACAGGAAACGGGAGCGGAAGACGCCCCGCGGAGGACTTTGAAAGACCTCTTTGTGGTGCCAGACTGTGCGGTTCATTCATGGTAGCCCACAGCCGAAAGATTATCTGCACCGGCGTACACAGGCACCCACACATTCATTTATATGTTAAACATTTTCTGTTGAATGTCCCACTGCATAGTTTAGTCCCAGAGCTCTTGTTATCGTTCAGGGGAGCTGGCAGCACTTTCCAGGTGTCACTCACCTTATATTCCTCTTGTCGCTCTCAAACTACGTGTATTCAAACGCAGCATCGTCAAAATGATGATTTAACACACAGTCATTGTGTGTGTGTGTGGTTCTATAGGACGCACACACTATCTCTCGGTTAACGGTTGTTTGCACAGTCTCTCCCATCTCAGCCATTAAACTGTGAACTCTCTGTGGCCAAGAGATCTCATCGCATTGTGTTTTTCTTGTGTTTCAGTATTTGTGGTGTTTCTACATGCCGTGTGCACTCAGTGGCCACTTTATTAGCTGCACTTGTAAAAGCTTACTCAATTTAATCCAACAGCCCTGCCACATATTCTACCTTAAACATAATGTCCAGTTTTGATTGATGCTGTTCAAGAGGTGTTAATTCAACTACATGTTTGATATTGAGGTTGTAGTCTGCTGTGGTGTTGAACTGGATGCATCACATTGAGAGGCGTTTCTAATGGAGTGTAGGCATAGAGTGATGCAGGGACGGTGTATTTAGTCTGCCGACCCCGGAGATGACTTCCCCACGTCAACAAGCCAATGGGATTTCTCTGTTTTGGATTATTATTATTATTATTATTATTATTATTATTATTATTATTATTATTATTGTTGGATTATACTCTGTTTTGTTCGGCAAGATAATCTTCTCAAAGGAGCACCGCTTTAGTGATTTTTAAAGTGCGAGAGGTCATCGGCAGAAGTCAAATTTGTGGCTGTAAAGGAACTGCGCCACGGTCACATGACTTCACGTCAACGCAGCTAAACTAAAGGACTAGTTTTTCTCGCTATAATCTCTCAAACCTATAACTGCGGACCTTATTTCATGCACCTAAACCAAAATCTATTGACAAAAACCCCCAAATACCAGTTTTTTTTGGGACTCATCCCTCCCGCGCTCGAATGGAAGACAATTAGAAACGCATGTACACATAATGCAGTATGCCGGTACTACACCCGTCACTCGCATACAGTTTGATTAACATATCTCTGAAAGTTTGGACAAAACCTGGCTGCTACAATAGACTTTGCTGTGACAGAGCTGCTGTGTTGGATCGCATTAGATTGTCTGTGCAGGTGCACCCTAATGATAAAGTCAGCTGGTGTTCCGTTTTAGGCCCATGCAGATCTCTAACATGGGCAGAGTTGCTGTCCGTGGTGCTGACCTGCCTCTCTTCAGAGCTTCACACTTTTCCTGACATGCATCCTGTGGCTGGCATATTTTATGTTGTAGTTGAAATTTGAAGTCGACTGCCCTTATGCTGTAAATTTTTTCAAATGTTTCTTTGCATTCCTACAAAATATCACAGTGAAATGATTGGCCATTAAAGGTTTGAATGCGTTCCTCTCTCTGCGACAGCCAAGTTCGACCATCAGCTGGTGTGACCAGCTCCCCACGTCTGCGGCGGCCCTCTCCAGCTCCAGTCTCTCCTCAGCGTCCCTCTCCAGCTCCAGCCTCTCCTTGGAGTCCCGAGCGCCGCCACCACCGCCGGCGGCCGCGACTACACCGGTTGACATGGACTCGGACGAGAGGCCGTACATCTGCGACCTGTGCACCTGCGCCTACAAGCACGCCAGCTCCCTGCTCAACCACAAGCTCACCCACAAGATCGGAGACTTCAGGTAGGGACCCCAGACTCCTTCACGGTTTCACTGCATCCCAGGCAATCAAGATGCTCAAATGTTGTCGAGTAAGAGCTCCTAACCGTCTCGTCTCTAACCATTTTGTCTCCAAAAAAACAAACGCGTAGGTGCGACTTTTGCAGCAAGCCCTACACCAACTACATGTCCCTGCGCAACCACATGCGAATCCACGGGCAGAAGCGTTACATGTGCGACCTGTGCGGGAAGGCCTTCCGCCTGGCCCGGTACCTCCGCAACCACCAGAGGATCCACGACGACGGGCCCAACCGCTTCGACTGTCCCTCATGCTGCAAGAGCTACAGGACCATGCTGGAGCTGGCCCAGCACCGCTGCACAGCTGCCTCGACCAACCAGGTGGGTTCACCGTGAGGTGGTGGTGGTGGTGATTATGATGGTGATGATGATGCCTGGGCTGCTGTGTGTTGGGTCGCATTGGTATTGTTGGTATAACAATTCTGTGAGAGCTTTTATGTTTTATACTTGCATGACATTGCAAGTATAAAACATACACATAAATTCAGGATGTTTTGCTACATAAACGATTATGTTTATGAATCACAGTTCCTCGCTGAGCAAAATCTTTGCTCATATCAGTACCTGTTGTTTTCCTTTGCTTTTATTTAAAAGCAGCTCAATCTCAACAAATTTAGGAAATGATTAATTTAATATGAAAATACATGAACCAGATAAGTTTAACGATTCTTAAGTTCTTTTCACATTTAATTTGCACATCTATATGTTTTTTGTCACAAGTACGTGAATATTAGGTGGCAGAAATCCCATTTTTTTCCCCGCAACAAGGTAGACTTGTCTGAGCTTACGCAATGCGGATAAAGGTGTCGCCCAATCGCGTTAAATCGCGGAAAGGACATATTCAAAATATGCCCTGTAGTGTAGCCGAGGATTATAGAGCAACAATGCAGGGGCTCCTCAGTTCAAACCGTGACGGCAAACTTTATTACTCCTTTTTAACCTCGACAAAGGCAGCGCAGACCAGCCGCTCGTACCTTTCACAATAATAGCCGTAGACGTGACACTGCGTAACTGTTAACCGGAGGGAACTCGGATTCACTCAGAGCATTTTGTTGAAAGTAAATAAAATAGCTTCCAGTAGTTTAGTCTATTCGGCAGTTTACTTCAGACAGATGCTGCTCTGGGTCAATAGGTCAATAAGTTGAAATTATTGATCTGATGTGAATGAAAGTTTAACTGGAGAATAATACTCCTGAACTTCCCGTGATGAGATCCGCTAAAGAGAAGACGTGTCACTCCGCTGGAGGAGTTGGAACTGCAGATTCACTCCTGATTGAGTAGTGGTGTTACAGAGTGATGCTTCTTCCCTCAAAATGATTAGTAACTGATTTGAAATCAAAAAATCGACCATCAGATGTCATGGGGGTGCTGCAGTCTCCTTCTCAGGAAGCAGAGCGCTACAGCGGCAGCATTTCAAACTTTAAAGGGGACCTATCTTAAAGAGACAGGCGCTAAAACTGAGGGGTTTCAGACAGAGGGTGAGTACAGACACAGGATGGCCTTAAAAACATGCTCAGATAATCACAGTGACCGGCTCGTCGCTGCCAACAAACAGTCCTGCTTATAACGGAGCTAACTGCTAATGTAACGGAGGTTGCATTGGCTTGGCATTATGATCAAATTATATTATATATATATTTTTTTTTTTGTGTAATATATATATTGTTTAGAAGGAGAACACTAACGCTGATATTTAGTTAAAAATACAATAATTTATTTCCTAATCATTAAAATTGTGGGGGTTTTTGCCACGAGATGTTAAAGTAATAAAATACAATTTTTATTTTTAATGTTTTTTACTTGTCCCAATCCCTGATTTTCTGTTATTTTATCCCTTTATTTTTAATAGGTCTACATTTTAACTTTCGGACGAGTGAGTTTGGCTTAAAAAAAGCTCAATGTCAATCCCAAGGCGACCTCAACGATTGTCCCTTTTTCCAGACTCTGTACATGTATCCTACGTGTTAAAAAACATGTATTTCATCAAAGGATAATAAAACTCGACTCCTCAGTGGGGGGGACAACCAAACTGAAACGTAACGTTGTTCAACTGTGACGCAGCACTGTTTGTCCACCTTTACCACTCGATTCAACATTTCACATTATTAATGATTCTGTGGCTGGCGCGGTTAAACTGGTGGTGCTCCACAGATGGTCCAATGTAGGAGAAAGTGTGTGTGTGTGTGTGTGTGTGTGTGTGTGTGTGTGTGTGTGT
>NW_022280086.1:223658-223936 GCF_004355925.1 Anarrhichthys ocellatus | reverse complement strand
TGTGTGTGTGTGTGTGTGTGTGTGTGTGTGTGTGTGTGTGATGACGTGTGTGTGTGTGTGTGTGTGTGTGTGTGATGACGTGTGTGCATGCAACACATTGTAGCACATTCCTCCTGACCCTCTGTCCTCTCTCTTGCGGTGGAGTTAGGGTTAGGCTAAGTTTAGGGAAAGAGTCAGGCTTTAGAGGTCAGGGAAGTAACACAATTCCTCACAAGTATAGTAATCCAAACTTGTGTGTGTGTGTGTGTGTGTGTGTGTGTGTGTGTGTGTGTGTGTGT
>NW_022280086.1:217473-223648 GCF_004355925.1 Anarrhichthys ocellatus | reverse complement strand
GTGTGTGTGTGTGTGTGTGTGTGTGTGTGTGTGTGTGTGTGTGTGTGGGGTTGGTCAATAAGAACCGGTTCAACTGCCCGTCCTGCTTTAAGAGCTACCGAACCATGCTGGACCTGGCCCAGCACCGGTGCAGCGCCGCGGCCAAAAACCAGGTTGGTGTGAGCGTGAGTGAGCATGTGTGTGTTTGTTGTTGTTTGTGTGTGTGTGAGAGAGAGAGGCAGAGTCAGCAGAATGAACTGTAGCTGTGAGTAAGGGCCAACTGGTACAGTAGAGTTTTAGATGTGACGGTCAGGAAGAAGATCCTTCTCTGATCAGAACGCCTCAAAAAGCTTTTTGAACAGAAAATGTCTGCGGGTGTTTTCCTTTGATCTGTCATCTGTCTCAGTGCTACTGAAGAGAAAAGCCCTTTTGATAAATCCAACCAATCAGTAACTAATACTTAACAAAATGCACAGAGAATGGCAGACAATAGTGTCCATCTTCTCTGCTCTCATAGACAACCTCCGACCTGCCTTTAACATGTTAAAGAAGCGGTTGCCACTGATGACAAGCAAAGGCCAAGAATTGGTTGCCAATTCCTCAAAATGGTTGCCAGTGGCAACCCGGCAACTGTCTGTCGACCTCTGCGATGTGAGACGAAATCCACAGTAAAATGACATCCCATAGTTCAGTAGGAGTTAATATGAGACAATATTTCCTATCTTTTAAATGTAACACAAAGTGTTGTAAAACTACTTTCTGCTCTGTAAAATGTAAACACACCTGATACAGATGACGGTCCCAACTACCAAGATGAGACCGCAAACAAAAAACAGAATTTTCCCGAGACACTTAATGTAGATCAAATATTAGACGTCTCCTGCAGCTGTGACTCTTCAGGCAGAAGTTAACGGCGTCGCACTCACTGCAGTTGTCAGAGTTGGAGGACAAGTTGACAGGGCAAACATACGAGCATGCTTACAGAGGACAGGCGTAGATTTAGACTTGTTGTTTTGAAGTGGAAGTGTATGAGGTCCTTATCAATAGGCAGTGTATTACCAACAATAGATGTCCGTAGCCACGCCCCCAGTTTGGAGAAACAGACAGGAGTACCAGCATGGGGGAGGGGGGGGGCCAAAGCAACAAAACAAAAAAACAAATTTGGGACACCTAAAAATAATTCTGTTGAAGTGTATATTCAGAATATTTTCACCTCTTCACCTTGCCCTCACAGACAGCAGTTTCCGACGGGGAGCTGAAGCCGTCACCTGTGCTCTCTCCAAAGCCACCAGACTCCATTGACAAAAACTGTCCTTTTATCTTGCAGGACACAGGAGTTGCTGGTCGACCGCTGCATCGATCGGTTAGTTTGTTTGTGTTAATAGTGTGACTTTGTTTAACTTGAAATAACCAATGGAGTCTTTGCGTGAGCATAGATAACTGCTTCAGTTCCCCGTCGCAAGCTTAGACTGTACAGCTGTCGGACGCCAACGTAAACCGGCAACAACATTTCAAATGTGGCATGCAATTGATTTCAAATCAATCAACTAATCTCAAGTTGGTTTTGCCGCTGCCCTCGTCACCAGCAGTTACATTGCTTTGCTCCTGTGCTGGTACTCTGCTTCTCTTATCTGCTGTAGACGACACACTGACTGTGGATCAGCACCCAGTACAACCCCACTTCAAAACACCTGAACTGTCCCTTTAATGTTGGAGTTGACAGTCTGTATAGTTCTAAATTTGCAGTCTGGGTAGAATTGATGTTTGTGCGAGTGCGTGTTTGTGTGTGCATGTGCGTACTACCTTACCACCCCATCCCTCATATTACTAGTTTTACTAAGAGGAAGTGAAAGGTGCCGAGTCCCTGAGACAGAATTTAAATGCATAAACTTGAAACATTTACGCTGAACTGCAAAAGAGTTATCCCATCTGTCCATCTCCTCCGCTCGTCATCTTCTCCGTGCGTTGCCGGCATGCATCTGTCACCAGTTATGCGCACAAAGACTCAAATGATTTACAGAATGTCTCTTCCTCCTCCCATCCAGTCCGGCAGTCGTCGCTACGCTGCCAACTCTCGCCGTCAGCAGCAGCAGCAACAGCAACAGCAGCAGAACAGCGCCAACTCCATGATGCAACCGCCGCACGGAGGACACGGCCAGCAGGAACCTCTGCCCTCCCACTGCGTCTCCCCCATGTCCCAGGGAGGGCCAGGCGGCGTGTCCAGCCAGTCTGTGCCTGACCCCCACCAGGTAGGGCGGAGAAAGTCCCGGTTCAAGTTTCGGGGCGCCAGACGCCGTGGAGGGGGAAACCGTTAAGTGTTTTGACAGGAGCATTTGTCGGCAATGCGCTGAGAGCTCTCTCTCCGTCTTTTGTCTCCCGGCAGGGCCGTCCCAGCTCGGTGTCCTCCCAGAGCAGCCAGCAGAGCATGAGGAGCTCGTCCTCCAACAAACACATCTCCTCCAGTGCCACCCCGTCCTCCTCCTACTCCCTGCTCCAGCCCCTGGTGCCTGAGGTAAAGGAGCTGAGCTCGGGATACACTAGGCTGAGCGCCAACCCCATGGTAGGAGAGAGCCGCCGCCGCACCCCCCGCCGTCCGCTGCCTAGCTGCCTCCTCCCTGTCTGGCTACTAACACCGGGAGAGAGGGACTAATACTTTTTAACTTTAGTGTCCACCGGGCGCCTCTGCTCTCGGCTCACGTCCTCCCTCCTCTTAGGACAGCTGTTTGCAGCAGAGACGCCCGGTGGACACAGTCTTAGCCGTCTCCTTAAAGTTGGCTTTTAGTCTGTTGCTTTTCTTTCCAAACATATTTTGGGGCACCGATGGAAACGGGTTTCTACTCACTGAAAGAAATTTGCAGAGACGATTCAAATGTCCCGTCAGCACGACCTCCCTGCGCCAAGTTGTCCCCGTTAAAGTCAGGAGTGGGGTGTATCTTACCGTTTCTATTTCAACATTAATATTAGATTTGAATTGATGACCTCGTAGAAAAATCATCACACACGCAGTCGGATAGATTTGCTCGTGCAACCCTTTTTTGTATTTATTTTTTGTTTGCGATACTAAAACGATATCTCACTTGAGCCCGGCAGCCAAATATCTTATAGATATTTTAGACTGGTCTCAGGCCAGTCTTAATTTTGCTATAATGCGTCCTTTAACAAGTCCTAAACCCCACAAAAGAGTCAGCATCTTTGCACTTCCGGTTCCCTCCGTCTCAAAGTCAATGTCACACGTTAAATAAAGTATTTAACGTGTATATTTTTTCAATACATGCATAAAACAAAGTTGTGATTTATCAAACGTATATGGCGCATCTGGGCTACGTTCCTTTTTTGTGCCACGTTTTTCAGGCAGTTTTTGGACGCCCATAAAAGTAAAAATATTCTTAACTTTTCAGCGCCAGAATCGCACCGCTCAGCCAATTAAATGAGCAAGAGTAGATGTGGCTGGAACGGACATTGATATTAGCGATAGGTAATTACTATGAACTATATCATTTCCCTCTCCTCATTCAACAGCAGAGCAACAGCTCCATGTCTCCATTGAATCATTTTTTCCCTCGCTGTTTACATTTGATCGCTTGAGCATGCACCCCTGCTCTGTTTTGCCCGACTCGCTTCGCCAAGGCGCCACTCTCCGGTTGCGTCGGTGCGATCGGCCCCTCAGAGTTTCACCCACATCCTCTAACCACTATCTCTTCCAGGATATTTCAAATGCTCGCTTGCGCTTCAGCTGCCGTTTCCTGGCGAATGCCTCATCGGTGCTGTTCATGTGCAACTCTCAACACAGATGAGGAGGAAGGGAGCTGGCTCAAGTATAGTTTATTTATAAAGGCACAAAAGTTGACCAAAGTTCTAGTGGTAAAACAACAACATGATTTTCAGGTAAGTGAGTTGCTAGATTTATTAGCTCAACGTGTTATTTTACTTGCGTGTAAAAAGCAACAGACTGAAACCCGCTTCACTCTTTCTTCAGCTCGGGCTCTGAACTTTGCGGTAGGATGCTACTAACTTGGGGGCTGTGCTGCAAAATTAGTCTCGCCTTTTGACTCTTTGACACTAATCGCTCACACGACTCGGTGTTGCACATGTTGAAGCTGAGGCTGCACAAGTCATATTGTATCATACACTGGCAAAACTAAACCTGCTTTTTTTTTTAAATGCCTGTTTTATCGGTCAACAGGTATCAAGTTTAATGTAACAATTGAATAACCTCAAATCTTCATGTTGGGAGTCTGCAGGTCCAAAGCAGGTTTTATACGCTGGTGAATGGAACAGGTCTTTACCAGAGTTCAGTGTTCTGGTGGTTCACGTCCACAATCTGATGCAAAGTCCCAATCTGGATCTATTTGATGTTGGAATATACAACCCCAACTAGAATATATGCTAATGATTTCATGTGGACTTCCTCTGTAACAATGCATTATGTTTACACGAAGAAAACATTTTTCAAAAACTGAATATATATATATATATATATCTATATCTATATATATCTATATCTATATATATCTATATCTATATCTCTATATCTATATCTATATCTATATATCTATATATATATATCTATATATATCTATATATCTATATATATATCTCTCTCTCAAAACTTACAGAGATCTAAAAAGACATTGAACAGGAATTTGACGCCTCAGTTAATATTGTAACATAATTCTATGACAGTTATTGTATCTTGATTCATTCATTGTAATGACACGAACAGACCTGCAGACATCCTGTGAATGTTGCTCAGACGTGTGCAGCTCAGCTCTCCATCTTCTGTCTCCATCTCTACGCTACAGCTTCTCTGTGTTGTCTGTCTCTACGCTACACCTTCTCTGTGTTGTCTGTCTCTACATCCATGTGTCTCAGTGTAACACCTTCCTCTCTTCCTCCTCCATCTGAACTCCACCCTTTGTGTATTGATTGTTGTTATAAATCTGAGAAGTCCCTCTGCTCTGCTGACATTGATATTTTACTCTTCTGCCCTCTCTTTACCCTCCACCCCCTTCTTTCTCTCCAACTCCACCTTTTCTCAACTGTCTCACACCGGTTCTCTCCCTCTGGCTCTCTACCCGTTCTCCCCCCACCTCCCCCTGCAGCCGAAGCACCAGGACACTTTCTCTCTGGCCCCCCAGCGGCCTCTCACCACCATCAACCCCATCGGCCACTCCCTCCATCCAAACGGAGTGCCCACGCTCAAGCCTTCCCCCGTGCCACGCACCATCCAGGCCATGCCCTGGGAGCAGCGCTCCCTCTACAATCAATGAGACACCCCCCCCCCACCCCCCCCTCACGTCGTGTCCAGCACCACACACCCTCCTCACCCCCCTCTCCCCACACCCCTTTCGGACCCAGCATTGAGGAGGGAGGACTTTGGACGCCCCTCCACCGCCTCGCCCCTCCTTTTGGAACGTTGTGTTTGGGATGGGGAGGAGGGGGCGGGCAACCCTTGAGAACTAGTTGAGATTGAATAACTGAGTAGTTAGGTTTAAAAAGAAAAAAAAAAAATGTGTTGCCTTGACCCTCATGTATGATCTATGCCATGTACTGGATATAAGTTAAAATGTCTGTCCCCTCACTTAAGAATTTATCTCCCCGTCCTCCTCTCCCACTGTAGTTATGAAAATATCTATCCTTCCCATTATGAATAGTGTCTCCCCCCAACCCTCCTTTTTGTTCCCCCCATGCGTTCAATGAAACAAAAAGCTATTCTCTATCCAGAGCGTATTCCAGGGCGCCAATTAAATGTGACAAAATTCTCCCTTCGGCCCGATATGTTTTCCTGAACATAAAACGTTTAAGTCAAATGAAGCTTCTAGAAGGAGAAGGGGGAACCGTTTTCTCTGTTGTTTTTTTTTAAGCGTACCCTCTTCAACGTGCTCCAGAATGAAGACTGTATATTGTGTGTTCAGGAGGCGTCCTGACAATTTCCCGAAAGCCGTTTCCTTCACAACTCTCGTCTCCAAGCATCAGCAGTAACGACCAGGACGGACACCAACGCGAGGATGGTTTGGCTCCCTAGTGTTCCATGAAAAGGACCTCAACGTTACCGGAGGGAGGGGGGGGGGGGTCTTGCTCTTACCTTCTCTTTAATACACAACTGAAAGCTCACTAGTTTGTTTTTTGATTCTAAACTTTCATCTGACTAGTGGCTTGTTGTTGTTGTAGTTTTAACGATCTGTCGAGTGGGGGG
>NW_022280086.1:205894-217373 GCF_004355925.1 Anarrhichthys ocellatus | reverse complement strand
CCCCCCCCCCCCCCCCCCCTCCAGTGTCTCTTCCCCTCTAGAAAAGTGTCGCGTGTCCCAGGATGGATTTAGTTACCGCCGAAACCCGCAGGGTTGTTTCAATAAACAGCCAATCACAGTTAACGCCCGAGTAAGCGCAAAGAAGATGGAAGTCAATATTTGTTTTTTGTTGTTTTTGGTAAACGGTCAATTTTTGACTAACAGTTTTAATCATGGTTCCAATATGTAGTTCTGTTACGTTTCTCTCGCTAACACGGTGTTCGTTTGAAATACCACAATTCTACTGACATTGTATTTTCTCTTTTTAAAGTTGTTTCTATTTTTATTCATGACATGTTTCCATTGTTGCTTTTTCTCTCTCTCTCTCTCTCTCTCTCTCTCTCTCTCTCTCTCTCTCCTTGTAAAGTGTCTTTGAGTATTTAGAAAAGTGCTATACAAATAAAATGTTTTATTATTATCACCACCAGCGCTGCTTTTCTTACGCAGACGATGACACGGCTGCTTTTTTAAATCAAATTCTTGGTTTTTTTTTTTTGGTTTTTTTTGGTTGCTGAGAACTAAACGGATGCATGTGTATATTTTTACATGGAAATACGTTTTTATTTTGAGCTCAACTTATTCGCTCCTGCTTTCAAGCTCATGGCTCCAGAGCAAGTAAGTAAGTGGACCCTTGAGTGAAAACCGAGATGAACCTTATTTTATAGTTGTAACCACCGCCTCTGGCATGGCTTCTCTGTTGATTTGTAGTGTTTACAAACAGCCCCCAGAGGGCGACATCGTGAAACCGTTTATTCTCTAGAAATAAGATTCACAACCGTATTTATTTTGTTATTTTAAATTTGCTTCATTTAACCAGATAAGTCAATTGAGAACCATTTCTAATTTACAATGACGTCCTGGCCAAAAAGGCAGCAACAGATGGCAAGTCGTTACAAACCAAAATAAAATATAGAAACATCTCAATCTCATACAAGAATTACAACATAATATGAACAATAAAACCATTCGGACTGTACACCACCGATAAGTCGTTACTTTTGAGTCTCAGCTAAAGCCACCCTTTATACCATTTATCATGTTAAGGAAAGTGTGTGTGTGTGTGTGTGTGTGTGTGTGTGTGTGTGTATATATATATATACACACATACAGTTGTGTGAAAAAGTGTTTGCCCCCTTCCTGGTTTCTTATTTTTTTTGCATGTTTGTCACACTTAAATGTTTCAGATCATCAAACAAGCTTTTCTTGTCTAGCTTTTGAGGATCTTTTGGTCTACCTCACTTTGTCAGGCAGGTCCTATTTAAGTGATTTCTTGATTGAGAACAGGTGTGGCAGTAATCAGGCCTGGGTGTGGCTAGAGAAATTGAACTCAGCTTTCCAAAGATGTGATAAACCACAGTTAATTTATGTTTTAACAGGGGGGGGGGGCAATCACTTTTTCACACAGGGCCATGTAGGTTTGGATTTTTTTCCCCCTTAATAATAACCTTCATTTAAAAACTGCATTTTGTGTTTACTTGTGTTATCTTTGTCTAATATTTAAATTTGTTTGATGATCTGAAACATTTAAGTGTGACAAACATGCAAAAAAATAAGAAATCAGGAAGGGGGCAAACACTTTCACACAACTGTATATATGTTTGTGTGTGTGTGTATGTATATACATACATGGTAATTATTTGACTGGGCGCTTCAAACGGCTTCAATGGTCTGGTGGCTAATAAACCTGTTTTTGGTCCCATCAGCTGACTAAACTATATTAATACAGTCGGGATGTCACGTGAGATTTTAAACAAACTCTTCTCTCTCCCATAAACCGTCAGCAGGAAGATTGCTTCCTTTCCTCATTCAAGTAATACTCAGTCATAATGAGAAATCAAGAGCGCAAACCGTTAGACGCATTCATTAAACTCGAAAAAAGTTCTGCCAGTTTGTCTGAAGCCTCCTCGTGACTCGTTAATATGCTGATGTGACATATATTATCAAACATTATTTTAAGGTTGACTGAGCTGAGTGAGATCCACAACCGGGTGATATCGACTACAAACTCCTGGGTTCTATAAAGTGGAACTTTAGTCTCGTCACGTGTTATTATTTCATGTGATCCACACTTCATGTTTTCAGTTATTTTTATTTATATATATATTTTTCAATACAGTCCATCGAAGTGCTTGCACGTGGCGGGAACGCGCATCATAATTGAGCTCTTAAAGAAATGAACGAGCCGAAACCGCGTGCCCTTTATCAGATCGATTGAAGGTTCCGAAGTGTTCCGCCGCGCGAGACTCGGGCGCGGATCGCGGTAAATTAATATCCGCTTGCCGGCGCACGCGGCGTTTGTTCGGCGAAGACGCCGGTTATCGATTAAAAATCATTTGCCTTTTCGATGGCCGGGGCTCGTCTCGGGGCCTCTGCGGATCCAGACCCGGTGCTTCTAAACCTGGCGGCTTGTTGCGCTAACGCGCCGCAAACCGGCACGCGGAACGGGACTTGTGACGGATCATAATCGATATGCCTACCGCGTGCATTAATTAGTAACAGCTGTGTCGATGTGCTTGTTGGTCAAAACAAGAACACGCCTTTCTTCACACGAGCTGCACCGAAAGGAGTTTATGGAAGGAAGTCATTTTAGAGGGAAAATGTATGTTTATTTTAATCATATTCATTTTGATAACATGTAGATAATGAAAAGGGAGAAATTAAAGCAGAGGGTGATTAAGTTATAATGAAGTTTATATTAATTATTGTCATAAGAATTACAAATTAATAAACTGGGTAGGTCTAAATAAAAATAACGTTGGAACACTTTTGCTTCAAACTAAAAAAAACTCTTTGTATTTTTTATATTTTATCACGGTTAATTATTCTTGTTGCGCCTCAGCAGGCCTCGTCCCCGCTGAAGGCCCCGGCCTCGTCCCCCCCCCCCACACACACACGGGGCTGCAGTGGCTCGTCTCGGCCGGTTGGTGGCGGTCGTGGCTCGGACTGGAGGGGACGAGGAGCCCTCAGGCTGGATCATCTCCTCCACATCCTCTCGCCGCAGCCAGAGGAAGCGGCTCGTGTCATTTTAGGAATCATCAACAAAACGTTTTTTTAAACAAAAGTTGAACACTAAGTGAACGAACAAAAGATATCTCATAGTATTTATGGAAACTTAAACGTTGTTAAATAAGATTTGTAGCCAATTTGTTTCAAATGTAATTGAATCCAATATGTTTTAATGTGTCCAGTAGTGTGACATATTCGCCTGTCGTTTTTTTCTTCTCCACAGCAGAGGACATCCGCCCCTCTCTCCATGTTGTGTGCTTTGTAAGAGCAACACTAGTCTTCTCTCCTTCCGCCACATGAGGGATATCGGACTATTTGTTTTATTCCAGCTCGCGCTCGGTGAGTCCGATTCACAAATGGTTAAACTCCCTGAACTGGTGTGTGTGGGGGGTTAATGAAAACATGCGGTGTGATTGGGATCCAGTGACTGCGGGGGTCCTGCTTCAAAATGTGGAAACGAACATTAAGAAACAAAAAGGAGAAATACACGCGAGGTGTCTCCTCCCTCATTATAGAACACATTCGATATTCGACTGATTCGAACTCTCCGTCGACAGCTGACGGTTAATTCATTGTTATCTCGTCAGGTTGGAGCTTCAGTTTCCCTTTCACTTAGCTGGTATTGTGTCTCGCGAGTGTGTTTAATAATTATAATACACGTGTAGCTTTTGTTTCATATGTACCTTTACAAGAGTATTTACTTCCACTCCAACAGAAGTCAGAGGCAAACATTGTACTTTTTACTGCACTGTTTATTTCAAGTATATTTAGTTTAATTTTAGTTACTAGTTAGTTCATGGATCCAGATAAATAAAACAAAATACAATCAATAAATAAGGTTTTTTTTTATCTCATGGGAAAATTCACAGGCTAAATAAAAATGACTCGTCTTTACCAACTGCAACATTGAAGCGATGAACACATAAATGCATCAATAATTGTAATCCGATGACATTATTCTAAATGTCAGCATCATTATTTCCTTTTTTAATGCTGCTACTTTTGTTTTGAATGCATGACTTTTACTTGTAACCGAGTATTTCTGCGCTCTAGAGCTGCTACTTCTAATCAAGTAAGAGACTGAAGTACTAATTGTGGATACAAAGCTGGAACCTTTAGTTTTGCTGCTAGTTTCTTCTTCTCCTCCTCTGGAGAAATGGTGCCTCTCTCTGGATCACAGTGCTTCCACTAAAACAAAACATCATTCACAGCAACAGATGTGTTCTCCAGCAGAAAAAAAGAAACCTCTTCAGTGCTCTGAAGTAAATATTTCCATGTACTGTTACTATGAAAGTGATCGCGGTGGAAAGTACCGAGTACATTTACTCCAAAGTTTGTGGTACTTGTACTTTAGTATTTCCATTATATACCACTTTATAGTCCTTCTATTCCACTATAGTTGGGAGAGGAATATTGTAATTATTACAGTCTGACCAGTAGTTACTTTGCACATTAAAATATATGAAGAACTTATGAAATATGACATTGTTTCAGATTAAACACTGAACCAAATAGTCGGCTAATTAAAATCAAGACACTCGGCTCAACTTTAATCGACTACAGTAAAATACTGTAGACACAAGTCATCCAGTAATGTGGTAGATGCAGAGCTCACAGGGGCCAATCCTCTGCACTGAGTACTTTTACTCAGTACATTTACATTTACTAAAGTACATTTATTCTGATAATACTACGGTACTTTTCCTTTCCAATGTAGGACTGATGTATTTTATTTTTACTTAATAGATCAGAATACTTTAGTTTCAGAAAATGCATTCATACACATTCTCTCCTCTGTGGTGGTTTGTGGTCTTTTTCTCTAAACAGATTTCATCCATGAAAGCCTCCTTTCTGCAGGTCTACGCACACACTCACTATCTCGAGCACTTCCTGTTTCCGTGATGTCGGCACAGGAAGTGTGGCCTACATGCACTGAGGCCTATTTCAATTGGAAGTGAGATGTGTATTTAAAAGGTTTGAAACTCGCCCCACTTGAGCTCAAATGTTCCTGGTATTCTTGAGAACAATTCGAAAACCTTTTTTTTTTTTATTCCACTTAGTCAACTTTGTCTCCGGAATATTCTGCGGGTCTTTAAAAGCATTTCGTGCACATTCTTTCGCGTCAGTTCAGCCAGACGTGTATTGTTTTTTGAAAAAACGTGAGATCGAATTTAAAACCAAATTGCAGAGGATTGGGACGATTTGAAGCCTCAAATCTGGCGTTTGTAGCAACAGAGCCGGACTTGTGGATCAAATGTAGAACAATCTTTGGGAAAAACTAAGTACAGAATTCCTACCGAGCCCGAGTCGGTTCACATTCAAGACATATTTAACAATGAACACTTGAACATGTCGGACGTTGAAGGCCTCATTTTAACATGAAGCCCAATTTGCGTTCTTATATCTTGTTTTAAAAGCATGAAAGTTCACCCTCGACCCTGGAATTGTTGTCTGACACAAACAATCCCAACTGAAGGTCCACTTACTTGCTTCTTCTGGGCCTTTTAGCAGCATCAAGAAGAAGACAGTGTGATGTGGTTGAAAGCTCGGGGGGGAAGCTACCTTGGGGTTGTTTACTGTTTTTTTTAAAGTCAGTTTTAGGGGTTTATGTTACTTTAGTATAATTTGTACATCAGCTAAAACGTCCATTACAAAGAAACGGATCATATTTATTCATTTTGGAAAATGACAGCGAACATGAATAAACAATTGTGTCCTTCAGACACAAAGCGTCCAGGTTCCCAGTGGGGAGGGCGTCTCAGTTGGCTGAAGTGACTGTACTGTGATATTTATGTATACAAACACTATCTCTTACAAAGTTTCATTCCCATACAACTAACATTAGAAGGGAGACCTGTGTTCAGCCGGACTACAGTTGTAGTTTTAGTCAGTTTGAAACGCACGGTTGACGTTGATTGAAACAAAACAAAAGAATCTGGACAGAACTTTAGGCATCCAAACTACTTAGTTTGATTGAGTAAATGACATCATGGTTTGGTTAAAGCTACTACAAATAGCTGTTTTTAATAGTAAAACAAAAACAACTTTTTTAGTAGAAGTATCAATTTAACAGAAAACTATTTATTTTCAAATAAGCAGTGTGAAAATACATTTTGCTCATGAATCCAGGCTTCAAGTAGCGTCAGCTGTGTGTATCCATGGAAACAGTCCCATAACATAGGAAATTACATGCTTGATTACAGAAAATGGTCCATTTATGATCCAAAAGCACTGCTCTACTGTTTTAGGATAAATAACAGGACGAGGGAGAGACTGAGGCCTTGAATGTTTTTACATGTAAAGCAAATAGCGGTGAGTTCGGGTGAACTTTAAGATGCTGCCATAACTCTTAATATTTTTCATACATTTATTTGTCTTTCAACACACATTATTAAATAGTCTACAGAAACGTTATTCTTTAGAACACAGGCTGGTGGTTCAGTTGTTATACTTTGTTCTTTCCGATGTTAGACATTTAAAATGATTTATCGAGACACATTCTTTTTGAGCAGTAAAGAGAGAAAAAACACATTTTTAATTTGTACAAAGTGTGTTTTATCTTTCAGTTTACATATTCGATGTTTTTGTCATCGTCCCCCCCACATGCAGAACCTGGTCAACACAACAGGACAACAGGTGAACTTGGTTTGACGTCACCATCTATGGACAGAGAAAACAATCACGTTTTGACCAAAACAAATCTGAACTCGAGGTCCACTTACTAACTTTTTCAGGGTCACGTGGTTGAACGAATAACTGAGAAAGGAAACGTAACCGGTGCGAATAAATTGAGTTAAGATTTCCAATCAAGGTCATTGTTGAACCTCAAGATCTATTTAGTAGCTTTCCCGGAGCTGTCCGTCACATCACATGATCTTCATCAGCGTATGCCCATTTGTCATTGAAGTGTAGATGTTTGGGTTCCCGTGAAATCGTAATGGTTGTCTCCGTCTCCTGATGAAGATCATGTGAAATGATCAAAAGCTCCAGATCTTGAGGTCGGATTACTATGTTTACAACGTGGAGAGTAGGCTTCCAAATTCTTCATTCAGCCACTTGTTACCAGCCGCCTTTTTCTAAGACGATGAAACGCTTTAAAGTGTTGTATTAACTGACGTATTTAATATCGTAGAACAAAACGTTGGAATCTCTTCAACTTGCGTTAACCACAGACTTTATTTCACCTTCAAAACGCCTTTCAAAACACCTCATGACTCCGAGATGAGGGAACCGTACGGAGAATATGCTGACTCATTTACGGCTTTTAGGATTAATTCCTGCAGCAGTCTACAGTTTGAGGTCATATTAAAGGGAGAAAAAAGAGGACCGGAACTAACAGTCTGGCTTGTGTATCTCATTGGTCCATTCTGTTCCTCTTCTTCTTCTTCCAGCTAAATACTCGTTGAAAGCTATGTTTTGTGATGTGCTTGATTCACGTCACACGTCATTGACAGAATTATAACGGATGTAGTCTATGAATATAGAGGGTGACACACATGTCTGAAATCACACAAAATCATTTTAAATAGGCTTATGAAATGATGATGGAGAGCTGTGGGCCTGGGACTACAAAATACAATAAAATAAATGTACAAAAATGGAAATTTACAGTCAAATTTGTACACTTATGGAACTTATGGAAAAAAACCCGCTGATCTCATTCATTTGGTTTTGAACAGGCCGTCTAGTGAGGACTGATCCTCACGGACTCTGTAGGAAGGAGGTTTTCTACCCAGAATGCAACAGAGGGGAAATCTGAACACTTTGGACACCATCAGCTCAAGATAATTCTCCACCAACTGACAGACTGCTGTGACTTCTGCCTCATATTGCTCATTTGTCAGGGACTTTAAAATGAAAAGGATAAGGTTGGTGTTACTCTGGATTTTTTCCTTTTTGTTAACAAATCTCATGAAATCTCATGTGTTAGTCCGTATATCCCGATACTCCCTGACTTCCTGTTCCTGCTCTCAGCTCATTGGCTCACACTGAAGATGTAAATCTTTCACAAGTTTATAGTTCCATTATTTGAAAAGGCTTTGTTATTTCTAACCAGTGGTCGCTGTGGGGGGGGGTGCATTTGTTGGGGACTATTTTCAGCGGCGGATTTATCCACATTTGGTGCTCCCGTGAGTATTTGTTCATTTGTGATTGAGTCAAAATAAACTCCAGTTTGTGTTGGTGGTAATAAAGGAATATGTGCAACACGTGAGGCTCACTGGTGTGTTTCTAATGGAGCTGTATGGCCCGGAGGACGAAGAGGTATCAGGCTCTGAGGTCAGCTGATAATAAGGAAAACGCAGATTTACACTCTCAAGCGCAGTCTTTATGTAAATGTTTAAATGACGACATGCACTACATTTCCTCTCTCAGAAATGAACGTGTGAATTGATGGTGTTGCTCAGCTGGCGGCTGACGTCCACGCTGTCCCGGCCCCTCTGGCAGGTAAACAGACAGGATTCTGGAGTGGGATTCCATCTTAAAGATCTCGCTGGGTTTACAAAATAGTGGCCAGTGCTTATTGTCTCTGTGACAGAGAGGCTGTCCACTGAGCTGGAAGCGCTGTGAACGCTCTCATATGGTAACAGTGGGAACTAGTTTTTTGTTGTTGTTGGGGCAGTTCTGTTGCTTTGTAGCCCCACAGAGTAGAGGAGGGGCTCACTGACAACTTTAATTCTCAATTCAATTTATTTTCTATAGCCCAAAATCACAAATTTGCCTCGGAGGGCTTTACAATCTGTATGCGACATCCTCTGCCGCATACAGACCCTCACATCAAGTTTTAGGCAACCGCTTTTGATTGCTGAAACTGAAAATATGGTTACCATTTTTCTTCTAACCTTTAGTAATTAAGATACTATGCAGGCTTACGTCAGCTTAATAATGAAAAATATGTACAAGTTGCACACGCTTTGTGGTATAATTTTCCGTCTGTTGTGGTCGAATACTTCGCCTCCCGAGACTTTGTCCCCCAAAGAAAGATGCGTGTGTAGCGTTGTCTAGTTACAGTTTTTAAATACCACTAATGCAACAACATTTTCTACAGTATTTATTCTGGGGTGCATGTTTGGCTGCAACGATTTTTTTATTTTTTTATACGTTGCCAATTTCTCAAAATGGTTGCCGATGGCAACCTGTAAAACCCTAGCTGTCGAGCGCTGGAGGGTGATCATATTTCTCAGAGTCGAGAGAAAAGCATTATTACCTCATCATACGACATTCCACAGAGACAACAAAGTCATATTCAAGTATCTTGAACTACCGCAGCGTATATTATAATGTACAGTACTCCATCCCATGCAGTAATCTCAAGAGGAGGACGAGAGAAGACAGAGTAGAAGAAGAGATGGACCATCAACAGGCCATTTGCATTACCCCAGGAGGGTTCGTCTCCTCCTTCTGCATTCCCGCCCGATTCACCACCCGGTTTCTCCGCAGCCCTTTGACCTATCCACCCCTCCCCCGAAACACACACACACACACACACACACACACACACACGGAGGAAGACTGTTGACAGGCTCTTATATTCTTCCTCTACACACCTTTTTGTACGCTTCCTAAACACCGCCATCGAGCTATGTTTTCATGCTACCTTCTACTTCCACTACATCTCTGAGGGAAATATTAAACTTTTCATTCCAATACATTTCATAACTTACTTTACAGATGGATGTTTTCCAGAAAGGCGTGATGCACTGTTCTAAATCAACCTATAGCTGAGCTGCAGTGATTAGTTGACGGAGTCCTTTTTACATGGACGATCATCAGAACACATTTCATTCTAACTCAACAAAAACTAAATAAAACTCATCAGAACCGTCTCGGTTAGCTCTTTCTGCCGTTCCAACAATCTGCAACTCCGCTTTGGTCAACATACAGCCTTCATTCACCGAGTTGGATATGAAAAAGAAACATCCGTGGTATGATTTACCTGAAGCTACCAGTCTCCACTGACAAAATAAGCGATTTGACCTTGCTTATCACACTGGACAGAAAGTAAATAAAACTCTGTTCCATCGAATGTGACACACCAGAAAGGTCAGTGCAACAACCCGGTGTCCTCACGATGTGAAAGGAGTCCATCACCAGATTTTACAGGTTTTCTCGTCTTTCAAAAACATGCTATACGTGCCGAGTTTGGTGGAAAAAGAGAATCATGAGACTCCATCATACTCAGCCAGGAAAACTTTACATTTGGAACTTAAACTTTCCTTCATTCATCATTTACAAACAGGTAATCGGCCTTTTTTACATGAAAAGATTCCTGATCGTCTCTGACAGAAACAGTGTTCTCTGGTCTGAATTCAAGAACACTTTCAAACTTCTTATATTCCCATTCACCCATTATTTGCACCATTTATAGCCTACAAACAATTTCCTGGTTTTAGTTTCCGATCTTAATCCCAGTTTAGCTCGGAAACTGAGAAAAGATCACTCACTGTGCTCTAAGTAATGTTGCATCCTATGTGGATATTTGACCTTTTGGAGACCCCTAACCTGTGACCTCACCAGTGTGTGTGTGTGTGTGTGTTTGGAGAAAGAAAGAAAGGGGGGGGGGGGGGGGGGGGGGGTATGATGGCTCACACCATCTCAGAACAAGGGAAAATAGATTAGTCTGCAGCAGCTTTAAAGCACGGCTGCACTGAATAACTGCTTTTATTGACAGTATAGGCTAATAACAAGAATGTATTCATCCTTTTCCATGAAGGCTGTACAGATCCACCCTGATGACGTGATAATCACAGTGTGCTCCTCTTCTTCTACCCGACAGGCTACTCCGTCTAATAAAGATGTCGCTTACGATGTGACATGCTTGTGGTATTAATGCTGGATATGATAATGACATTCATTTATGGTTAATTGTATGTTGTAATAGTTTAATCCATTTGTTGATTTTAATCCACTGTGTCCCAAGAATCAATTCATATGCTTTCAGGACAAATAGGCCTGTATGGGCTAATGAAGTTCATTAATCATACATGGAAACTATTATGAGGGAAAAAAACACTAAACCAAGGGGCACTTTACTTGTTGAGCCAAATTAATTTAATTAGATGTTTTTGAATTTGTTTATATATCTATACACACACACAGGATTCTATAATAACATTTCCTCGTTTTTTAAATGTTATTCCCGGTGAGGCCAAGGTTACTGTACAAGCAGTTTGAGGGGTTTGAATCCATTTTGTGCACAGGAGCGAGCGCACGAAGAGTGCCACGTTGCCTTCAACGGGCGGGTGCACTTTGGCTACAAAGTCTACACGGCCTCTCGCACAGACGAAGATAAACCTTCGCAAAAGCCAACTCCAGCCTTGTCGCAATGTATAGCCTACCGTGCGTGAGATAGGCGCACGCTGCACGCACAGAGCGCCAAAAGTGAACCACAGCCAAACTCTGCATGCATGCGTGCGTGTGTGTGTATGGGGGGGGG
>NW_022280086.1:199885-205794 GCF_004355925.1 Anarrhichthys ocellatus | reverse complement strand
GCAGGCCTGTGAATCAGTAACTGCCTCCATTTTGAAAAAAAGAAGCCTCCATCCACGCAGAGTGGCGCGTGGTGTTGTGTGTGTGGTGCTGTAGCCCAGCAACTGCGCCATACTGCTCGGCGCCCCACACAAGAGAAATATGAAAAAACCCGTCTGAAACTGAAGCTAACGAGCCTGTTTTTTGGGGGGGTGGCGCACACTGCTGCGCTTTTAGGGGGGGGGGTGGGTGCCGCCTGTTGGAAGCCATGGCCTCACTGACGAATAGAACACCACGACCATTTTATTTAAGTGTCTGTAAAAGCCGAGGGGCCGTTATACAGAGATAACCCGCCCGCCTCGCGACAACAGCCTGGTCTCTACAGCCGCCATATCTGATACATTGTTTCAGTTAATGGGGCTCGAGTAACAATGTAGCAGAGTGAGGAGAGGAGTGTTCCGCAGGTTCTAGTAGCGGAGCCCTCGCGGACCCTGAGGCAGAATGGGGCCCTGGACCTTTTGTTCCCCCTCGAGCCCGAGGTTCACCATAGGTCACTTATGTAACATCATGACGGCTAACTTCTTCACCACGCATCATATGCAGAGGGTGGGAGCGTCACGGAGGTGGGGGGCGCTCGGCTATAGAATTAGCAGGCGGTGCATTGTTATTTAAATGTGGACGGCTGTCCCACCCAGGCCCTCAGATATTCAAGTCAGGTCGGAGTGAGTCAAGGCACCGTAACCAGTTTGTAGCTTACACCGCTGTGCCCCGCCCCTCCGTGTAGCCTAATCTTTGCCGCACGCGGCCACGTCGCGTTGCATTAAAATGCGCCCCACACCCAGCACAGCACACAACCTTCACCGCGCGCACGAGTACAGTACGGAATTAAGCGGGGGGGTCTCGGTTTGCGTGCACGTCCGCGCAATACCCCCTAGGATGAGAAGGAGGGGGCCCCCTCCCCTACGTCCTCTCCCTAACCTACTCCAAATAGACCACGTGGTTTCCCCTTTGCAAACAAAAAAAACGCGAATCGAGTCGGCGGAGGGGCGGCATCACCCCTCTGTCGGTAGCAAGCGGATCGCTGAAAGAGGGGAAGGCTAGGAAACGTGAGAGAGAGAGAGAGAGAGAGAGAGAGAGAGAGAGAGAGAAATAGAGAGAGAGAGAGAAATAGAGAGAGAGAGAGGAAACATTTTTTCCCGACCTGATCCCGCCATAGTTTTTCCCCCACTCATCCACCCATCACCAAATCCACCCAGTACAACCCACCTCCTCCACCGCGCGACAGAGAGGCTGTAGGCTGCTGCTGTATTCGTCTGCTGGGGCCGGCTGCAAGTCTTCTCCTGCTCCACTTCTTCAACTGGATTTACGGCTAAATTCAACGTTATCATCTGTTTTAACACTTTTTTTCTCCTTGTTTGCTGCGGAGAATTAACACTTTTTTTTAGACATCCTTTCCCATCTAGTGCGATTTCCACTCTCAGTTAGTGTGGCAATTTCTTGTTGCGCTTTTAGCAAATTCAGGAGAGAAACTTTTTTTTTTTTGCTGGCTTCAATTTCAGTTATTCCGGGCTTTTGTTTTTTTTTCGTTTTTGGACTTGGAAAAACAATTACCACCATGCACAAGCTGTATATTGGGAATCTAGGCGACAGCGTGACTGCTGAAGACTTGGGGAAAACCTTTGACGAACACAAGATCCAGTACTCCGGACAGTTTCTCATGAAAACTGGCTATGCTTTTGTGGATTGTCCGGACGACCAGTGGGCCATGAAGGCTATCGAGACGTTTTCCGGTGAGTAAATGTGGACTACTGACCGCCTTCCACCTTTTCAATTTCATTCATTCTAAAAGGGAGCGGTGCACGCCTCTGCGTACCCACCTTCGGCGGTGCGCTCCGCATGTCACTCCGTCCAATACGGAGGCTTCAGCTTGGACACACCGGTTAAAAATAAATACCGTTATTTTATTGACTCTAGCTTAATGGCGTCTGGTGAGCCATAAGCACAGGGGAGCCATTCAACTTTTATGGGGGAGGGGGGGGGGGGGCACACGTAACGTAACGTTAATAAACGTAGCCTAAAGCTAAAGCCTGAACCAACGTAAATCACTAGCCTACTTCACAATATTGCTATTGTAAAAAAAATACGGATAATTCTGTGATGATTGGGGCTCGTGCGTTTCAGACTTGTGTGTGTATGTGAGTGGCATTTTAATGTCTTGCACGCATAACATTGGACTGAGTGGCGGAGGGGCTACTCCTGTGATATAGTATGAAGCCTCCCCTCCCCCTTTGCGCCGGCAGTCCACTATGACAAAGATAGAGAAAAAAATATCTTCCCCCGTGCAGGTTCCTCTCTAAAACGGACCCCACACCACCACGAATACAAAGTGGTCGACAAGTGGCACCGTTATTGTGAAAGCCTCAGCATTGAAATCGTGAGATTTACACAGAATGTAACGTGAGGAGGCAAGGTCGCCATGTCAGCTCCTCTACTTCTTTTAGTCTACACGAAAACACTCGAACTCCTCAAGAGAGCACGTTGATACAGCGTGTTGACTTTAAATGAGACAAAGACACAGAATAATTCATATACGTATGGTTGTCATGCTGCATCTCTCAGGGGTCCAAGTAGCTCATTGTGGGACACGAGTGACGTGCCTACACAATTCACTTGTTCCATGACTTTTTTAAGTCGGCCCTTTTGAACCTCTCACCCATTCTTTGTAGCTCTTTGAAAAGCCGCGGTTTTGAAAAAATCAAAGTTAGCTGTTAGCTGCCCCCCCCCCCCCCCACAGACTTTAGCTATGTACCCTGAGTGCAGCACATCTTCACAATGGGCCTCCAAGTATCTGTTAACAGTTAGCATGTCGCCACAGTGTGATTTTGAACTCCCATTTTTTAAATGTTTTTTCAGGTAAAGTGGAACTTCAAGGGAAACGTATTGAGGTCGAGCACTCCGTCCCCAAGAAGCAAAGGTAAACAACATTTAGCATTACCCCCTACAGACAGTGGCCACTGTCATGGGTTGCATCAGTTTTGCCCAACTCTTTCTTTCATTAAGTCATAAAGTACAACGTATGGTGCGGTACTTTGAAACATTTCCATGCCTGCCTGTATTGACAGCCTTTTGGAGGTTGGGTTCGGAGCAATAGTCGGTCTAGCTTCGCTTGTTTGGCTGTGTATTTATTTTTTGTTGGTGTCGTTACTGTGGAGCCTCAACTTTGTCGGCCATTGCTGTGAAACTGAACTGTGACAGCTTTAGCTGCCGTGCTGGGTTGGCTAGCTGGGTTGTGTTGAGTAGTGAGTGAAGCCATAGAAGGCCTAGATAGTATTCTTCGTAAAGTCATTACATAAAGCTTTAAGTGCCCCCTTAAAGGCTCAGCCTTTCCTCCAGCTCCACTTTTATTTAACAGGGTTTTAAAATACACAGGGCAATTTAGCCTGCATTTAGGAAATGTGTGTCGTGTAGTTTTGTCCAGCAGCATGGAACATATTTTCCATTTAATTGTGCACACATATTGTTTTGTTGCATGTAGTGTTTTTTGGGCCAAATTGGCGAATAATTAGAAAAACGGATGTGAAGTGAACGCAATTTGATAGTTACGTTAGTTTTTTTTTTTTTTTTGGGGGGGGCGCTTTGTCAAATAGGTTTTATGCGACTTAACAGAGTCCTAATTGTTTCAATAATGTTGAATAAATAGTGCATACATGTTCTGCCGAATCTCATTCGTTTCTTGCAAAACCGCAGCTGTGTATTTATAATTGTAATATTGTTCAATATTATTTTGAGCTTTTTTTTTTTGCTTTTGTAGCACTTTGGATATGCTTTTGTTCAAAATCAAAACTACTGAATTGTCTTTTCTCTCTTCAAGTATAGTACATTGTTATGGATTCTGTCTAAGTTAAAACAGGTCAGGGGTGCCGATTTTTGCTCATAAAAAAGCCACTTGATTTCAGTCGTGATTGCAAAGCAAACGGACCTGTAAGCTCAGACCTTCCTCGGTCCGAAGGATAAACTGGGCTCCATTGTGGGTCAGCTGCTCTGTGCTAAGAGCCGGACTTGACCTGCTTTAAACAGTATTATGGAATTCGCCTATAGACCGTCGTCCATGCCGGTAACCTTTGGCACAGATACGAGGTGAGCAGCGAGCACAGTTGTCCATGTTCCGCCATTTGGCCTCACGAGCGCGCGCCCGCTTTTGTGTGTGCGTGTATGTCTCATGACAAAAAAAAAAGGCCAGTGAATGTAGATTTAAAGTCGTTTTGGTTGATTGTTGTCTCTGAATATATTTTTGGAACAATATATGAATTTGAGCTGGTTATGTATAAAAAATACATTTGCAATAAATGTGGCGACATGGTTGTTGCTCGGTTTTCTTTTGTAACAGTGTGGTCTTTTTCTGTGGACGTGAGGCTGAAATGTCAGTTCTGGTCACAGGCCATTCGCCATGTTTGTGAAACCAACATGGCAGCGGGGCTGTGTTCTCTAATCTCCAGCGGGTGGGTAAATAATTCTGTTTGTGTCCCACATCCTCCTCGGTGGTAACCCTGAAGAGCCATGGTGATAAAGGTGATTTTGTTTTTAGTGTGTGAGAAAGGGGGGGGGGGGGGCGCCGTGGGCGAGCTGGGGCCCTTCCGTGGGCTCCACAACACGTGGTGCATCCACGCAGAGGGGAGTCACTCCACGTCAGGCAGAGAGGGCAAAATGGCGAAGCTCTGAATGAAGCAGACCTGTTGTTTGTAGTTCACCCGGCTGGCCCTGTCCTAACACAGCTGGCCTGGCTCGCGCTCTATAAGTTGTCTCAGTATTTAACCGAATGCGGCACGAGCGGATTGTTAACGTTATAAAGCCTTCTTTTAAAATGGCCGCTCGTACGCTCAGCTAGCGAGAGCCAAATTTATTTATTAATTTTTTTTTTAAATGATCGTGTTAAAATGTTTCTGTCAAACTAACTGCTGAGCTTCTTCAGAGTTTGTGTGATGTTTGCGGTGACAAGAAATGTGTAAAATAATTTAGTGAACGTTTTTAGAAGGTCCCAATTGTTAAACAACAGTAGTGACGCATTAATTAAGGACAGCTTTTTGTTTTAGACGCCATGTTGTTTCTCTTTTATAAAAAATATAGCCCAAGTAACCTAGGTGATGAATGGGGAATTTTTATTTATTTATATATTTCCCCATAAAACTATTACAACATAGCAATCTCTTACATATGTGAATTATTTCCCTTGAATCAAATTCTGATACTCTGCTCTGGTGTGTGTGTGTGGCCCTCATGAAGTCAGTGCTTTCATGACATCTGTTTAAATGACACCATGATGTAATATCCAGTGTTACCAGATTGCCAGTTGTGTTATCCACCAAAAATATAACCTCTCCAAATCATAACCTTGCCATACACCTGTGTAAAACCCGTCATAAGCACAACAAAGCTTCATATCTGCATCAAATAATTAATATAAAATGTTGGAGAAATAGGTGCAACCATATGCTATAATTCCCGTGTCAATGATGACTATGACGTCAACATGGCAGGCCCCCCCCCCTCGACGATTGAATTCAACTGGTGTCAAGAAAATATTTCTCAAATTAAATGCGTAGACTCAACTGAATTTAACTGTATTTAACATCGGTGTTCTCAACCATAAAATGACGGCCTGTGTGGTAATATTGTCTGCACAATATTGTCTAAACCTCCTAAATTTCCCCTACCAGCCCCACGTCATCAAAAGTTGGCGGAAACCAGTCGGGCAACTCTGCTGATGTCTTAAACGCTAAAAGTTGCTCTGGTGCAGCTTTTCTGACATGGAACCTCCAATGGAGGTGTGTGTGTGTCTGTTTGAGGGAGGGAGGAAGAGAGGGAGGAAGGGAAGGGGGCGGGTATTCAGAGGGAACAAACCCTTAATGGGAGGGGGGAGGTGTCAGTCCTGTAA
>NW_022280086.1:190124-199785 GCF_004355925.1 Anarrhichthys ocellatus | reverse complement strand
CCCCCCCCCCCCCCCCCCCCCCCTCAGTGTCGTACACATGCACTATGCATGCATGTCTGCCTGAATCAAAAAATACATAAGATGGAGATGGAGGGGGTTTATTTTTCATCGTAATATTCCTCATGAAGTAGATTGAGATTTTGTGTCAGGCTGAGGTCAGCGAGAGAAGGAGAAAGGAAGAGCGAGAGAGTGTGTGTGTGTGTGGGGGGGGGGGGGGGGGATTGTATGAGTGTGTGTTGGGGGTGGGGGGTGCTCAGAAGGAATGAGCCCTCCTCTCTAGAGGGAACACGTATAGAAAGGCTGTAGAGGAAACCTGCCACGGCAGTAATGCCCACCGACTTCACTGAAACTTGTAATGGATGAGAACGACAGAGCTGCCTCCAAACGGTCCGTTTGAAGCGTGTCTTCAATTTTTTTATTTAATAAAAAAAAAATCCCTATGCAGACTTCAAAAACACATACCGTTGCTGCAAAAAGGCACATAACAGCACCATGTATTTATATTTATGTAAGGGTTGGCTATAGTGGGCCAGAAATGACATATTGTTACTGTAAATGCAAACTCTCAGGAATATTACATACTAGCTTTTGTATTAGAATTATTTATTCATTCATTATTCATATTTTTGCATCAGATTTGATTAAGTTATTATTATTTCTTATTTGAACTGCATAGTATTTTTTATTTACACTACCCGTCCTGAAGACCTTGTGCTGTTTCCAGAGTTGATAGTATGTAAGGAGGGCTTCATGGTGAGCAGGGTGTTTAGGTTTACTGTGGCAAAGTTTGATCTTTGAAGTCAAGTCCACTTATTATCTTACCTTTGCTTCGTGCTAAAATTGGCATATTTGCCCAAATATGGGTTTGGACATCCACGTTCTGTGCAGGACTCCAGAGAGTTGATAAGACGGCTTGTTGTCCATGTTTGCAGGTTTACCTGTCATTAAATGGGCTCCGTGTTAGAAGGCCGTCCCCTGAGTCCACTCCCTGTTTGCACTCGTATCTACCAAAGACTGTTGTGTTGACACTGAAGGCTGCAGCTCCACTTTCACTAACAATGCTCTACAACGACACGCTAAGCTTAAAATCAACTTCATAAGCGAGCCTACCTGTGCCTGTGCACCCTTTTTAAGGTAAATGGGTCTTTGCCGTAAGGCCGGATTCACAATGGCTCTACCTATGTGCACTCACATGAGCTGAGACGTGTGCTGTTTATCTGGTGCTCACACAGAAATTCACTCTGAAACACAGAGTGATTTGATTTGTATTCTGGTATAGTATTTGAGGTCTAACTAACCCCAAATACAAGTAACCTCCCCAACAAAACCCATGCGAGGGTTCATAAATAGCACATAGATTACAGAAAACATTTCTCAAAATAATTGTTAAAACAAAGAAACTCTAATCATTTATAGAAAAACATTTGTTGGTTATATTATCATTTTTATTTACTTACTACTTATTTATATGTTGACATGCGGCTATGGGGTCTATGCTAAGAATTTTCCTGTTTGATTTCATATTTTCTCATCTCAAAACTGTGTAGCATCTTAAGCGGCCTTATGCAAACACTTCTCTCGTATTGCTCTTCGTGTGTCGTACTTGTAACTGTTCGTAGAATCGGACAAAAACACTTAATTTCAGAAATCAAAAGTGAATCTAGGGTGCCAGAGAGTCCGAACCTTTCCCTCTCATTCTTTGGATGCTCATTTTTCTTTCCATAAACCCTTTTACTGTACAGATGAAAAGTTATTTTTCTGCCAAGCCCCTCCCACTCCTCCAATCCATCCGCCAATCAAAGTGTACGGCCTCGAGGCAGCCTGGCGTCAGCCCTGCACCTGCACATCAGCCCTGCACCTGCACATCAGTCATGCACCTGCACATCAGTCATGCACCTGCACATCAGCCATGCACCTGCACATCAGTCATGCACCTGCACATCAGCCATGCACCTGCACATCAGCCATGCACCTGCACATCAGCCCTGCACCTGCACATCAGCCCTGCACCTGCACATCAGCCCTGCACCTGCACATCAGCCATGCACCTGCACATCAGCCCTGCACCTGCACATCAGCCCTGCACCTGCACATCAGCCCTGGGAAAAGTGTTCCTTTCATGGCAAGGACAAGTCACGTACTTCCTGTCTGTCGTCACTTTCGCGGCGTGCGTTTTGCACACGTCACAAAAACCACTGCGTTGCCTTTTTCACACCTCGTCTAACTGGTGACCTCACTCACCTGCAGCCTCTAACATAACTGACTGTCATCCCATCATGCAAAAAAAAAAAAGATGATAAAAAGCTGCTGGACAATCAGTGTGTTGCTCAAGGACACTTGAGGACATCCGTACCAAAGCTTGTGAGTCAAACCTCCACGGCCCTTTTGTGGGTCGAAAACCAACAAGCGCGTCCGCCGTTATTGAGATAGAAAACACAAAATAAACGCCTGGGCGACGTCCGCCATCGCCCGACGCCGCCATCTGCGTGGTTTCCTAAACATCATTGTGTCGTATTGTTAACTACTCGGTTGACAAAGAGCTGTTTATTGTCTTTAGGAACAGAGAAAAAAAATCTCATGCATCAGTCAGCAGATCCAAAAATATGTGCGTGTTTTTTTGTTTTTTTTCCTCATACCGTTTGTAATTCCTGTTTCCAGTTTCTGTCCTCTAAATCTCAGTCTCATAAATCTTTTACTGTGCAGATGTTAGAAATATATTTCCTCCATATTTGTGGCCTTTTTTTCTCTGCAGCTTCTTTCCCCTTTCTGCGCATTATATGCTAAGTGTGCTGCAACTTTAAATGCATTCCAAATGTATCGTGTGTGTGTGTGTGTGTGTGTGTGTGTGTGTGTGTGTGTGTGTGTGTGTGTGTGTGTGTGTGTGTGTGTGAGAGAGGGAGTAGCTGGGGCTTACACACACACACACACACACACAACCCTACACACACACTCAGAGAGCAGCAGCAGCACACCATGGTCTGTCTTACCTCCCCTCTCATGGCCGGCAAGGAGGAGGGGACAGTGGGCGGAGCGAGCTAGGGGGGGTGCGACCAATTGCCGGGCGGCAGCACCTGCGGGGGAGGCGGTCGCTCCATGGAGAGGAGCAATGGGTCCTCCCCTTCCTCCCTCTCCCTCTCTCCCTCCCTCCCTCGCTGCTGCGCTCACACACACCCTTGCTCTGCTTCAATCTCTCTCGCTCTCTCGCTCTCTCTCTCTGGTACAGTACGTCCAGCCCTCTCTGTTGTCGGCGTATTCTCTGCACTGCCCAGCCGAGAACGAGTGACAGCAACACAGAAAGGCAGATGAAGTGATGGAAACATTTGCACGTGTTTCTTAAATTTCTACGCCTCCAGCGTTTGGGCCGATAGCTGAGTTTGTAACGTGATTAGATGGCCTGCTCTACATGTTTGTCCAGCGGCTGCTCCGTGGCCAGCTGAACGTATTCCGCGGTTTCGGTTCGCGTCCCCACTATTTGCATTTAACCATCAGTTAGTTTCCAGAAAAGAGAAGTGGCTGCAGTTGTGAGAATGAATGAATGAATGGAAAAAGAAGAAGATCTTTGTTTGTGGCGTTAACACAGAACTGTAGAGCTGTGGGCCACTGGGCTCTTTGCCTCGGACACAACACAAACACTGTGGAGCTTTAGGGAAGTCCAGTGGGGTCATTCGTCCTGTGAGGAGGTTTATATCGGGGATTCTCGACTTGCCTTTTCTCGGGGGGAGGGCACATTTTCAAAATGAATAAAGTAAATAAATAAACAAATGATATTCATCAGATAAAATGACTAAACATTAAAGGGCCGGCAACGCATCTTTCTTTTGAAATTCTAGTTAAGACTCTGACCTTTTCAGAAAGCTGTTGGTGTCCCCGGCGCTACTCTGCAGAGAAACACAGTGTGGCCCCTCAGTTTTACTGTGCATCAGCAAACTTAAACGGAAGAAAGGCAGCGCACACAAACAAACTGAAAACTAAATAAGAACTATATTCTTTTCTTTTAGAAAAACTAAACTGAGCAGATATTACCTGGCTAAAAAAACGAATACGCAATAAATGCGTTTCAGTTTTAGTTTTTCAAGTGTTCAAGTAGATTCCCGTATCAAACGATCAATGTTGTCACAGCAACAAACCTAAAACAACAATCAGGAAGTAACACCCTGTCATGTCTCGTAAAGGACAACCAATCTGTGGAGACACAAAGAGAAGATACCCACTTGATTTGGCTGACTCAGACTTCATCGACCAATCAATTCATTCTGTTATCATTCACAGATGTTACTTTACGAATATAAATGCTCATTCAAAACACATTTAATTGACTATAATGCATTGTAAAAGATAAACACGGTATAAAGTACTGTGTTAATGCAATCATAATAACAATAATAATAATAATGGGTACTATGTGCAGAACCTTTACTGGTATTTCAGATTGTAGTTTTGCTTCGTTTAATTAAGTAAATAATCCGTTTTTTTCTTCTGATTTTGACTGAACTTTAAACTGTCTACACTGAGACTACATCTATTTCTTCCAATATCTCTTCTGATTGATAACCACTTAAGGGGCACGTTGGAGAAGTTGCATTATGGGAAAAACGTAGACTCCAGTTGTTTTGAAGCTTGACCCATACTAGGCACTAGTGGTCCTGGATATCTCTGCTGCTACATGTCGACTTTTGTTAGTTTTTTTCCGTCTCTTTTGTGAGTTTCTCAGCTTTAATCAGCGATGGATAGACGGCAATGAAGATGAATTCAGATGCATTGAGTACAATCTAGTAACATGTTTCCATTTCTGTTTTTTGAATAACTTAAAATTAACATCAGCATATGCAGTGATGGCCACAAAGAAAGAAAGAAAGAAAGAAAGAAAGAAAGAAAGAAAGAATGAAAGAAAGAAGCAGATAATCCAACTTAATCAAAGCCAAAGTTGAAGGAATAACGTAAGGACAAAGGCTCTTTATCCCAGAGCCAAAAAGAAGACAAAGAGAGGGGAGGGAAGAAACTACAACACAGAGGAGAATGTGAAGGAGAGAGGAGACGCACGGAGGCCTCTATGTAGGTGAAGGGGTAAAGGAGTCCTGTCTCTTTAAGAAGCCCCCCCTCCTCCGCCCCATCTCTGATTGTTTCTTCTCTCTGTTTCAAACCATCTGTCATCTCTCTATCTCTTACACTCTCTCTCTCTCTCTCAAATTCAAATTCAATTTGCTTTATTGGCATGAACGTTTAGAAACGGTATTGCCAAAGCATCAAAAAATTAAACGTACAATAATATCAACAATATCTTTCTCTTTCTCTCTCTTACTCTCTCTCTCTCTCCATCTCTTACTCTCTCTCTCTGTGTCTCCTGCTTTCTTTTTTTCTATCCTCCACTCTGGTCGTCTTTTGCTCATTAAAATAAGATTTGCACAAACACACACATCTGGATACATGGTACCGGGAAAACACACACACACACACACACACACACACACACACACAGAACGATGAGTGGCGAGGGGGGGAAAAGGAAAGAGCCAGAAATGAGGAGGGGAAAGACAGAAAGAGGAGGGGGGTTGTTGTTGGGGCCCAGGGGTCGGGTCTGCTCGGTGGAAGGGCCCCCCCCCCCCCCCCCCCCCCATGTGTGTGTGTGTGTGTGTGTGTGTGTGTGTGTGTGTGTGTGTTAGGAGAGAGGATGTGTGCATGTACATGGGAGAGAGAGGAAAAGTGTTATTTAGTATTCATCTCCGATCATTTAAAGGGACAGTTCACGCCCGAATCCAAAAATGCATATTTGTTTTCCTCTTTCCTGTAGTGCTGTTGATTGATCTAGAGTTTTGGTGTGAGTAGAGATGATAATGGGACTGTATGGTACAGACAGCAACGTGTCTGTCTAAATCATGAGCCCGTTACTCCACAGACCTGGTTGTGAGCGGTTTCGTGAAGGAGCTATTTTCCTCCATGAAACTGCTCACAACAAGACCTGTGGATACAAACTGTCTGTGTTTTTAAATCAAATATCATTGAGTTTCTGTAGCTATTGAAACCTTTTTATTAAAAAAACAAATATTAACTCCTTGGAGGTAATATTTTTACTTTTTCAGTCCACATCTTTAGTATTTAGAGTTGTACAATTGTGTCTCGAAATGACTAAAAACACAAAAGTTCCTTTTTACCAGTATCATTCTGAAATAATAATTATAGTTACTTTGTCCTTCATTTCTATTGTTATTGTATATGTGGATATCTGATAATTGCCTAAAAGTCATTGGTCAAATCCTGAAAACAGGATTATGATTTTCATCAATGACAGGAGATGAATTTTTTCTTTGTTGTAATTTGTGTCAGCATTCCTTGTGTCATGCTTGATGGCTTCACCAGTTGCTCAGCAGCTGCCTGATCTCTCCCGACATTTAAACTGAACTGTACAGAAGCCTGACACAGTGAGCTGAAACCAAAAAGAATCTGATCTAAACTTAATCCCCAAGCTCTTTAAGACAATAGTTCAGAACTTTTATGCTTTATGAAAATTGTATCTTCACTTTTCATACGATGGGATAAGAAAATGAGCTTTGCTGTGATGTTGCTTGCGATACTGTTAATAAAAAGGTAAAAATTCTGTTAAAAAGTCCCTTTTGTAAAATATATCAATCTCATAAAAACTGTAACCAGCATCAAAAGTATCTGGTTGTTGCACGTTCGGTCGTCAGGAATCAATATTCCACTCAGATGGGATCAACGACCGCTTCAGAGCAACGGGTGTTTCCGTCTATCGGGTGACCGTGTTAACTGGTGACTTCCAGCCGAATGCGTCCGTGGCTGCTCGCGGTAACTCTCGTGCCTGGTTGGCGTAGATAATGAACACGGATGAGTACGAATTTGAAATCTGTTGAAGGCTTTTACGAGGTGTCACCAGTTAACCCGAAACACGGGCGCTTCCAGTTGAAAATCTCTGAAATTTCCAGAAAGGCCAGAGCCCGGCCAGCACTTTTCTATAGAGACACCCAGTCTTACTGTGCACAAGGGATATTATTGTAAACCAGAACTACAATGAAAATAGGCAGTGACAAAGATTGTCGTGAACTGAAACTTCAATAAAAACTTCAATAAAACTGATATTCTTTAAGAAAAACAAACTAATCTGGACCAATATTGCCTATTTTATAACGTTTGTTTTATAATAAATTAATTCCAGCCTTAATGTATAGCAAACGCACTCTGAGAACTAACTAAAGGAAAAGTGAAATGAATTAAAAAAAGCTCAAAGTGATTATGCTCTTAATGTGCATCGTCCGTCAGAAAGGAGCAGGGAGGAATCAGTCAGAAGTGTGAACCAATAGGATATCGGTCAGGAAGAGGAAGCCGTGTGATTGGAGGGGGCGGGATTGTTGTGAAACCAGTGACTGTTTCATTGGCCGGGAGTTTTCATTTCAATCTACAGGAACAGATGCTTTTTAAAACGATGAAGGGATGAGATTTAAATGGAAGTAGCTGTGTTTGAGTCCTTACTTGTCTGTTTGAACGCGTCCTGAATAAGGACGGACTTTAGTCCAGCAGCTAGAGCATGCACATAGTTCACTGAGTGGAAACATGCAAACTAAAAGATACATTTTTTTTTAGAGAGACAAAGCCGGCTTGTTCGAGAGCCAGATTGTAGAGGAATTAAGAGTGAATGTAACTTTACTCATGTGACTCATGAGTAAAGCAGGACTACACACACAAAGCTCAGCCAGAAGCTTTTATTATGAAGTTTAACCTGCAGTTAATTGGCTAACAAAGTGCAGTTTCATAACATCTAAATATCAACAATCAACGCTATCGAAGATGGAACTGTGTTGGTCAAAGTAGATTTTTGAATTTCTATTAATAAACAGTGGAAACATATTCCTTTGATCCTGCCTTAACATTTTGATTCTTTTTTTTTTTCATTTCTAGGAGTTTCATATTTCAGTTTTTTCAGGTAAAACAATAGAATTACTCTTCTTTCCAAATAATCAACACAAGGGAATACACTGCTACGTTTTCCACTTAATGAGAGAATTCCATATTCGTGTTTTCTGCTCTCCATCTTCTGACTTGAACCTTTTTGCTTTTTATTTAAAACTCGGTTTCTTGTATTTCTCTGAAATCCAGAAATGTTTCTGTTGATTGCACAATTTAACACTTCCCCAGTTGATTACTTACACTAATACAATATTGTTTTTGTATTACAAACTTTCTGAAATGTTTAAATATGCAAATGAGGCGTGATACAATACAAATATGTGGGTTAGTAGAAAATATAAATGCATAAATGTTATGGAAGCCAACTCTCTGTGGACTGAAGTTTATTCAAACTAGAGAAACGTAGACTGCAGTGGTCCTGATTCCTACTGGTCTCTAAGAATTCAAATTGACAGAAGGCCCCAGACTAACTTTTTATTTTTTTTAAACCACCGCCCCAGATAAATAATTTCCTGAACCGACCTGAAGACAGTGTTTTTACTTTGTTATTGTCAACTATTGTGCTTATTTGTATGAAAACACACAATTCAAAATAAGGAAATAAATGATTATATATTTGTTTCTCTAATAGATTAATAAAAGCATTATTAGTCTTAAGGATGTATTATAAGCTGCTTAGAGCTCGTGTGAGGAAGTTAAACAGCTCATAATTCATCTCTAATATCTATTTTATGTTGCTGTGAAAACATCTTCAAACTACTGGATATATTTAAGTTTCTTACCAGAAACACAAGATTACATTCTAACACATCATGATATTTGGCGGGGCGACCGTGCTCACTGGCTTAAGAGGGTTGTCTGGTAACTGCAGGGTCAACGGTTTGATCCTCGACTGGGACGGGTCACGTGTCGTAGTGTCCCTGAGCAAGACACTGAACCCCCAACTCCCCGGGCGCCTGTCATTGGCAGCCCACTGCTCCCTATATACAGGGATGGGTCAAATGCAGAAGTCAAATTTCGTGTATATGTATATGACAATAAAAAGGGTTTCTATTCTATTCTATAGTGATTTACCATCACCCAATACTCTAGTACTATTTTAAGTGAGTAGAGCTTGAACGCATCGTAATGCAAGTCAATGCGACCTCCGTTAACGTCAGCAGTTAGCTCCGTTATGAGAAACTCTGATGTCAGAACTGTCCCAGTGCATTTAATGTGGGTCCTCCATGGCTTCCTGTCTTCTTCTCTCGCTCTGAACAAGAGATGTCGAGTTGTGTGTGTGTGACGCGTTACTGTCTGTGCTGTTGTGTGCGCTGGTGGAAATGTGACCGTAGGGGGAAACGTGAAATTTATCGGCCAGTTTCAATCTGCAGCATCTCTAATTTAATGATTTTATGAGGAGTTGTTGCCGATGTAAAGCTCACGATAGCTGCTTTAAACCCCACTCTGCAATGATTATGATAAATGGAAATTGTTTAAAATTACTGATAATTAAAACGTATTGGTTTAGTTGCTGAAAGATGAGATTTTTTGTAATCAGAATTAAAATGTTGATTTTTGAAGTCGCCTGCTGTGTGTCCTTCTCCTCTTCACCGCTTTCCTTCCTTTCCTTCTTTCTCTTTGTTTTTAATGGCCGTTCACCCTTAACCTTCCCTCTGTCTCAGCACCACAGCATGCCCCACACGGGCCGGCTGGGAGTGTGTGTGTGTGTGTGTGTGTGTGTGTGTGTGTGTGTGTGTGTGTG
>NW_022280086.1:171059-190114 GCF_004355925.1 Anarrhichthys ocellatus | reverse complement strand
GTGTGTGTGTGTGTGTGTGTGTGTGTGTGTGTGTGTGTGTGTGTGTGAGAGTGTGAGAGAGTGTGAGTGAGAGAGTGTGTGTGTGAGGGCATTGCACCGTGGACCTAAATTCTTGACATTTTTTCGGCAGTAATGAGAAAGAAACGGGAGATTAAGGAGCCTATAGATAATCCATGCTTTTGATTGGCCGCGAGGCCTGCCACTCTGATTGGCTAGGAGGAGTTCTATAGCTATGTCGCTTAGCGTAGAACTTCCTGCCCCGTCCTTTTCCTGGTTCCTCTGTGTGTGTGTGTGTGTGTGTGTGTGTGTGAGACAGAACCTCCCAGCAGTTTGTCTTTGTTTATTATTTGTAGTTTCTTGAGGAAATCAACCGGATAAAAATACTTTCCTGGAGTTAAAAAAACAAAAAGTGCTTTGAATGCCTCTGAAAGGAACAAAGCTTGTTTTAGTTTGAACAAGCTGTCTTTTTAACTGGAGGTTGTGTAAATAGTAAAACCAGAGTGGAGGCTGAAGGTTTCTCCAGCACTGATACAGCAGAGATGTTGACCCGAGGCCAAGCAGAGGAACCATCAACCTAAAAGGTTGTACTCAGCATGAGGGTGGAGAGGGTCAGTGTTCATGCGTTTCTGTAAAAAACGAATAGCTGTTGGAGTATTAATATTAAGATGTTAGGTTGAATATTTATAGAATATCAGTCATTTGTAGATTGCTTTCTCATTCTGAATGCATTCGTTCAAGGTTGGTTTTACAATCAGGGGAAGAATTCATTTTTGGGGTTCTTTAAATAAAATAAAACATAAATATATTTTTTAAGATATAAAATACATACATTACAATATAAATTAGATTATATTGTTTACATGTCAACCCATAACATATACAAATAAATAAAGCCTTTAAGTTTCACAAGCCAAATTCTGTTCTTGCCTCTGTGAAGCTGATTGGTTAGAATAACATGATCTCTGTTACCTGTAAAATAAAAAGACATTTAGCTTTGTACTGTCATTATGTTGGGGGGGTCTCAGAATATAACAACAGTCCAAATCAAAGCAGCCGAGACGGATACTTAATGACTTAAAGTCCCTAGTGTGGGTCAAGCTGCTAAAAAGGGTTGTCTCCTACAATTCCCATAATGCAACTCAACAGCGTCTTTCGTTAAACCTTCCTCGCCATGTGTATGCCCACGTCTTCCGAATTTCATGTGTTTGCAGAGTTTCTCTTCACGACCCAAAACAAGCTCCACCAATCAGGTGACGGCAGCCTCTATTTAACCCGAGGGGCCAAAAAAAGTCTCTTCATCAAGTGGCAATGTCAAAAACAAATGACGTCGTCTAATCTCACAAATGTGCATCTCAAAGTTGATAAGTGGTCAGATCAGCGATGATCTGAAGAGAAGCAGAAACGTGGGCGCTTATTGTTGCATCACTTCGAGTGACTGATCACAGAGCTGCTGCGGGACATAAAGACGTCTATTCATCTCTGCCGTTCTCTGGATCACATGTTGTATCTCTTGCCTGGTGGCTGAAATCACTCTACTGGCCTCTTTGTTCAGATCGCACTGCAGGATTGTGTGTTTGAAATTACAGTTGAATAATTGTTTAATTTTATAAATATGCAAAGAATATTATCAACTTATAGAACAAACCCAAGTGGTTTGGTTTGAAATGGTGCGTTCATTGTATCGTTCTTGAGTTAATAGTGTTTTTAATTTTTTTTATCTGAATCTCTGCTCCAAAATGACATTTAGAAAAACAAAGCGTCCAATCTTTGTTGGACTTTTCTTCAGACTGGCAGCCTGTCTGTAAATAATGCCGTGACTTTATTGAAGGTGTTTAGTTCTAATAATTTAGGGAAAATTAGTAAAAAAAAAAACTTGGGAACAAAAAGTTTCTATGCAGAAGTTTTAATGCCGTCACTTTATTGAAAGCAGACCGATCGTAATTAAGAAAATCTGTCAAATAACGTCCCGTCACTTTATTGAAGGTGCTGGGTTGTATAATTCAGGAAAGTATGTAAAAAAAATAAAACTGTTTCTCTGCAAACCGTTTAATGCCGTCACTCTATTGAAAGAGGTTTGATCCGAATTATTACCAATAAACCTGTAAAATACAGAACTTTTAGTGCCGTCACTTTATTGAGGGCGCTTGACGTAACGATTTAGGGGAAATCTGTAAAATAACGTTATTTAATTGCAAAACCTTGAATGAACATTTCTGTAAATGGATTGTTTTTGACATATATTTGAATTAGGATATCTTATTTTAACTTCACACTTTGTTTGGCAGCAGGTGCCAGTCATGTGACGTTTTTCTTTTTTCCCAGTGTGGGGTTGTTGGTTGGAGCTCTGCCTCCTCCTCGCCTCGGGTCAGAGTGTTTTTGAGCAAGGCACTGAGCCCCAAATGGCTCCCTAAATATGCACGTAGGAGAAGGAAATGAGAGTCTCTGGAATGTAGCTCTAGGTTAACTCTGACAGACTGGACGCTCTATATTTAGACACAGAAAGACGTGTTTTATTCCAAAATGAATTCGTAGCGTTTTTGGAGGCCAGTATTCTGAGATGACTCACCGACGGAGTCCGTCTGCTCCGACATGCTTTCACCGTGACTGTCTGTCCGTCTCCGGCACGTTTCCACCGCGGAGAGTCTGCGTGAGCACAAGTTTCAGATTTCCAAGAAGGAAGGAGGAGAGCAGAATGTGTTATCCACCAAGAGAAGAAAAAACATTTTATTCAGCAGGAAGTCCACCCTGAAAGTCTGTTCATGAGTGAGTGTCTAACTCAAAGAGCCACATTTGGAAATGACCTACAGCAGCCAAAGAGGAGAGAGGTCCGCTCTGCAGCTGCAGGTGCAGGAAGCAGTAACACGAGCATTGTACTGTGCATGTATGCAATATATTGAGAAAGTAGAAGTGGACAAGGAGAGCTGAGTGATTAGTGTTGCCGTGTAATTACAGCAGGGCTTTCAGGTGGGTTTGGTACAGGTCTCTGTAGACTACATCTCTTCTTTCTGCTCTGGTTGGCCAACATCTTGTCAGGAGTGTGACGGACAGGTCCTTTATTTGGGTCCCTCCTGCTCTTTGTATTACTGCATGTAGGCGATCACAGTCTAATTCACATTTTAGTTTTTCTTATATACTTAGTTTTGTTTGTGTCTTTTGTCTGAAAAGGGAATGACTTGGTCTGCTTTGACCAGCGTATGGTGGCTAGTGTTAGCTTATGGTGGCTAATGTGACGTTATGTGGTGGCTAATGTTAGCTAGTGTTGGCTAATGTACGGTTATGGTGGCTAATGTTAACTAGTGTTGGCTAATGTATGGTTATGGTGGCTAATGTCAGCTGATGTTAGCTTACGGTGGCTAATGTTAGCTAGCATTGGCTTATGTTAGATACATCACTGATGTGTATCTTCTCCACCTACAGTAGTTTAGCATTCAATCTGAGTGCTAAGCTACTGCGTAGCATTTAGCAGTGGCTGCTGAACTGCAGATGTTGCTTAAGCCCCTTTCCCTCTGGACTAACGTCTTTTGTCTTCAGTGGGAAAGGTTTCTATCTGCAATCATTCCTGAGACAATTCTTGGACAATTATTTTCATTTGGACAATTATTATAATGTATTAACATACAGAACATACAATTAATATGCTCTAATCAAAGCCACTGATTTTACCTCCCTAGTCATCGACACACACCGGGTTCAAACTCGACATGAAACAAAAGGAAACTCATCAAAACTTCTTTGCTAGTTTGTTCCAACAATCACCAACTCTGGTTTGACAGTTTGAAAGAGAGAATAAATAAATAAAAGTTACAAAACATAAAGTCCACGCTGTTCTACTGGCGATGGGTAAAGACTCTATCCCCTATTTCTAGCGGGTTTTCCCGCTTAATAAACCTGCACATATGCGCTGGTTTTGGTGGAAAAGGGGGGATGGTGTTACTTTAAGAGAGAGAGGCTTGAACCCAGCCCACTCTCACACCTCCGCACATCTGGCCAATGGCTGCGTAAAGCAGGGGCCACACACTGAGGCCCTTATTGTATAAAACGTGTTGCAAAAGGTGGCATATTTGAGCAACCATGTTTCTATTTTCCCTGCAATCTCAATCGTTTTTGAAGATTTTTCCCTCCATGATGGGCAGTGAAACCTTTTTTTAAATTTCTCTCCACTTTTCCTCCCATGATCCTCCTCTTTCTCTCTCTCTCTCTCGCTCTCTCTCTCGCTCTCTCTCTACACTGGGATTCTCAAAGAGTTAAAATGGAGGCGATGCCTGCTGGTCACATGTCGGACACACAGGCATGTGCTGCGGACATGCGCACATACATATACACACATACACACGCAGACATACATGAGCTGCAGAGGGAGGAAGCGAAGGGAGAGAAGAAGGAGAGAGCGAGAGAGAGGAGTCCCCTCCCCCAGCGCTGTGATGTGTTATACCTCCCTCCCTCCCCGCTCGCCGAAGTGGGTGTGTGCAAGCCGGGGGTGTGCCATATCACAGCCACTGCACTCGCTCACGTGGTCTGGAGGTGTGTGTGTTTGTGTGGAGGGAGGGAGGTGTACTTGTACATTGTGTGTGTGTTTGTGTGTGTGTAAGAGACAGTTTTGAGACGGAAAAAAATCAAAGGGCTAGTTCTAACAGCGGGATTCAGTGTTTTGGCAGGGAAAGAAACACAACGCCACCTACTCCCCGACAAGATGACTGACAGCTAAAAATGTATTTTTAGGGCCACCGAGTCCCCGACGGACAGAACGGCAGTGCTCACTGACTGCAGTCCCCCGTGTTTCAGCAGCATTCCAATAACAAAGCTTAAGAAATGAAACATCTTCAGCCTGCTGAGGGACTCTGAAGGCGACACAATGGCCCAACTTATAGGGGAAAGGTGAATGGTATTCTCAGCTTTAGATGCCCCCCCCCCCCCCCTCCTCTCATCTGGCCTCAGACCGACTTGCTGCTGAAAATAGCACTTCCTGTCACCGGTTTTAAATATCATTGATGAGGTCACTTGTTAGAAACATTTTTTTAGTTTTGTTTCTTTTTTCTTGTTTGAATTGAATGATGAGATGTTTTTATTTTTTTATCGCCTCTAAAAAACGATTCACAGCATAGCGTTGCGTAGCGTATAGATGTGAAGTGTGCTCTCTATTCATTCAAATGAATGTATTGATTAATGAAGCAGGGATGTCTATTGATCTTTTCTTTATTTTAATTGTAATATTTCTACGTATTTGCTCGTTTCAACGTTGACTTAAAACAACTTGTTCGCGTTCTCCTGCCACTCAAGTTACAGCTGAGATTTTCTACATTAGTAAATGAATAATGAGGAATGTCTCATCATTTCATAACCTGTCAATTTAATGCAGAATGCGGTTTGTGCATCAAATGGGATACAAAGAAAACTATTGTAAATTGAATTTCAGCTTTAATTTTGTTCAAGAAAGTGTGTTTTGCTTCTAACCTATTACTTGAATAATAGAGCAGACAGTGTTCCCTCACATGTCAGATGAACAGCTGCAGGACCAGCTCCTGGTTTAAAGTGGTCGTGGTCCAGCATGCCACCTAAACCAGTATGTGAGAATGGACCTTTCCATGAAGACATCTCGTGTCTTATTGAAATGAAAAATATTTGTATATTTATTGAGTGAATTTCTTGAGGGAGGGAGACGAAGTCTGTTATTTTAAGAATTTTAACTTTAAAATAAATAAAATAATCACACAAAACACTAAAGTCTCTTCAAATACTACTTTTTTTATCTGACTTTAAAAAATATCTGGATGGGATCTTGTATTTTATACATATTATTATTTATTAAATGATACTTGTACATGAAGGAATGCTTAAATAAATACAGGTTTACAGGTGGTAAACGAATGCCAAACCCAACCACAATGCTTTCCACAACTAGTAAGCAAAGTAACACTAGTTAAAAGGGTAAAAAGCTAGCAAGCAGACATTGAGAATAACGTATAATTTCCTTAAGAGACTGTTCTGTAGACGATCACATGACGTGTTTAGAGTGAATGCTGTACGGTCCATAAAGAGGTCCATAAACGCCTCCCCCTTCTGTATGACATCAGAAAACAGGGACTTAGTTCTAGTAACAGAATTCCTATGTAGTTGGAAAATGTTTCATTTTCACAGTCGAACAAGGTTGAATTTTATAACACTTTTTTGAAAAAATGCCTGATTGATTTTGAACATAGTCTGGAGTTTCATCTAATCAATCAGGCTTTCAAAGACAATCTCTTTTTTAATATTTAACATGGAACGATCCCACCAGACCGGAGCGACCACCACCCGAAACTCATGTGCATTCCTTCCATAACTGGCCTCTGAGGTCCATATCAGCAAAATAATCATTTCCATTCATAACATATTGGTGTTAAAATATATTTTTCTCTCTCCTTTTTGTATTTTAGTAGCCCCCCCATCCTGTTTTCTTTTATCAGACAATGTTCTTATTCTTTAAGACCATAAATAAATCCTTCTCAACTAGAACTTTACCAGAGACGTATTGCGGTGCATTCACTGACACTCGTCTACCTGAACCCTGAAAGACAAATATAAATATGTTAACATCATAACTTCCAGGATAATCTGATCGTTTTGTTGTTTGAACAAATACAGATATTGATGTAATCACTACGATATGCAACTTTTAAATAAAAGAAACAATTTAAAGGCTGTCAGTTTGACACCATAGAAGTTATTTTGAAGTGTTGATCTCTTACTCTGGAAATGAGACGGCACTGAGCAATACTGATCGAAACATGATATCAAAGTTAATATGAACAGCTGGTCAGATAAACAAAGTGAGAGTATTCATTAATAATACGATAACGGCTTCCAGAGTGGAAGTTTTTGGTTAAGGAACCTTTTAAGGTGCTTGAATTTGACTCTTTCAAAGGCTGTAGGAACTCTTTAAACTGTTCTGTTGCTTTCTGTTAATATCGCTGCAGTAGTAGTAGTAGTGTTGCAGTATTTTGCTGAATTTTTTTAAGCTATTTGTACCCTTTTTGAATCATTATTTTAGGTAAATGAACTGAAGAAGACTTTTCCTTAGGATGAGAATGTCAGTATTAACGTCAGCATGTCCCCAGTAATATTGCGACGGTAAAGTCGGAGCAGCAGAGTGACTCAGTCGGCCCTCTGCTGTTCGGAGCAGCAAACCAGGGGATGAAACTCAAGGAGGGAGGCAGTGTGAGCGGAGACGGGCCCCTTTCCTTGCTGCTTCCTCATAGGCTGCTGTAGGTCCCACCCTGTTCCTGCCGATTTCAAAACAAATTTGAGGCTGACATCACACACACACACTCTCTCAATTAGACAAAGCAGGAACTCCCCCCTCCTCCCCTCCCCCTCGTCCTCCTTCTCCCCCATTTTGTTTAAAGAGGGGAGCTCGGAGGCCCTCTCCGGCGTCCGGTCCAGGAACTCAACCTCTGTATTTACTGTTGTGACACGAGCACAGATGACAGTGTTGTGCTGTCGAGGAGTGAATGACACCAGTGTGTGTGTTTCTACTTTCTAATAATCTACAAATCTTTGCCCCATTCTTTTTATTCAGGAACATGAAGTCTGTAAAGAGTTCCTTCAATAAATCCTCACACTGCCTCACTAAGTTATTGGACCGGGCTTAAATGAAGGGCCGTTGAAATGATGTAAAACATCATCAAATCAAACTTTTCTTTCTCATTTCAAACGACAAAAAAAAAAAAGTCCCGCATACGTAAAAAATAATAACGAAGATGAATAGGGTTTGGATTTTTCCGAGACTCTCTTTAGCTTTTTACCAGATCCAATATAAGGTCTAGAACTCAAATATTTATTTAGAAAAAACGACTTGTATCCGTCAAAATGAGTGTGTTACATTAATATATATCGAACGCATATGATTACTCTTGTTAAGTTATCAATGTTCACTTAATAAAAGGTCCCGTCTTTGTTTTCTTTTTATTCCCACAAATTTGTCTGAGAGCTTGTCAAAAAAATTAAATAAATCTTTAATGAAACTTAGTTAACTTGGGAAAAAAAGATGAATTTAATTTGGGGAATATTTGTGAATGATTCTATTTTCCGATGCTCCTCATGAATGCCTTAAAATGCCTTTAATATGACTTATGTGTCACCTAAAAATAATGATGATAAACATATCTCACAAATTAAGTTAACTTCCTTTCATTACTTAAAACATGTGATCATTTTTTGTATTGAAAAAAAAAAAAGGGTTCATGATTACATTTGAATGGTGTTCTGATATTTGGGGTAATTCTGTTCAAACTGCACTCAGACTGACAGGAGCTGTAATTATACTTTTAGTTTTACTCCTTGAGCAAGGTTGCTCTTGGTGTTTCTTTATCAGTTGTCTTGCATCACATTTCCATCTTTTATTTTTATTTTTTTTAAATATATTTATTATTTACTTTGTTCTAAATACTGCATCACAGGGACATGTTCTTTATTTCCTCCACATCACACAGTAGAAGGCCAGACATACATAATGAGACTTTAAATATTTGGCATGTCATTCGCAAGAGACTATTATTATTTCATTTTATTTAAAAAATATGTCCAGCATGGGGTCATAGTCTTACTTTAGTATTTCATTGATATTTTCCATCATGATAGTAATAGTTCCAGCCTGTCTGAATTACTGCTCACCTTGTTGCTTTCATTTAGAAAGTAGTGAGGGTTTATTTTGTATGTTACTGCATCACTTTTAAACGAATCTTCCCCTCATAATGGACACCCAATGATAAGCTGCTCTGACGTTGTTTATTACGTTTATTACAAATGTAACATGGACGGCTGTTTCTCCTCAGCCGCCATGCTGCAGTCGTTTTCCGGTTGGGGTTTCATGTTCTCTTTGTCACTAGAACGTCTTTGGAAACATTTCAAAGACAAAAGAAATACAGATAATTAGCCTCCACGTTTGACCAGAGAACGTGGCACTATATTGTTTTAAACAGACACCCGTTTTTTCCTGCCGCATCACTGCCTGTAAATTGGAACCAAATGTATGCTACTCTAACGGAATCGGGTTTAATTCAACAGCCCGTCGTGTTCTGTTTAAATGTTCATATAGGAACCTCTTTTATCCGTTTTTATTCCACAACCTCAGTTTATCCTCGGCCTAGTGCGGGAGGCAGCGCGGGGATTTAAGCGGTGCTCCCGTCGCTAAAAGAACAGCCCGATTTACAACACTGAAACCGGGAGAGGAAACGCTACGTGCTTCGCTCCTCGCTGCCATACTACAGCACCAAACCCCCATGCTGTACAACATAGCACACATTCTATAGTATAACGCCCCCTCCTCCTTCCCCCTCTCTCCCCTTGCGCAGAGCTGTGCGGCACGGCCAGCCCCTCCCATCCCTCGCGCCGCTATAGTAACTGCCGAGTAGTCTTTACGCACTTTGTGAATGGAGCGCGTTCCCTCGCTCAACTCTCCTCCATGCTACACGTGCACGCGCGGAGGGGGATTAGCAGAAGGTCTCCGTGTCCAGATGATTGAAGAGAAAATTGGATCGGTTGTAATACAAGAAGCGCTTGCGTCTCTCTTTTCCACATTGTTTCTACTTGGGAGTGTCTTAAATGACGCGCGTGCACATGGAGGGGGTGTGCCTGTTTTTGTACCGGCGTGGATTTATTTGTGTTGGCGGACTTGATACATGGAGGAGAGAATACAGCTGCGATTTATATATTATATCGAGCAAGTGTGAAGCCCACAGCAGTCCCTTTATCTATTTATCGTCAGGCTATATCTCAGGTGTCCCTGCCAAACAGCTGGGAGATAAAGCAGCTGGCTCGGATGAAGGCATTATTGTGCCGTTGCAAGACGCCCCCCTACCCAACACCCCTTTCTCTGTTCTGCTGGATCCTCCGCTGTCACGTGACTGCACACTCATAATGTAGTAAATGGGCGTTGGTCAAGATGGCCGCCCACTGGCTCTCACACATATGAGTGCTTGTAGAGAAGGGGGAGAGGCACGTCGAACCAGATAATGTGGCTTCGCACGCGCTTGTGTCTATGCGGAGAACAGTGGTCACATATGGAGACTAACATATAGCCGAATAGGTCTTTCTTTGACCCCCGAAGTCAAACTTTCCGTCCACCGCATGGGCGCTTTGTGACTTTGTTACAACCACCATGAGAGAAAATCTCGATCACGAGGACATACAGACACGTAATGGACGGCCTCGGTAACTGGCTCGTGGCCTACTGAGGGGCAGTGGCGGCTGGTCAATAGAGGGCAATGGGGCCTGGCCCCACCTTGAGCCACACACAAAAAAGTATATATATATAATAATCATAAATGATACAAATTGTGAATATTTGTCTTGTTGAACTATGGAATGTACCCAGTAATATGTGTCAAATATGATATCTGCGCAAAATATATGCTTTTCCTGCTCGTCCTCTCCGCCTGCACACCTGCAAACTTGCCGCTTTTCGGCGAAATTCGCCGTTTTGAATCAAAATATATCATCCACGTGAATCGTGTAGATCCGTTGAGTTTTTTTTTCGGGGGGTCAACTGGCCAGCCAGCGTTTCTCAGATTAGAGTGAGATGAGGAGAAAAGGTGATGTCGTGATCTTCGCAATAGAACATCTTTGATGTGACGAGTCTTGGCCAATCAGCGTTCAGATGTCTACAGCGTCTTCATTTCCCTCCGTTAAAGTTTAAGTTACGTTATGTTCCGTTACCGTTCAGACTTGCTGGGTTAAGTTAACGTCCACTGCATGCGGAACTTTATCGACTGTTAACGTTCGTCATAATCGCGATTTAGAAGTTAAAAACGTAACGTGATGAAACATGCAACCCCCGTGTTGCGGTTCAATTCACGCGGTCACTCATTAACGTTAACCGGATCTGGTTGCAGGTTGTTTGTTTTAACTCAAAGTAGAATGAGGATGATTTCGTGGTCAGAATAACTTTTATGACCACGAAACATGAGGCCCAGATACTGATGAGATGATGAGGTCAAAGAGCTTCAGGGAGAGGAGGCTGTTTGTGTAGCGCAGCTTGATGCAGGGCTGAGATGTGAGTGGAGCTGGGCCTGGATAAAGGTGGAGCTGGGCCTGGATAAAGGTGGAGGTCTAAACAGACGTGAGTACAGCTTCCTGCTGTCACAGTGTTTTAAATACATTGATAAAGCAGGGTATGCTACATGCAGCCTCTGCTCCAAGGAGATGAACTACAGCAACAAGTACTCACGTGCCCTCTCATCACACTGTTCACTGTGATGACCACAGCCAGTGTACCAACAGTCCCACGTTGCTCTCAAGAACCCTGAAGTAATGAGAGGGTTAAGGTGCCTGTACCTTCATTTCAGCGGGTTGCTAATGCAGAGGTGTGTATAGATCACAGCTATTATTTTAGTCTTGATAAACTACTTTAGTCAGATTAGATTATCATTTCCATTTAAATAATTGAACTGGATTGAATGCATATTAATTGCAAATAGAAGACAGGCCACAATTCTAACAGCTGTACAGTAACAGTGGAAGTTAATATGAAGCCATACAGTAACAGGGTTCAATGAAAACGAATCACTTTATTTTGTACAGGCGATGGTTCTCGCTACTCTTGCTGTCTTTGTTTTTATTTGACCAAAACTTTTGAAAGTGAGACCTCGGTCTCAATGGATTGTGTCTAAATAAAGGTTAATAATGATAGAGCTGGAAATAGTGATTAATAACTGAATAGTAAATTTGTTTTAAAGTAAATGTCTTATTACTTAATTTTCTTCTCAGAGTACACCAGAATGCTACATTTTAAAGCTCATATTTAAAATACAATTCTTGGAGGCGAGCGATTTGGCCCCCCTAGCTGCGCGTTCTCGTCAGGAGAAGTCTCTACAGGCGAGCGCGAGCGCGAGCACTACTCCTCCAAGTCTCGTTTGAGAGGAGAACTTTGGCAGAGATTCTGCAGGCCAAAGAGCTGATATCAGATCAGCCTGACCTCACAATCAGACAGCAGACTAGCGGGAAAGGGAAGCAGTACAAGCGAAGCTTCTCTACTGTACACCAGACAGGTTTGGCTAGCTGGATGACGTCATGCTAATAACTTATTTAGCTTTTTAAAACAACGGGGACAGATCCAGCATGACAGTTAGGGAGTGAGGGATGAGGAGGTAAGGACACATGAGAACACCAGGACACACATGGAGAACTCTGTCAAGCTACATATTAGGCAAAGTGAAGATCTTTTCTTCTACATAGCTGTCCTCAGTCTCATCTGCTTAACTTGGTCATGGAGGCATCAACATGTAATTGAGATGGTAAATTAACAGTGAAAACTCATCATAGCTTAATTTAACATCAGTATTCATAATTACACTTGATGTTTATTTCTCCTGATCTTTACCTCCTATAACAAGGTCCATAGGGGCATCTCAATAAATAAACATGTTCTATTATATTATATAAGTGTTATTTACTGCTTTTTGTTCGTGTTGGAATAAATGTTAAACATTTAACTGCAAAGTAGTAATGCGTGTTTGATACTTTCATTTTTTTGCATTAAATCATACTGGGATGTTTGCTGAAATTGATAGGATGGCCCTACCTAGAAAATGTTCCACCAGCCGCCACTGCTGAGGGGATTCACTCTTCTATCACCCACTCCGCAACAATGTCGAGAGAGGCTCTACGTTATTGTTTTTGTCTTCGACGGGCACACCCGCAGCAGCGAAATCAAACGCGTTCGGCTGCAGCCTGTACGATGAAGGCCGAACGCAGTTCGACATTCACGTTAAAAGCAAATGTTTCACTCACAATGTCCTCTAAAGTACAAAAAAACCCAAAACAACATGAAGCATCTCAGTCATTGAGTTGTAAACACACGAACGTGACATTTAAGTGCAAGCTCCTTTCATGAATGTCAACCATGTAGAACAAGCACACCCCGCCCAGCAACGGGGGTCCCTCACGTGAAATGGCTATAGGCATCACAAAATGGCGAGTAGAGCTGGGAGGGGGGAGGTGGCGCAACACAGCTGAGGAAAAGCTGGTGAAGACTCTGTGAACAGGCTCCAGTTGGTCGGGAGATTACGTAGCCTGTCCAGGAAATACAACTCATTTCATACTTTATTAAAAAGTGTCATGTAGGGTCCGGTATCAAGACAGGCCTCTGAGCTGCCCCCCCCTCCGCTGAATAACATATGAATACTTCTCTTAATGTAACGTTACGCTATATCAGCAGGCGGGTCTTCTCGCGGTAATAACGTCACAAAACGGACAGTGAGGTGGAAGCCGAGTATGTTTAATTTATTTAAAAAAAAAATAAAAATAAAGGAAAAAAGTCCCCGTAGTTACATAACGGCCGAGGCTGACTCTCTTCCATCTCCTCAAAATGGAGATCTCGCCGCTGCAAAATGGAGGAATACCGCACAAGCTGCAGGCGCGGTCAGAGTAGAACAGAGCCTGAACTTTGACCCATACTGTTGCACCCCCCCCCCCCCCCCCCCCTTTACCATAAAATTATTCCAAGCCCGAAGGCCCCCCCCCCCTCTCCCTTGCTCTCTAACATGTCATGTTAAATCTTGAAAAAAAATCTCCCTTTCTTTCGTACAGCTTTAGGCTAAACATACATCTTTTTCTATGATAACGTCTCATTAAAGAGTCTGTCATATTCTACACATGCACAAGGTGTATGTTGCTGAAACAGTCTGTAAACCCACAAGCAGCATCCATCCATATCATCAGGTGTTTTTAAATTATTATTTTTTTAATTTTAAGAAACTGTAAATGAAAGAATCATGTAATGTAAAGCAGTAACAATAAGTTAGTGGAAGTACAGAAAATATATGGGAAGGTTATTCATGGACCCCACACACACACACACACACACACACACACACACACACACACACACACACATATATATAAATATTGCATAATTATGTGAGTGCCTTTGCACATAGCATCCAAGCTGTCAGGCCGCTCACGGTAGCATCGTTATTAAATTTTGATTGGACAATATTCACCCTTAAGTAGGGTTTAGTGGACCAATGAGACCACAGCGAGTGAGGGAGACGACCTTTCCCCTATAAATCTGGGCCAATCAGGGAGTGCTGACAGCTATCATGGGAGCACCGCTCCCTCTGATGTCACCTCTCTTACCTCTGCTCTGCTGTGCCACCGAAAAGGCTGCAACACAACACACACTTGTGTTGGGAGGTGTGGATTGTCTCTTGTTTTTAAGGAGAAGGTGCAGGAGCTGAATGAAATGGAAACAACGTAGCGGGGCCCTGATTGGCTGATAGTGGCGTAAGGTAGTTACAACGGGCCCCAGTGCATGCTAGTTACAAGTTATGAAGCACGCGCACACACATGTGTTACTCAGGCTTTTGGACCGGGAAAGTAAAGAGGTCAAAGAGAAAAGCTTTCTGGACTAGTTACCATATACTGTATTGTTTCGTCACATGATCAAATAGAGACTTGACATTGGACATCATCAACATGCATATTACCCAGCAGTCCTCATTGCTTATCTGTATAGGACACGAATACCAAAGAAAACAGTTAAAAAAATATATATTTTATTTGGAGAATAAGTATATCAGTTTTGTTGGAGGCTTTACTTATTATTTTTACAGTTTAAAATGCAAGGAAATGTAGTGTATTAAATTATCAACAACATGACAGGAAGTGGTCGGGTTTCACAGGGGAAAGAGACAGAGGGATGTATGGCTGGATGCGCTGTAACCTTGTCTTTTTACTCCACATCTACTGGCTGTGACATCGGCTGTCAGACGTCACTAATTCACCACTTCCTCGCGCCGTGCGATTTTAAAAAAACACACTTGCCATTTTCCCTAAGAGTTGTTTGTCACACTCGTGCATTTCCACATATTTTACAGCTGGCAGTACGCTCTCTCTCTCCGCCGCACAGGTCAGCCATCATGGAATCTGTCTCTGTCTCTTCACCACCACGGTCATGGCGGTGGTGATGGTTGGAAGGAGTCAGCGGGTGGAGCTGTGGAGGTATTTTAGCTGATGGGCAGGACCGGTAGCTGGGATTAGACGACAGGAGGATTTGGTGCGCTCGCTGGCTGAAGGTCCCCACTTGTTCCTTTTATGCTGGCTAGGTAGCTCTTATGAAATTTTTAACCCCCCCCTCCTGCACTTTTGTGCTCTTCCGGCATGCAGCCAGCGTTGGCTCCGGGTTTGTAACGGCAGCAGGTGATGGCTATATTGTACACGTGTGTTTCATGTGCCTCGCTAAACAGTAGTTACAGATGTGGACAGAGCAGTAGAAAAATTCCCATCATTTACTTTTAACTGCCTCTTAAATGGACAGTTTTCCACCATGTCCGGTTTTAAAAAGGACGTTTCGGTGTTTTTGGGAAACATATGCGTTCTTGCCACGGTTGGACAAGATAAGAAGACTGATGGCGTTGTAATCAGTAGGAACCGTTTGTATGCACTTGGTTCTGTTTTTGCTCTTTGTCTCGGTGTCAGAGGGTCAGGATTCTGACCTCCTTTAAATCACGGAGGAGTAAAGGGATTCTTAAACATTGTACAAATTCTCCGCTACTCAAGCTCATCTGTGTTTTCAAAGTATCTAACTATGTACGCACGTGTACCTGACTCAGCGCAGGAAAATAGCAGTCAACACCTGCCATCTGGGCTACAAGCGCTCTGCTGGGAAAGGAGTCAGTCAAACATGCCTTTTTTTATGGCATTGAAAATTCCCAGTGGGAGTAAAATACTGCCCACACACACACGTAATCCCTCAATCTGTCTCCGTCCTTAAAGCAGATTAGCTATTAACTGATAGAGATCGCCATGAAACTTTCCCAGTTGATTACTTGCATGAAGACAATTATCTTTTTTATTACAAGTTTTTTTCTGAAATGTTATTTTAAATATGCAAACTAGGCATAATCTTATTAGATATGTGCCAATTTACTTACATTGAGGTGAGGTTATGAATGATGAATGAACAAACACCTCTGTAAAAACCTTCAGAATATCGAGAGGAATGAAACTGTAAAGTTTGGTGTCTGTAAGAGCTGCTGAAGAGAGTTCTGGATAACAAGTGTTCTGAAAAGTTATGTTTGAATATGCAAATGAGGCATTATCTAATGAGAACTTTTAGTGGATTTAGGAGAAATCCTCACACGTGCCTGAAGTGTGGATGACTGGAGATGTTTATCGGAGAGTCAGTAAACAACAGCAGAAGGTAGGGCTAGGCGGTATGACCAAAAATGCATATCACGGTATTTTGTAAGATTCTGGCGGTTTCACGGTATATCACGGTATTTTTTTTCCCGCCTTAAAGCATTAATTGATTAACTCCGCAAAGAACCTGCCGGTCAACCGGCCAGCGAGTGGTGAACAGCTGTTTGTGTGGCGTGTCTTCCGCTCCGTCACTTCCTGTTTCCTTCACCTACATTCCCCTGGGTCCTAAGTCCCTCCCCATACAGCTTCTTATCACCCTCTATGTACCAACGAACATTTATTACAAATACCACACATATTACATGGTAATCAGCGTTGCATATGTGTCTGACCAAAATACCTTTTGTTGTTCAGTCTTTGTTCATCCTGCTCTTTTCTGTTCTTTAATGTAACGTTACTGGTGCGACAGAGTCTCTCCCAGCTGTTAGCAGACTGTTGTTAGCGAGCTGTACCCAGCATGCAGTTCGGCGGGGAAATTTTATAAATGTACAATTATTAGTGTTACAAATAGTTTGTGTCACAAACTTGTGTCGTGGTGTTTTGCCCTGTTAAAGAGTGTTAGTTGTGGGTTGTTAATTGTTATTATAAAGTTATGACCGTGACTAGGGTTCCCTCTCAATACAGCTAAGACAACTAGCTCTGACCGCAGCGCTCCCAGCGGTGAACAATATATTTTGCTGCCTGTTGAAGAGCGGCAGAAGTTGCCTCGGCTATGCACCGATATGACAGTATATGAAAAATTCATATCGTACGGGAAATTAAAACCGGTATACCGGTTGAACCGGTATACTGCCCAGCCCTAGCAGACGGTAGTAGTTTCCCTCCCGTGCATTCATTGTAGAGACATGATCAATACGTCTCCGGAGGGGAAGCAAGCACAAATACTAATCATGTTCACTGTCATACTATACAAGTACAACTAAATATAATGTCGCTGTCCAGATTTGTAGATTGAACTATTTTAAAACTAAACTGAAGGAGATGTATTCATTTATGGGTCGAGAAAAGCAAAATGAACTATCAAATGTTTTTACTTTCTGAAAAATGCTCCGTCAGAAAGCTGACGTGGCAGTTCTTTTTTGTAGTTCTCTAGATACTTGGTTTTTATAGGATAGAATTGATGTGCAACATTGTCCAAAAGCTACAAAAGGACACTCCAAAAGTTCTGGAAGTAGTTGTGTAGGGATGAAGGCATCAACCAATCACGATGAACGTGCATGTTGGATCCGTTCATTGGTGTACAACAACACTGGGGCTCTGCAGTCCGAAACCAGACTGCTAACTTCCTTTCAAACTTGACAAAGGCAGAGCAGACCAGATCCACTCCTTTTGTTCTAACGTTTCACAATAAAGGCCCGAGACACATACACTGCTTAACTGTTTACCAGAGGGAACTGGAATTCAGTCGGAGGAAACTAACAGCTTGCAGTAGAATCTATCCAAACCTTTAATTGAAAAGCTGTCCCGGTATGAACAGTTACGAAGCAGTTCTAAGCTAGCTTCTTATTTGTTGGGTGTCACATGTCTGCGTGTGCGTGGATTAGTACCACAGTAGCACCCAGACTGGAAGTGTAATTAGCAATTAGCTCCACATCTCTGGTGTCGCTGTAGTAATGAGTGTGTGGTGTATCCCTCTGCTCATCATTAGGTAGAGGAGGAGTCTCTTTCATAGGGAACCTGTTGGTGTGACCCGACGGTGGCCGTGACTAAACCTAGAAGGACACGTATATTCTAGTTTTTGAAGTATGAAGAGCTGAACATTTTAGCTATGGAAGTGTAAAGTGAAACCCCCTCACACACACACAATGACATGCCTCGCTGTGTTCCCAGGGCTCCTTCTGTCTGGTCTGAAGAGCTCTAACCCGTGGCCTTTGACCCCTCCTCGAGGCAAAGCCTTTCTCTCCTCCTCCTCCTCCTCTGAAGACCTCACTCTTTTCATTCTCTTGGCTTCTTTTCTGTCTTCCCCTCATTCTCTCCACTCCCTTTGTTTGGCTGGAGGCCAGAGTGGAGCATGGATTTAATACCTTCACAGCTGAGGAAACATCAACAGCTCCAGCTTTTTTTTTGTTTTTTAAACGTTTGACTTTTTAAACTGTTTTCAAGCTTCTCTGACGACTCGTTTCCATCTTTGCACACAATGAGTCGGGGATGAGGGGTCTAGATTCTCAGATAGATTTCAAATGGAACATGTTGACAATCAAACTCTCCCAATTGTACTCAGCTTTGTTGTCATGTTAGGATTATGTACAATTAATCCATGGAGTCCATTCAACGGTGCAATAATAAGTGTCTGTTTAACATTTAGCTCATAGTGACAGATGGTGGGAGACCCAACGAGGCGGGTCGCCACCATGTTCAATGCCACCAAAGATGTTCAAAATGATAAAAAAAAAAAGACGACAGATGAGTGAAGGAGCACGTAAGCAAATGCGAAGCATGTTGTCCATCCACCCGCCCATTCATCATCTCCGCCCGCCCATTCCTGACTTGTTGCCATGGTTTCAGCCAATGGGAGGGGCCGTGGGGTGGCAGGTGGCGGCGGTAGGGGTCAAGCTAGTTCACTATTGGTTGCTTGATGGGGGTGGGGGCCACTAGAGAGGATAATGGGTGGTGGGTAAGGTGGGATGATGACTGTTTTCATGTGTTGGGTAGAAGTTATCAGGTGTGGAAAACAAGTCTGTTTGGCAGGTTGGGTGGAGCTAGTGATGATAGAAAAGCATTGATCACTGATCAAAAGACTCCATTTGGTTTGGGGGGGGGGTGTCAGGTATTTTGGACGCACAAAAGACTATTCATCTGTGTCGGAGCCTCCTGGGGGGTTTTGGGGGCAGGGTTTTAGCCTGGGAGGTGGAGATTGGGGGGGGGGGGGGGGGGGGGGG
>NW_022280086.1:170047-170959 GCF_004355925.1 Anarrhichthys ocellatus | reverse complement strand
CTTGTTGTTCGGGTTTTGGCCCATTGATGCTCAGCTGGGTGGGGTGCGGGGGTCGGATAAAGGGCAGTAAAGATGGAGTGCTGCACTGATGCGAGCAGCGTCGGGAAGAGGGCCACGGGTCAAAGGTGCAGCACTGATGCAACAGATGGAGAAACAAAATAGTCCCTATGTAGGGATGGGTGTTAAGATCTGTTACACAGTCTGATTCTGGAGAATCCACTCATTTCTAAGCATTTTATGTGAAAATAGTCATGCTTACATTTCACATGCACTACCTTCAGTCAGACAACTTAGTTTTGCCAAAGATTAAGGCCAAAGATTATTGAAAAGGCAGAATCAATAATAAAACCACAAGTGATAAAAATCCCTTTGTCACCAAGCAATACCCAAGCATGAGAGTCCTCATGGGGGAGGAGGGTCATCGCGGTGGACAGCCCTTAAGGAACAGTGAAGGACAAGATTTCTGTGGAATAACCAAACCAGCTCACACACGGAAACACAAACCGATGCAAGCGATGATTCCAAGCAAAAGTACAGGACTAAGATTCCCTCGCACACATGCACGACCGCCCGCCTTCCACCCGGCGGGCTACCCTTCCCCCACCGAGTGCGTGGATGGTTGCACAGGATGCTGTCCCGCTACTCGCTGTTGGTTCACTGGTTTTTCTCCAACAACTGGAGCTCAAGCCCCATAATGGCGGACTATAGCAGTTGGGGGCGGGTGAGGGGGCGTTGGTTGAAGTAGACGGGGAAACCCCGTTGGCCCCGCCACCCACTTACCTGCGACACGTTTAAGTCGTCACGTGAGAATTGGAATCCGTACAGGCAGTCAAGAACAGGACGTGTTCGAGCGGTTGATCTGGGTTCAGAGAGATGGCGGTACAGATGGTGGAGGGATATATATATATATAT
>NW_022280086.1:153409-160047 GCF_004355925.1 Anarrhichthys ocellatus | reverse complement strand
GTGTGTGTGTGTGTGTGTGTGTGTGTGTGTGGAAATACAGTCCGTTCAATGACAGAGAGCTGGCTGCTGCTGTCTCAGATCACAGTAACACCTCCCTCACTCTGACTGTAGCTCATGTCTTTCTCCTCTCTGCGTGAACAGGAGACTTCTTTAAAGACGAGCTGCCCAAAGCAGACTTGTACGTCCTTGCGAGGATTCTCCATGACTGGCCTGATGAGAAAGTGCATATTCTGCTGAGTAAAATCGCAGATGCGTGCTCGCCAGGTAAAATTCTCCAAGTTTCTTTTAATCTTTACTACACGTTGACCGAACAATGCATGCTAACATGTTTGAAACGTAAATGTTTAATATAACAATCTCAGTCATGTGCTAGTGAAACTTTTGAGACTGTAGCAATTTAGTAATTGCCCACAATCTGATTAAAATCATATCTACTGTGAGATCAGCTGCTGTGTAGTTTGTTTTCAGTTAACCACAGTCTCTTAGTTCTCAGTGGAAGTGCTGCTGTATACTGTCAGTGGTGTTTCGTGACGTATAAAACAAGAAGCTGGCAAGTTCAAAAGCCAAGCCAAAATACCAACTTGATGGCATTTTTGTTTCCCCTCTTGATTGTTATTCTTTGCCTTAAGCAAAGGAAGTGGCAAAAACCACCACTGTTGTGGTCTCTAAAGTTGTATACCCGCATACAAATCATGCTCTTCCACCATGCTCCCAGGCTGCGGACTCCTGCTGAGCGAGATCTTCCTGGATGAAGACCGAGGCGGGCCGAGGCGCGGCCTGCTGCAGGCCCTCAGCATGAGCGAGGGGAGCCAGAGGAGCGCGACGGAGTACGGCCTGCTTTTGAAGAGCCACGGGTTCACGACGGTACACGTCAGACACACGGACAGCCTCCTGGATGCTATACTCTGCATCAAAGCGTGACCGACGACAGCCTCGACAACACTGTGTTGAAGGTCTTGTTGAATACTGTAGACCTTTTTTACCAAAATCAGGGACTAAGGTCAGGAATGTTTTCATGAGGAAGTGTGAATCAAGTGAACAAAGAATCAGTTTGTGTTTGAGGTATTGGGACATAAAACAGACAGAGTATATTGTTTTGTACTAGGCATTCTGTAATTTTCCTTTGTCTTGAACAAAGTCTTCTGTTGAGACCACGTTGGACGGACAGACAGCCCACTCTGCCCCTCGGTCTCTGAACATGCTCGCCCAGACTGAGGGCACAGAGAGCCAGTATACACCCTCAGTGCTTTTATTGCCTATAAAATGAATGCTCCTGTTTCTCATTCATTCCTTTGATTTGTGTTCTGGCCTTTTAATCTGTGGTTGAAAAAAATTATAATAATAGTAGGAATACAACAATAGGTATTACCAAAGTTTACTTAAGTAAAATAATGTAAGTATAATCAGGAAAATTAAATATAGCACCAAAAGTAAAAGTACCCATAATGCAGGATGAATAATGTTATTTAAATTGGACGATTATTTCTGATTTAATTAAGTTGTAAGATACAATTTGATTCATCTGGTAAAGCTGGAGCTAATTTGAAAAAGTGTTATACAAATTGATTATTAAAAGCATTATTTTGGAATGATTGCCTATATCTATATTCAAGAAGTCTAGCAGTAGTAACGTCTCTGTGTAGTCAACAACTGTCAAATCAAATAAAGGAAGTACACATCAATTATATTTTAACAAATTATTATTCTCAGTTTTCAAATTTAACTGGATGGATTATAAATAATACATAGAAATACATAAATAAAAGTTCTTCTCATTTCAAGTACAATAAGGGCTGGATTAAAGAATAACTGACATAACAGAAAGCTTTTCAAAAATGTGCATCTTTAAAATAAAGTAATTCATTTTAGAAACATTTATTTCACTGAATTGTCCTGCAGCTTTAAATTCAGTTCATTCAGGTGTGAAGTGATGTCAATAAAAAAAGTCACGATATTATAATTTTGTCATCTAACAAGATAAATCAGTGAGCATGGACTTTATGTGTGGTTATTAAACCACTTGTTTCAGCTCTATTCTCTCTGTTAACATCATTGTTGAACAGTGAACTAATGTGTTAGGATTCTGATCATATTGGGCTCTTAGGTTTATTTTCTGTGTCTTCATTTCAGATGTGAGTGGATACGTTTGTTCAAAGGAGTTGTGCTCTGCCTCGTAGTGCGCTTCATTTGCCGCTTTTATCAATAGTTACGGTTTCTGAACATATGAGACATGCTGGTTTTAACTGCCTGTGGGAATAATTAACATATACGATTCTGTTCATTCTTTCTTATAAATTATATTCTCTCTGTACGCGTTTCTCTTTTTGGAGAACGTCATGTGAGATAACGTCTCTGTTTAGCGCAATATTCCTGCTCTTCTTTCTATTTCCTTGTCTCAGCCCGTGTGTCACGGTGTGTGTGTAAATCTCACTCAAGTCAGGAAACTTGTCAGAATGCCCATATTTGATTGGCTGAGCTGCATCACATGATGTGATTTACAACGAATTGGTCGGTGTGTTTCCTGCACCGCTGAACAAGTGCCGTAACGGCTGAATAAGATGCGCCGGTTAAAGTATAAACTCGCTTTCAAGTATGTATATTTCCAAATGATCTATCGGTTTGAGATTCTGGGTCCAGATGCAACTGCGTTTGGGTCCGGATCCGGACCTCGGTCCGCCAGTTGGGGACCCCTGGTGTAGATGAACAAACCAACAGTGATGTTTACATTCACAGTAATATTCCACTATTACTTCAATATATTCTGACGAGCATACGGGTCGTCGGAACCGCAGATTCTGCTTCGCTATTCCAATTCAGGCCCTATTCTGAATGGGGCGTTGTCTGATTAAGGAACATTTCTTCAGACTTGCATACAACACATTCAGAACAGGCGTCTCGGTTGGTATTCTAACGGCAGTTCATGGTCAGCTCTTTGGGTTGTACTCAAACCAACTAGACGACAGTTTGCAGAGATGCATGGCCAAAAGGAAAGCACACGTTTCTGATCAGGAAGGAGACACACACTTACGTCTAATGAAAGACTACCAACACGTTTTTGTAATGTGTCCCTTTTACAAGAAGGTATTTGAAGGATTGAAAAAAAAAAAAAAGGAGGGGGGGGCTATGGCTGCTCGGTTGAACAAGTCCGCCACGGCAGACGATATAATGTGAGTGTACACGGCTGCATGTCAACGTGAATATTGGTGGAATATGAGTTTCCATTAGCCATGTAAACGGCTCAGTAGGGATATCGTCTGCACCTTTACAAAATGGGGCCAGCAAACCCTGGCCGGCCCTGACCGTGGATGTGTTGATGTGTAAGTTTATTAGCTGGAAACATTGATCACTGAAGTGCTGCACTCCTTTTTAGTCACCATCGATGCCAGGATGCAGTGAGTACGACGTCCCGCTTCGCCCAAGGTGTCTGCCTCAAGACTGAGAATTGTGTTTTCTGATGTTTTGTGAGTTTACCGTGTGTACGTGGTGGTCAAAGGTCAAAGTCACTGTGGCCTCATGCCGTGCCGTCCTCATGATGTCTCGGGAACGCCTTGATCCTTGGACGTCCACTTGGATTCGGAAGGACTTGGATAAACTGATTTAGAATCTGGTTGTCAAAGGTCACTGTGACTTGACGAAACACTTTTTTTGGCGATGGTAATTCTAGTTGCTGGTGGAACTTACTGCATCTTTGTACCAGAAATAAGTGTATCGTTTCAGTTGCTAAAGGAAAAGGCATAAGTGGATGTATCCCATCAGATTGAAACAGTACGTAACCAGGGATGGTCCAGTCTGGTGCGAAAATGCCGTACAATTGTTGCTTTTCTGGACCGCTGACATGTATCGCTTGTATCATTTTCCTAACTAACAAAGATAACCCCCCTCAAAAAAGACCCCAAAATTGGACTTGTGTTCAGTGCCCCTGTATCACTTTTAACTCCTTCGTCTTCTTCTCTCCACAGGACCAGGAAACTGCAGATCAGAAACATTCCACCTCACCTGCAGTGGGAGGTTAGTTCCTATTTCCTCTTTCTTTCCTTTTTTTTTTTTTTTCTTGCTGTGGATCATCTAGTCTGTTACTGTGACTTCACACTGCCAGCAACCGCATCACGTTCCAGCCTGGGCTCGTTCCCAGGGTGCCTAGAATACAGAGGTTTTGTCCCGGACCCTCGGCATCCGATACTGACTCATAAGGCTCCCTTTAGCATGTGTATGAGACGCATCCAGGCCTTCAACTAACTCTAATGTGAACCTAATATACTGTATTAGAGGCTCGGAGCCACGGATGTAGTACAAAGATGAGCGGGATGCATAACACAGGACTTTCATCCAGGAGACCATCATTTGTGTTTCGTGTGAAACCAAAAATCAACGTTGGCGTAACCCTCTGAGCCCCATCTAATCGTCAGGTTTTCATCTTTCCGACGGTTATCGAACACATCACGTGTGACGAACGCTTCCGTCAGAAAATGCGACCGAAACTAAGCTTACAATTGTGAGATTTATTCTACATGGCTCATTTACAATTCCGCCCCAAATAGACTGTTGACTCTAAACGGATCCTGTAAAAACAACATTACATTCTGAGCTGCTCAGTGCAACGAGGAAGCAATGGTTGACTCGGCTGAGACCAACAGTCACGTGACAACAATTCTGTGAAACTTTGACTGAACTGCAGTCTGCTGAGCTCAGAGGGTTCGTCTGAATCAGAGTGGAATTCAGACTTTTGGTTTGTTTTCTACTTAGTCTGGTTCAATTTCACAATGCCCACATTTATAGTTGACCAAATTAAAACCAATCATGCGCTGAGTGGCGTCTATAAAGGAGCCTATTCATCTTTTTTTATCGTCCAGTTTCTCACTATTTTTGTGGACTTTTCTCAGAATATTCTGTATGTTTTCTTTAGGCCCAGAGCAACCCAAACCACCCTTTACTAACCCCAACCAAGTATATCTCGTTGCCTTAAACCCAAGTGCAACTGTGTACCTAGTGCGCTAACATCAAGAGGTCCTGACCCAACGTCCATGTGACAAGTTGGGAATTCCTACCCAACAATTAGTGAAATGAGTTACGTTTGTGTACCAGCTCTAAAAAAAGAAACTAAAGAAAGTTTGGAAGCTGACCTCACTGTAAATATTTGCACCACTTGAGGCGTGTGTTTGTATGCATGCGGGTCATATTTGCCTCGACTGTGAATCTTTCATCACATTTGATGGCTCACACCAAATAAAACTAAAAATCGCAGCTCAGCATGGGAACGAAGCTGCAGGTCGATTGTAATAGAATCCCAACGATTCAGAATTGAACGTGAACTAATAGTCATGTATTGATCGACTCGTGGCTAACCGTTTTAATCTCCGGCCTATTGATCTTTGAGTAATTGCTGCCGTTCTCACTTTAGGTAATACCAACTATAGTCATATTTAACCAGGAAGCTGATCACCAAAGGGTTCACATTGCAGGACACAAAATCACATGAATCCAGTGTAAAGGGCCTTACATCAGGGGCTCTGAACCCGCACTTCTTCTGATTGTTAAAGAAAATATCCGAGGACCCCCTTCCCAAATAAATGAGTGAAAAAAATGACATAACATGACCAAAAAAAGGAGAGTAAATAACCTGGGCTGTGATTATTGACCAATAGCAAATATTCTGCTTACCCTCACCATCACTACCTGCCACCATGAGTCCAGATTAAATGTATTCAGGGTCGTATTTTATCACCGCACACATCAGAGCTTTTGACCACGCAGGTTGGTCTCCCACACCTTATTCATAAAGTGGGAAAAAGAATAAAAAGATCAACTTTCAGCTAACAGAGGCAAAACAGCTGATCATGAGATGACGTGTCGTGATATTCAATCGTAAATGGCCATTAAGATTATACTTTGTTTGAATTCATGTTTATTTATTTAAATTCTCGTGCACATTTAGATATAAAAATAACTAGCTTTGGAAAGTACCAAAAGAAATATTTTTTAGAGTTTAATCCAATCATTTGGCAGTCGGTGGTACACACACACACACACACACACACACACACACTAATAAAGCATTCCACTAAAAGGACAAGCTGAACGCCTGAGCTTGTAAACGTGCACAGCAGCATTATGCACATTTAAATGCTTCAATATTTGACGTTGAATAGCATCTCTCCCGGCTGATGTTCCAAACCAAAATTCATCTCATTTACCCGGGATAAAGCTGTGAGACACCCGGTGTTCAGAACAGCACGACTTCTCGTTGTTTCCCTCCCACTGTTAATCTGTTGACTCGTCAAACACGACTGAATGCAGAAGATGGGAATGTGGGCCGATCAATAAGCTCCGTGTGTGTGTGTGTGTGTGTGTGTGTGTGTGTGCGTGCATCTTATTGTTTTGTGAGGATGTCGCACGCGGCCTGCCTCCTCTGGCAAGCGAGTGTGTGTATCAGACTGCCTCCCTCTCCTCCTCCGTCTCTCCGCTGCTCTGATCCCATCGCTCGTGTCCACACGAGGGCGACGTCTCTCCGCAAAGCTGAGAGAAACATGTCACTTCCATGCTGCTGAACCTTTAATGAGGGCCAGAGGTCACAGCAGTGTATATATATATATATATATATATGTATATATATATATGTATATATATATATGTATATATGT
>NW_022280086.1:138286-153309 GCF_004355925.1 Anarrhichthys ocellatus | reverse complement strand
TATATATATATATATATATATATATATATATATATACTTTTTTAAAAACTTTATTTCAAATTGTCAGCAAACATTGTATCAAAAGTAAGCATTAGATGATGCATTGCAAACTCCCCCAAAGAAAATCTACACAGAAGAGCAGTACCAAAGACGACACAAATGCAACGTAAAATAAAGTAGAAACTAACACGCGAGCGTACGATGTTCTTTCAAGATATCGCATACAGTCATTATTTTTATAGCTTTTTTTTGTTCCTTCATAAATACAAAGAATTTAAGCTTTTTTTTCTCACAGCAGAAAGGAGGGACACTGGAAACATTTTTACTTCAAAATAAAAGCATGGCCGATTTAAGTAGCGCAGGCAAAGGTTGAAATCTGATTGAGAATCAAATTTTAAAACACAAAAAAACATAAAAAATAAAAGGTTAGTCTGTTGCTGGAGACATTTAGGATTCCACACAATGAAAATGATTACTATGTAAATTATGTAAATAATAATCACATGTACGTATCACTAAATAACAGACGCAGGTTAGTTCCACTGTCCCATCACCGTGACGACGACGAACAACCTTCCCAGATATTACATGTGCTTCATTCTATCATTGGAATTTCTTATGACTTTTTCAATCAATCACTTTGTCCCTAATGACTTCAAATCCTTGTTTTGTGTTTTAATCGGTGCTTTTCAAAAATACGAAATGTATTGGGATCGTGTCAAAATATCCTGTGCAGTGTGAATAGATGAAACTATTTCTGGAGTTGTTTGCCATGGGTCCTAGTTCAAAGTATTGGGCAGATGTACACACTGGAAAACGTCAACCTTTTATTTTGACAGGGGCCCACACTGAGACCAAGGTCTCTGCTTTTGCATTGAAAGACAAATGAACTGGTTTGAATGAATGAGGGTTACATAGAAATACAACGAATGACTGAACACTACATCAAAGGCTGGTAAATATGCTGTTGAGCACTAATGTGGATTGAATTTAGGATAATATCTGCAACTTGTATCAAATGAAAAGTATTGATTGTAATGTTTCATAATCGGCAAATTAACGAACAATAATAATAATCAGTTTGTTTCTTTTTTCAGATGACATTAATTGAATAACGAATAATGTTTTTAGAGTAAATAAGCACAAATGTTTCTCTGACGATACAGAAGTTGATTCAGTCGGTAGTCCTTCAGAAATAATAACATCAAGATCAACAGATCAAACTGGACCTCGTGTGTTGCAGGTGCTCCTTTCACATCAGACGATGAACTAAACTGTGGTTCCACCTTTATGTGTCCTTTGGGCTCAGGTGTGTTCTGACACTCCTGGTATAATCTCTGTTCTTCTTCTTCTCTCTCTCTGTGTTCCAGGTGCTGGACGGTCTGTTGGCTCAGTGTGGAACCGTAGAGAACTGTGAACAAGGTGAGACTACTGAGCTTTACTCGGGTCTGTGAACGCCTCAGATGGCTGACACACACACGTGGCCCGTTTAGACCCGCACAAGCAAGGAAAGACCTTTTAATAAAGAGTTCCCACTCGCGTCACGTCGTGGTTCTATATGCGCTGCTTTGCTCCCACCAAGTGGTTTTGTGTCCCAGTGAAGAGGGACTCTGTCCATGTCACAGCCTGCGTTTACTCCTGACTCAGCTGTTTCTCCGTCTCAACTGGTCTACAGCGTGTAAATATAATAACTAGTGCTGGGCAACGATTACAATTTTTAATTGCAATTAATCGCATGATTTTTTTGCGATTAATCGCATTGTTATGCGCAACATTCAATAATGAATTCAAAAGTAGTGTATTGCGCACTTGTATTTTAAAAGTACTGCTATATGAAGAAACGTGCAATACAATTTGGTTTGCAAACACTGTAAACAATGAAGGTTATTTTTAACAGCAGTATTCCCTTTACACAGTAGCAGTTATAATACAGTTATAATGATTCTGATAATAGATATTCAGCCCGTGTTCACAACTTTATCTTCATGTGTGTAAGAGATGCAATTTGAAATATACACCTTGAAAACTGCAAACCTCATCATGTCATGTTTTTTTCTTCTTTTTTTTATGTTTGTTAAATTCTCAGTAGCGATAACTAAATGATATGCTTATTATACATATTCCAAACAAAAATACTTTAAAAACTCTTAAAAAATAATATAAATGAATCATTTATTTTTTTGGTATTTTGGTCAGACACATATGCAACGCTGATTACCGTAATATGTGTGGTATTTGTTATAAATGTACGTTGGTACATAGAGCGTGATAAGAAGCTGTACATGGAGGGACTTAGGACCCAGGGGAATGTAGGTGAAGGAGACGGAAGAGACGCCACACAAACAGCTGTTCGCCGCTCGCTGCCGGCTGGTTCTTGTGTTAAAAATGTCCGCTTAATTATAATAAAAAAAAACGCGTTAACTTGCCCAGCACTAATAATAACACTAAACACCTGCTACTCCAAAATGGAAGATCTACTTGAAAAAAAACATATTTTTAAAAATTAGTTTATTAAAACATTAGCACATATGTCGACCTGATTTCCCCTAAATGAGCCAAGATGAACTTGGAAGAGAAAAACAACTGTTTATTTTAGTCATCGATTAATTCGCTGAATGAATCGTTTGGTGCGTTAAATGTCAGAGTAAAGGGAAAAAGGCCCGTCACTGTTTTCTATAGCTCAAGCTGATGTCATCAAATGTTAAGACAAAGAAAAGCAACAAGGGGTCCTAATTTAGAAGCTGGAACTGAAGAATGACTTAAACCATTAATTGATGGTCAAAATACTTGCAGAATATTTTTCTGTAGATTGACTAATCAATCAATCAGAATCCGAATCAGAGTCAGAATCCGATTCATCGGCAAGTAGATCGGCAAGGACTTTACTTTGGTGTATTAGTGCATTAAATACACAAAGACAGAGAAATTACAATTAAAAATATAAGCAAGTATTGCTGAAATCAAGAAAAATTAATATAGAATATTAGGAAAACACAATCTAAAAAAAAATACTATAACAATATGTTCAATGGCTTTTATTTTTATTTTATTTACTGGACTTACATTGCTTCATCAGAAGGCCAAGAAATGATTGCTCTTTCATACAACGTCACACTCCTAATTGATTTTAACGGTTGTGTTTTCAAGCTTTATTTTTCGCAATTGCGTTTAAAGTCAGAATCAAAATGTGACGATTCAGGCTTTGAGTTTAGGTAGGTTTAGGTTGAAAGAGCTCTGATTTGAGTTGATGGATCAATACCTGTGCAGAGGGCAAGTATGGGGAAATCGGCCTCAGCGTTGATGTGAGGATGCAACCTTGTTTCTCCAGCAGTCCACTCTGTGCTTTTACTTTGAAACAACTCCTAATGTATGTACCGAGCTAGAAGAAGTCCGAGCAACCATCAATGAACTAACTCATGCTGTCTGTCTCTCAGTGAACACAGACAGTGAGACTGCAGTGGTTAACGTCACGTATGCATCCAGGGAGCACGCCAGGCAGTAAGTTTCTCTCTTCCTCTTCAACATCCTCTCGAAAGGTTTTCCATCGGTTTTTTAAATTCTGCATGCACTTGGTGCCATTTAAAAAAAAAAAAAAAAAAAAAAAAAAAAAAAAAAAAAAAAAAAAAGGTTCAGTTTAAATGTATTCATGAATGTTACATCATAGCCTTTTTTCTTTTTTCTGGTGCCAGTTTGACCCTACCCGAGATCTGTGCAGACACTCTAACTAAAGAACCACTTTTAAAACGTTCTAATCACAAAAATAACGTTCCAATCTAAAAATAAGAAAAACAAGATGCCTCAAATTGTAATTTATTTATTTTAATTAAGTATAAGTCAATAAAACAGAATTGAGATGTTCAGCAAGTTGTATGTTCTACGCTCTACTTGTGACATCTAGTGGTCATTTGAAGGAACTACACCTTTATACTTCAGAAGCATTGCGATCTCTCTGTAGGTGTAGTATTACTACACTATGAAATGACATTCAAGTAACATTTAACATTCTACAAAAGTATTAACAGCAAGATAAAGTGAAGTTTGTATGTTCTGCAAAGTTCTAAGCACAAAATGTACCAAAAATACTGGCAATGAGGAATATCTTGCATAGACAATAATGAGAATAAATATGAAACGAACTTTAAATCATACCCTCTAAACTAGAAATAAATCTGGTTTGAATTTAAATCAAACACTATTTCTAAGCTTGTTTACAAGATATTAGGTGGAGTACAGTTCATCCTCCCCATTTCAGTTCTATTCGATGCAGGCTCTAAATTTATTCTGTTATTATCATTGCTGCTACTGTTAGCTTGATGCTAATAATTACCAAACCTGTAAGCTATGCTTAGAAATCCATAATGCTCATGTTCTGTGTCCCTCTCAGAGCCATCCAGAAGCTGAACTTGTACCAGTTTGAAAACAACGCCCTGCGCGTCTGCTACATCCCCGACGAGAACTCCGAGCAGGAGGGGAGCCAGCGGGGGCCCGACCACGGCCGGCGTGGCTACGGGCCCCGGGGTGGGCCCCGTGGCGGCTCCCCGAACTCGGGCATGCCCCCAAAGCCGCCGCACGCCGACATCCCCCTGCGGCTGCTGGTGCCCACGCAGTACGTCGGAGCCATCATCGGCAAGGAGGGCGCCACCATCCGCAACATCACCAAGCAGACGCAGAGCAAGTGAGTGAGCCCGTCTGTGAGGACCCGCGCGTGTTCAGCGGTGAAGCGTTGTTACAGAGGAAAATAGTGCGTCTGTGACTCGGCTGCATCCCGCAAAAACAACAACAAACTGAACCGCTTCTATCCTACGTTTGTAACCGACAAACCATGTATCCCTTTCTGCCCTTGTCTACCAGAACATCAAAATAACACGCAAACAGAAATAAATGGCTTTACTCAGTCAACCGAAAAACAAAGCCTGAATTCCATGATTGTTCATGGCTCAAACTCGCGCCATCGGTCCATCATCCAAAATACTAATCGAGTTAAATCTGTTCAGAACCAAATAACCAAATACATTGAAGGTGTATTTCTACTCTAAATGCGCCTATAAATCACGAGCAATGAAAAAACAGACAAAACCTACAATAATGGTTCTTTACTGATAGCAAGAGGCTATTTAGCTTCCATACCACGTCTTCTGTCAGACTAGTGGAAAGAAAACATCAAAATACACATTTAAGTCTTTATTTTACTACTTTGTTTATTTGCATATTCGGGCTGGCCAGACAATTTCATGGTGATATCTTTTAGTTACATTTTTTTTTTTACCCTTTTCACCTGTGGTGTCCTCAAAATATCGTTTTACAAAACATGTCTTTAAAATGAGAATTTTGAACTTGGCTTTATCCAATGTTCACATTTCTGTTCTGAAAATGTATGCAAATGAGCACATATTTAATAAGATAATGCCTAGTTAGCGTATTTAAACATAACATTTCAGAAAAACGTATGAAGTAATTGTCTTATTGTAAATAATCAACTGGGGAAGCTTCATGGTGATATGGATTGGGTCAAATGTTTTCCCTCTACACCTGTAGTGTCTTCCCCTAATAAGCACCTTTAACTGAACTCAGGAGGTACTGGACCCGGGGACTTAACAAAGTGGTTCTGGTCTTTCCCACAGGATCGACGTGCACCGCAAGGAGAATGCAGGTGCTGCTGAGAAGCCGATCAGCATCCACTCAACACCCGAGGGCTGCTCCTCTGCCTGTCGCATGATCATGGACATCATGCAGCAGGAAGCCAAAGACACCAAGACGTATGTCCTCTCATGTCCTCTCATGTCCTCACTCAGGAAAAAAGACTTTTCTTTTCCTTTGAGGCAATCACTTTTTTAACAGACCCCAGTGTCTTTTTAATTAACTTCATTTAATGAACTGTTGAGCCGTAGCTTCATGGTGAAAGTACAATATAAAGCCTGTATTGTTATGCTAGTATTATGCTAGTATACCAATATAAGTCAGTTTGTTACTATGACATTAGTATTGTTACCAGTACGAACATTACTCCCAAGAATTTATTGGGATGTTTTCCCCTTTTGTTGCTTTTATACATGAAATCATGGTCAGTATAATTTGGCTTTTTTGTCAAGAATTTGCAAAAAAAGCTTCTTTCATGTCAAAGTGAAAACAGATTTTTACAAAATAATGTCAATTAATTAAAAATATATAGTGTAAAATAAGTGTTTGCATAAATATTCACCCCCCATTAAAGTGACTGACCTAATTCAACAGAAGTCCAGCTAGTTGATCCAGCAGTGTCACAAGTAGTGAAATGGAGATCACCTGAGTGCAGTTGATGTGTGTCAAGTGATTGTAGTATAAACACACCTGTGTCTGGGAGCTCCAGTCTCTGGTTCATCAGTGTTCCTGCTACAATTGCAACATGAAGACAAAATAACCCTCCAAGCAACTCAGAGAAAAGATCATTGAAAAGTACAAGTCAGGAGATGGCTACAAAAAGATTTCTAACTCACTGGACATCCCACAGAGTTCAGTTCAGTCCATCATTAAGAAATGGAAGGAGTATGGCACTTGTTTAAATCTCTTAGAGCTGGCCGTCCTCACAAACTGAGTGACCGGGCAAGAAGAGGACTGATGAGGGAGGCCACCAAGACACCTAGGACCACTCTGAAGGAGTTAAAAGCTTCAGTGACTCAGATGGGAGAGACTGTACATACAGCAACTGTTGCCCGGGTTCTTCACCAGTTGAAGCTGTATGGGAGAGTGGCAAAGAAAAAGACACTGTAGAAAGAATCTGCCCAAAGGCATGTGGGAGACTCCAAGGTCAATTGGAAGAAGGTTCTTTGGTCTGATGAGACAAAAATTTAGCTTTTTGGCAATCAGACTAGACCTGGTCGATCGCGGAGGTAGTGCGGGTAGATCGCATGCCATTCACAAAAAATTATATATATATATATAAATAGATATTCAGCATTTTTAATGTAGGTAGATGATTTTGACTTGGTCATTTTAAAAGTAGCTCGCAAGCCGAAAAAGTGTGGGCACCCCTGGACTAGACGCTATGTTTGGTGCACATCACCACAAACACACCATCTCCACCGTGAAGCATGGTGGTGGCAGCATCATGCTCTGGGGATGCTTCTCAGCAGCAGGCCCTGGAAGGCTTGTAAAGGTAGAGGGGAACATGAATGCAGAAAGATATCGCCAAATCCTGGAGGATAATCTGACTCAGTCTGCAAGAGAACTACGACTTGGGAGAAGATTTATTCTCCAGCAAGATAACGACCCCAAGCATGCAGCAAAAGCTCCACAGAATGGTTCAAAGACCACCAGTTGAATGTTCTGGAGTGGCCAAGTCAAAGCGCAGACCTCAATCCAATCGAGAATTTGTGGCTGGACTTGAGAAGAGCTGTTCACGCCCGATCCCTGAGCAACCTGACAGAGCTTGAGCTGTTCTGAAGAAGAATAGAGAAACATCTTAGTGTCCAGATGTGCCAGCCTGAGTGAGACACATCCACACACACACTCAGTGCTGTGATTGCAGCCAAAGGTGCATTTACTAAATACTGACCTGAAGGGGGTGAATACTTATGCAATCTTTACTTTACCTTATATATTTTTAATTAATTGACATTATTTTGTAAAAAATCTGTTTTCACTTTGATATGAAAGAGGGTTTTTTTTTGCAAATTCTTGTCAAAAAAGCCAAATTATATTGACCATGATTTCATGTATAAAAGCAAATGCATCATATAAACAAAAATGAAAGCTTAGATTTGTTTTTCAATTTCTTTGCAAATATTGCATTTTAATAATATTGTTGTCTTTACTACCTTTAACATGAAAATACAATCAAACCATTTGGTAGAGCATGTTTTAAGAAAATGAATTAATAACTCGTCTGGAAGACTTAAATTACAGATTTTGATGACACATCGTCAGTCTAGCTATCGAATGTCAAATATAAGTGGCTGTCACTTATACTTTTTAGGGATCTAAAGATATCTTACATTTATTTTTGACCAGTATAATCAAAGTTGTAGATATTTAGAATTTCTACCTGTAAGTTTTTGACTGGTGAGAAATGCTATTATGGATGTTGATTACTGATAGGAGTGAGGTTCCATTTAATGTTTCAACGTCCTGCCATAAAAGACACAGCGACATCTAGTGGCTCAATCAGGTGTTGATTTAGTGATTCACAATGTGCTCTACCAAACAGCTGAGCAAAACAACATAACCCTAGGCCAGTTTCCCTTAGTGAAGGCTCTCTATCTCGCACAGATGGGCACAGAGATGAAAATGTTCCTCCCACATGACCGCTGCTTTTCTGTTTGCAGTGCTGATGAGGTTCCTCTGAAGATTCTGGCTCACAACAACTTTGTCGGACGCCTGATCGGGAAGGAAGGACGCAACCTGAAAAAAGTCGAACAGGACACGGACACCAAGATCACCATCTCCCCGTAAGACTCACATGACACACACACACACACACACACACACACACACACACACACACACACGCTGGGTTTCATAGACCTGATTGACCCTTCAATATGTCCCACCCTCTTGAACGTAGACTGGCCAATCGAAGCGTAGCGTAGCATCGGCCGGCTCCGACCGGGGTCCGACAACTATTATCAGAGAGGATGGAAGAAGATACGGGTTTCTAAAACGTTACGTTGCTGCGTAAAACCTGTGTAGCTAACATGAGTACGTTAGCATATCATTAACTTGCCTTACCGCTTCTGTGCTACGCTAGCTACTAAAGGTATACTTAATGTATACACATGCTGCTTTTTGATGATTGTTACAGTGAATAAAGACCTGCCCGGCTTTAAAGGAACAGTGTTGTCCTTTAATTTCATTGTCTTCTGTCTGGATCTCCAGGTGATGTGGAGGTTCACGTTTACTCTGAATCAGTTTCAATCATGATCATCTCATTCAAACTCATATTGTAGACCTTTCTGTCTGAAATCACTTTTTCGTTTTTACAAAAATTAGATATTCTTTCGTGGAATGCAGTTAGTGACAGTGTGGGCTCTGTGGTAGCGGCTGCGGGCAGGGTGGGGCTTAACAAAAGATCACTTTCACCTAATTTTTTAGGAATAATAAGGTAATTTATTGGATGGAAAAATATATACAACACATACACGTTCATCAAGTTACTGAGAGACGCTTTACAGCAACTGGTCACTTTGAAATAAACTGATGCGCTCCCTCTTCTGTAATGTGTGCAGTCTTCAGGACCTGACACTGTACAATCCAGAGAGGACCATCACAGTCAAAGGCTCTATCGAAGCCTGCGCCAACGCCGAGGGGGAGGTCATGAAGAAGGTCAGAGAGGCCTACGAGAACGACATCGCCGCCATGAATGTGAGTCTGCTCGCTCCATTATTACGTATTTATTCGTTTGATATTAAACACTTTGGGGCTCCATGCTATGTTTAGTGCACACACAGACTTGTAAAGCTTGAGATGAATTCTAACCTGCAGCCTCCTTCTCTTCAGCAACAGACCCACCTGATCCCTGGGCTCAACCTGGGTGCTCTGGGCCTCTTCCCTTCCTCCTCCAATATGCCTCCACCCCCGCCTGGAAACGCGTCCGGCAGCGCCCCCTACGGTTGCTTCGGTGTAAGAACTGCAAATTCATTCATGCATTTATTTACACAGTTCAGAAAAAAAAACCTTCATCGCAATAAAGTCATGAATCAGTATGGTCAGTATTTACATGCATTTCAAATTATTATTATTATTTTTTTAATGCTTTATACCCGATGTGAGCAAACGAGAAAGAAAAGAGGAAAACGATACTTTGTATTCATCCATATAAACACTTACAGATACACACATGTATGAACACAAATATTTATATGTGCATGTATACATCGATGCATGCATCCAGATATACACCATCCATAAATATACATTAACTAAAAAGGTTATAAGCTAAAGATAACCAGACAATCAAACTGGAGAGCGGAAAAAATGTTTAAAAAACAAATCTCTCAAAGATCTTGATTGAGTACTGATTATTTTGTCCAATGCTGGAGTCATCCCCCTCTAGTCACTTAGACACCAAAACGTGGGACAATAGGATCCAGGTTGAAAACACAGGAGTTCCCCGTGAAGTCCCAATAACAACATATCGCTTCTGTAACAGATTTTTTGTGATGGCATTTCTGCTTTGTGTGTGTTCAGGCTCCGGAGCAGGAGACGGTCCACGTTTACATCCCAGCCCAGGCAGTGGGAGCCATCATCGGGAAGAAGGGACAGCACATCAAGCAGCTGAGCCGCTTCGCCGGGGCCTCCATCAAGGTCAGTGACGGGGCCCGACACGCCCCACCAAACACGCCGCAGTACCACGAGGGGTCTCGCTTAAGTTTCCGCTTATCCTCAAACTACTATAATCTAGGTTCATGAAATGCTTGTATGACGATTATGGTTTCCCTAAATCATTACTATGTGTTTTGTAATTTTTTTTGAATGCCATTTTATGAACACATAAAGCCGACGCTAGCCTTTTATGCTGTTTTTGCCGGTTACACTGGTTGTCTTTTTGATTCCTCACAGTTCATTTTGTTGCGTTGTGGCATTTCGGAGAACAATGCAACGAACAGGGCGTTGAGCGTGAACGCCCCCGTTCACGCTTGGAGCTTGCACGCCACCTGCAGTGGCTCGTGTTACGGCGGCAAGCGCGACTACAAACTGGGCTTTAGACCACCGTTATTATGGAAGGCACATGTCAACCGACGTCGCAAGTGTTTTGTGAAAAGAGACCGCGTGCATGTAACAAGCAGAAATTGACACGCCGCCCCTGACACGTCCAGAACGGATGCTAGAGGGGTACCTAGAGCGTCATGGTGTAGGGAGTGTAGGGAGTGACAAAGTGTCTATAAGTGATGTGTTTCTCCTCCAGATCGCCCCAGCTGAAGCTCCAGACTCCAAAATGCGGATGGTGGTTGTGACAGGACCCCCAGAGGCTCAGTTTAAGGTAAGACATTCCCTGCTGATTAATATTCATCCCATTTATTTTGTGTCGATGTGGGCGTAGCAAACTGCTGTTATGATCCAGCGATATCAAAAAGGATCATTAACCTCTTCCTCTCCCTCTTGCAGGCTCAGGGCAGAATCTACGGCAAACTGAAGGAGGAGAACTTCTTCGGGCCGAAGGAGGAGGTCAAACTGGAGACCCACATCAAGATGGCCGCCGCTGCAGCAGGAAGGGTCATCGGCAAGGGGGGCAAGACGGTAAGCCACCTAAACCTCTCGCTTCAGCCCCCTCTCGCATATGGTTGCCACAACCAGAATCCTGCCCCACTGAAGTGTCTTCAACACTACAAGGATCTGTCATCAGGTTGTTACTTCCTCTTAAAGTAAAAAACAACAACTTGTGTCTTCAGGTGAATGAGCTTCAGAACCTGACAGCGGCTGAGGTGGTGGTCCCCAGGGAACAGACACCTGATGAAAATGACCAGGTCATTGTGAAGATCAATGGACATTTCTACGCCAGCCAGGTACTCCCACTACTCCATCGCCTCCGTCATTAAGCTTTGACTCGTCACTTATTCATTCGTTTGTAACAGAACAGCATACTGATATCCTGTGCATCAGACAGGCAACGCATCGGAATTCCAATGCAAACGTCAAATGCAGTGACATCCTTAGGATCTTTGCATTTCCATCCCTGAAAAAGGGTACAAGTATAATCTAGTAACAAACCTATGAATTCATGTTATTGTCAGATGACTCTTGCCAAAGCTGTCGTTGACATATTAGCAAATTACATCATTGACAGCTAATTTAACTTAATGGTTAATCAGTAGAACATTGCACAGTTAACACTGCAGCCAGTTGCTATAACATATTAAATACAACTCTGTAAAAGTAATTCATGTAAAATACAGTTAAACAATCACCTTTAAAGTTGATTAGCAAATTGGTTTTGAGACCTGTTTCTTGCCACCTGACAAATACAAGTCCGGTTATCCGTCTCCCTGATGCTCTGGTTTGATCTTAACCACCTCCTGATGGAAATATCTGTCTCTTTAGCTGCTAAATGCTCCACTATGTTCACCAGCTAGTCGCCATCTTTGTATATTTATTCCCACAGATCCTTACCAAGTGTAGCTTTCAATTTGCCACAAACCATTCTCATCTGTCCTCTGTCCTCCAGTTGGCTCAGAGGAAGATCCGGGACATCCTGACCCAGGTCAAACAGCCACAGAAAGGCGGGATGGGCTCGGGCCCCAGCCCTAACCCCCAGGGCTTCACAGAAATGGGCAGCCCCACGCAGGGAGTGACTCAGGACCACCAGCCGCGCAGGAAGTGAGGATCCCCCTGCCATCCTCCTCACATGCCGTGGGGCCCCCCACCGCCTGACGGAGAGACAGACAGACAGACAGACAGACAGACAGACAGACAGACAGACGGACAGACGCACGCACGGATTGACAGACGGACAGAGGGATACAGGAGAGTGACACATGGACCCAGCGATAGACAGGGAGAGACATAAAGAGGGAGGGAGTACGCCCGATAGCCGGAGAGAAAGATGTTTAAAATCAGAAAATGAAATGAATAAAAAAAAAAAAAATGAAGATTATTAAGATAAAATGTAACGCGAGAACAGAAACCAGATGCCAGGCCAGAAGAGAGACTGAGTGAGGATGGAGGGATGAAGGAAAGGAGGGATGGAGAGAGGGAGGGGGCGCCGTCCTCCTAGTGTGCCTCAGTAGGGCTGCAGCCAGCTCCTCACCCGCTGCAGCTTTCACAGATCCTGCATCGGACGGGTTTAACACTCGTCCGCCTGGGTCCACATGCACTGCGGAGACACACTAGCAGGGGCCCGTTCGCTCCTCCGTTGTCCCCTACCGACCTCTCCCGCCATCTGCAGTCAGTCCTATATTTTAAGGGTGTTTTTTTTAAACATAGAGATATATGTATAGAAATGTTTTATTCAGAGCTATTATCGATAGAATGCAGTGAGGCGGGAGAGGGAGCGGGGAAACCGACCGCAGCAGCACAATGGGGGGGGGGGGGGGGCGTCTGGCGCCAGCCCAACTCGCCCTCTAACCTCGCCAGCCAATGAAAGTCTAGAAGAGGGGCCGCAGATGTTAACACTGCTCTTTAAAAAAAAAAGACCTCTCCGAATAGCGGAGAGTTTAGAAGAAAATATGAGGTTGTAAATATATAATCTTCATGTAAATGTTAAGAAATGCTGCGTCTGGCCGCCTTGCCTTTTTAAAAAAAGAAAAAAGGGGTCTTCTGTACTTTTCCCAGTCCCTCGTCTATGATATGTAGCTTAATATAGCCTACAACGGGGCTGTGGGCTGGGGAGGCACCGAGGGCCCCCTTTCCGCAATTCGCCGTGTGGCGGAAGGCGCAGCAGGAGACAGTAAGGGGAGCGGCGGTCGCGGCTGGTCCTGCAGTTCTATTGCAGCGGCTCAGCTCACGCACACGTGAAACCGTTATACAACAGCTTCGGGATAAGACACAGCCTTTTCCCTAGCTGGCTAGCGGCCCCGCACCTTAAACGGCATATTTTATATATATTATATATATATGATATGTGAGTTAGCCCGGCCCCTCGGGTGAATGTATCGAAGGCAGCGAGTCAGGTGTGAGGTTTCTCAGGACGAGGCGCGTCTTGAGACTTTCCGCTCATTGCCTTCTTCCGGCGCTGGACACTCGAGGCCGGTCTTGGACAGGATGGCGTACTCCTCAGAGGAGCTGGGGTCCTTGAGACCATCCCTGCATTAAAGGTATCCTTGTTCATTCGGACAAACAAGGCCTCTAATGCTTGTAGTATTATTATTATTATTATTATAAAAAGAATGATCGGCCTCGGTTCAGCGCGGGAACCAAAAAGCGAAGTCATCCAAAGCTTTTTGCCTTGAGCTCAGAAAAAGTAAAATCAGACCGAAGTGTGTGTGTGTGTGTGAGGGGTGGGGCTTCCTCGTTCTCTCTCCCAATCTGCCAAAGGCCTGTGGGCGGAGCCTCCAGACCCTGCCCACGTATGATAATGAGGGGCGGGGTCTAAACCTGGGCGCTCTCGCCAAGATTAGAACAGATTAGAGAAAGAAATGGAAAGAAAGAAACCTACCTCAGGGTAAAGTTACCTCACTATTCCTAACTTTTTTTTTTTTTTTTGCTTGCTGGTGTTTTATATGAGATGAAAAAAAGAAAGAGCTGAATAATCCTAAATATTGTTTATTTTTTTAAAAGAAAAGTATTTTTTTTTAGGTATTGTCTTGTTGCTTTGGTTATATTTTTTTTTTTTTTTTTTGGCGTGTGTGAGATGATGGGTGAATGTGCTCAGGATGACGAGGAGGCTGCGTGTTTTTCTCCAAAGCAGAGATTGATAAACTGCTGGTCTACAGAGGAAATGGGTCGAGTGCCATTTTGCCTTTTTTTCTTTCTTTTTGTTTTTTTGTAAATCGAGGGAAACATGCTCTCTGTCTTCCTGAGGTGTGATTGGAGCAGCTGAAATATTGGCCAATGGGGAGCGGTGTTAACTCGAGAGGGGGGGTCCTGAAGTGCACACGGTGGCCTTTTTAAACAGAGCTCACATCCTCACAGAGGAGGTTACACTCTCTTCCTCGGGGTCGCGTCTTCCCGTGGCTACTAGCCGCCTGCCCCGAAAGGACCTCCCTCTCCCGCCTTATTGTGATGACATCATCACGAAGCGCCAAACATTACGAGAGGGCTCCAATTGATCAAGAGGTTAAGGTTTCTCACCCTCAAAGGAGACGTGTGAGAGGGAGCTTTAAAAGACAATTTCCTTCACCTCTCACCTGGTTTTGGAACTCGTCAGATCAGAGCAGTCCGCCTACAGCTTGACTGTACGCGGAGGTAGAAGAGGGCATTCTAGCTACACACACACACACACACACCCCTGAACTAGCTCTGACTTCTCTGAATGTGAATATTTATTACCTGTGCACTGACCGCGACACCTCAGATGCTCCCCGGTGGCCACGTTTGTGTGTGTGTGTGTGTGTGTGTGTGTGTGTGGTGTGTGTGTGTGTGTGTGTGTGTGTGTGTGTGTGTGTGTGTGTGTG
>NW_022280086.1:136989-138276 GCF_004355925.1 Anarrhichthys ocellatus | reverse complement strand
GTGTGTGTGTGTGTGTGTGTGTGTGTGTGTGTGTGTGTGTGTGTGTGAGAAAGCGAATGCTGGTGTACGTGTTCACTGGTTTTAAATGTTCATTTCTGTCAGGGGATGTTGGTCGGGTGAAACTTTAGAAGAAGAAAAAGCAGAAAAAAGTAGGACGAGAACCTATGGGGCCCTCCGTCTGTGTTCCAACTGACCGAGGAGAGAGAGAACCTTTTGAAATAACTAAAAGTGGGAGCAGAAAAAAAAGGAAAAGCAAGAGTTTAAAACAACATGAACACAGCTGTGAAATTGATTCAAACCTGTACATACGATTTTTAGGTGATCGCGATACTTTTGTATTTTTGGAGTAAAAAAAGAAGAAATCGGAACGGGGAAAAGCCGTAGAGAGAGAAGGAAAGATTGCGCCAAGTCGCTGAAGGACACTGCCAGATAACTCACAATCTTTTCGACGTCCATCACGTCTGCTCGGCGATGTCCACCGCCAGCCTTCATCGGCTACACCCAACCGGCTCACCGTCAAAACAGGGAAAAGTCTATTCCATCGTGTCTATGCTTCCATTTTTGCCCGGAGGCGGTAAACTTCGCAGTTCGACATGGGTCGCCCTGCGTGAAGTTTCCGCCTCTTCCCACCTGAAACCATAGAGCTCTGTTCACAACCACCAAGACACGCTATTTAGGATTCATTATTCAGCCCGCAGCCATTTTGGATCGGTTAGGATTCTTCCTTTTTTTTTTCTTTTTTTTTTCAACGATCTAGCAAGCTTTATTTTGGACATGACATCTGGGGGACGTACTGTTGCACTAATTGATGAAATATGTCGACAACATCACACTGCGGAAAAAATGACTGAGAACCTCCCGTGACGCCTGATGCAATTCTTTTTAAAAGGTGGAGAGTGAAGGGAAGAGGAGAGGAAGGATGGGAGCAGGGGGGGAGGGAATGGGCTGAATTCCACAGTCTCCTTTCTCTTTGTTCCCCCCCTCTGTCCTTCCACAAAACAAAGTGAATTATTTCTCCTTAAATTTGTTGCCCTCTGAACTCCGGGAGAAGAGTGAGATGTTTTTATTTCCTTTTTATTTCGAAACAAAAAAAAATCATTTCATTTTTCAGAGCGGGCGCGATCGTCAGGGTCCCTCGCCCTCTCATGCGCTGGTCTCCATCGTGTTCGTTATGCCTCACTTCTGTTCTAGACCTTTCATTTCAAACTTTTTTTTATTTAATTTTTTTTAGGTTAACCACCTTTTTTAACTATCGAAGTTCTGACTTTTTTTTGGGGGGGGGGGGGG
>NW_022280086.1:133597-136889 GCF_004355925.1 Anarrhichthys ocellatus | reverse complement strand
GGGATGAAAAATGTATCTTTTATTGTTTTTCTTTTGAATTTCACAAATCTAACAAAACGGCTACTAAATACGACAAACTACTAACACTTCGCTCAGTACATGACAGTAACTGTGCCAAACACACAGGAAGGGGATCAGTTCAAAATGCAGCGTGGAGCCATTTTGAGCAAATAACCTGAAATACAGAACTCAGAGAATAGGTCTGAAGATAACTTCCGTAGTGTTTCAGATTGCTGCATTCAAATGGCGATATCTCGTCTTAGAACTGACCTCTTCTCATCCGGTTTTTGTATGTACAGTAGAGACAATACATTTTTGGGTCGCTGTGTCTCCGCTACACAACAAAAAAAAGAGAGTGAGACACACCGTGCTATGTACCGCTTCTACGGCTCACACGAATATTAAGCCTGCGTCCTGACCGGGACAGGAAATGTTAGACCGAGGAAATCTGCATCATTTCTGGGCCCAAATGTCAACCCTCTGTCCTTTTATGTTTATGCAAGTTGAGTGACATATTGATAAGTTGTATCAGCTGGAACAGAGTTTGGCAGTGTGAGGTGCCACAAACTGGGAGGAAAAAGTAAAGAGTTGCCCCACAATAAAATTCAAGCATCAAACTTCAATTATTTTGTTGTGTATTCCAAGACTGTTAAAAGGACCATACCAGGTCATGTTTTATCCAATTTACTATAAACTGCTATGTAATATTACTGTCGACCATTTAAAAAAAATATACATTTTTACCCAAACGCACCATATTTAGGATTTGTGAATCCAATAATTTTACTATAATAAGAAGACAAGCTTTGACAGTCCATGTTGGATCAACACGTTTCAACATGGCCGGATTAACCCGTTAGGAGGCCCTGGGCATGAATTTGCTGTAAGGAACCCCACCGGGGCCCCACTCTCCGTAAAAACCTGCTGTGGGTTTAGTGTACATTACGTAACATATTATCAAATTGGAAGTTGCTTGATATGACAAACTTGTTAGTAAACCGTTGCCTTTATACGCATCGATTAGATACAGAGCGACATTAGCATTCATTTGGAGTCGTGTTTTGGAGTTTTTCTAAACTATTTGGCTAATAGCAGCTAAATGCCCTGCCAAGTTCCCCAGCAGGCGGTGTACAGTGGGCTTTTGTAGCTGTTTCACCGAAAACGGCTGCCCTCTGTAGCTGAAAGTGACGATATGATCTGATGAACACCAAAACCAATTGGCTAAAAGACGCTAAAATGCTCTGTCGAGTTTAGGGGGAATAATTCTTTGTGGGTTCCCCACATGGGTGACCCCTTCCCACACAAACATTGCTTAGCCCATGAATCTAAAATGTTACGCCATGCTTTAGAAAATGGTCCGCACTAATGCAGTAAATGGGTTAAAAACAACTGACGTCTTTTTAAGTTAAAGATCGGAAGCTTGGAAACGCGTAGTTGTGGGTAAACCATCTCACCCAGCTTCTGGTTTGTGGCAGCAGTACACCGCTTTGCTTTAGACCTTCCAGCATGTAGCTCAACCCTGAAGGACGATAGAGGGCAGACAGACAGACGCTAAGCTGGTGATCAAGCAGTACAAACGTCTTTGTCGTGTCCCCCCCCCGTTCCTCAGTAGAGACGGGCGCCGAGTCTCCACAAATGAAAACGGAGACCCGGCGGAGGGACACGCCGCCGAGACGAAACAAACAAACCTCTTGACACATAACTAGAAACGCTACCTCAAAACATAAGCAAACTCAGCTAGAAGATTGTTTTCTTTTTATTTTATTTTCATTTTTTTTAAAATTGCAAACAGACAAGAGCAAACAGACATGCAGACAGAAAGCACCGCCAGTCTATGTTAGTTTTGTTATTTTTCTTCACTCTTCGACTTTAATTTATTTTTTGGGTCTTTTGAAATTGTCCTTCTCCAGCTTAGAGGTGGGACTGTAAAAAATAAATTACTAAATAAGAAAAAAAAAGACAAAAAAACACCCAATAAGGACACATTTTGGGACGGTGTGGTGTGGGCAGCCGGGACGGACTTGTTGTTTTGTTCTTCACGCGTGTAGAATGTTCAGTAACCTGTTTGGCCAAATCATAACGAATTGAACGGCTTCTGTTTTACAACGTGACTGTTGAAAGCTGATTCAGTCACCTCACTTTGAATCACAACTTCAACAACACCGTTTTTTTCTTTTGTTTCTTTTTGACCGTATTCGGACCGCTAACATTACCCACAATCCTCCTTCAGCTCTGCCCTGCTGCTCCACTCCCCCCCCCCCGCCCGTCCCTGTGATCTCACCTCCTGAATCAAGGGGCACGACACCTGTAACCATGTAATTGTTTTGTTGATCTACCTCTTGGAAAAAAAATAGGTAAATGGTAATTCTTTTTTTCTTTTTTGAAAAATGACACAAAAATGATAAAACAAAAAAAAAGTTGCTCAAAAGAAATATAGGTAAATGAATAATGGGTAGCGGCATCTCCATATACTGTAGTGGATAGTCTATTAAAGGAAAACAAAACTTTTACTTCTTCCAAAGATGATTTTCTTTTCTTTCTCCATTCTCAGTTGTTTATCAAAGGATTATGAATTCATAATCTGAAAGGGGAAGACAAAAACTTGCCACCTGTTTTTTTTTTTTCTCTTTAAAAAAACCCAACATAAATGAGATTATTTCTCTTCCCAATTTGCATTTTCTTTTGTTCATTTCGTTAAACTTACACTTTTTAACTTCAAAATATTTTTGGTTGATTTATAATTTTTTTTTTTCTTTTTTTATGACAGCAGATTGTATCTCTTGTGTTTGGGTGCATTTAGTATTTTCTTTCTCTCTGTGAAAAAGCCTACATGAGTTAGAGCGCCCTCTGAGGACCTTCTCCACTGATCGATGATCGATTTTCTCTTCTCATGAGTCGTTTGAAAAAGCAAAAGGACCTGTTGTTTTAGCTGACCGGGTAGCTGCAGGTGGAGGGAGGGAGGCCGCGTACCATTTCTGTCCTCGTGCTGCTCTGAGCTCCGCCCCCATGTACTTGGATACGTGCGGTCGCAACAAGACGCAGCGTGAGGCGGAGCGAGTCTTCCTCCTTCTGCCAGACAGCGACTCTGGTCTTTACAGTATATGGACTTTCACCCTCTGCCTGCCTGATTCCTTTAGTCCTCATCAACACTTGTTTTAAACTCCTTGTAAACAAAACAGAGCATAGATATGAATGTGTTATTAAAAGATGAGAAAACGGATCCTGTCGCCTCCTTGTGGTCTTTGTGTGTGTGTGTGTGTGTGTGTGTGTGTGTGTGTGTGTGTGTGTGTGT
>NW_022280086.1:100001-133587 GCF_004355925.1 Anarrhichthys ocellatus | reverse complement strand
TGTGTGTGTGTGTGTGTGTGTGTGTGTGTGTGTGTGTGTGTGTGTGTCTGTCTTTGTATAGAATTCACAATAGATCAAAAATATATAAATATAAAAATAAAGTGCTTTTAACAGATAAAGATGAAAACAAGATGGATCTACCTATAGATTGATCTAGATAGTGTGGTAGGAAAATGTACGTGTGTATTGAATGTAACCATGAATTCACACCAATAATCTGATATGTTTTTACTGTACGAATGGTTTATCCAATCACCTATTCTAAGTATATGCACACTTATGAATCATATTATCCTTTAAATCACAGGTATAGAAAAGTTCGCTCTTTGTAGAGACATCAGCTTGATTGTGAGCATAGAGTGAGCTCGGGATGCCGGGCCAGGTGATGAGGAAGAGGGAGCTGTCAGATGACTATAGTGGAGTCCACTCATGACGTCTTTAGAGTGGACGAGGAAATATAGCACAAAGGAAGGTTTGATGGACGGACAAAAATAGGTCATTTAGAAGAACCCGAGGTTCGTAGCCTGCTCTCATGTACAACTCATCCCAAAATATTACCAAAGAATGCCAGTAATGTGATTTTCTCGCTGTCCCAGTCGTTTGGCTGTGATCGTGGCATAAGGCTGGTCAGCAGAGGGTGCACAGTGGCCCGGGTCATAGCAGCGGGAGGATACTCAAGGGAATAGAGGGCCAGGAGCAGATGTGTGTGAGTGTAGGGTTGCTAACGGGTGTCATCAGAGAGGCCTCTTCCTCCTCCTCTTCCTCCATGCTCACCACCAAGTCCTGCTCTTCTCCAAACTCAATGAAGTCCATCAACAATCACTGCAGTAATCAGATCATTTGAGTCTACAAGAATGACCTTAAAACAGATTCCTTAATCTGTGGGATTTGACACTTTTCTCATTTTAATTATTTGTAGTGCAGTTTGCCAGCAGCTATTTGTTTTTATTAGTTTAAATGAGGAGTGCTAACAGGGATCAAGTAGCTGATGGACATGTTTAAATTCTAATATAATGTGCAGAGATCAAATTAAAGAAGCATCCAATTGAAAATAAACACAAAAGAAAACCATGCTGTGTGTCATCTAACAGATATAAACATGCTATTATCTCCATTCCCACCTATGACCGCTGCATTTTGTGCTTCATGAAGTCAATACAAAGAGTTTAGTCCCTTTCAGCATACGGCCACCACTCCATTGACTCATGACAGCTGTTCCCATTGCGACACCCAAACACAACTTCCTTCTCTCAAAGCTTTTGCTGATGAAGCTCAATGTGATTTTGTGGTGTTGAGGATGTGTGTTGCTAGATGATCTAATCCAGCATGGTTCCGCTATTTGACACAAGAGAAAATGGCTGCCACTAATGGCTGAACGCTTTAGAAAAGAGAGAAAGTAAAAAGAATGAATGTTAAATGGACTTTTACTGCATGATGAATCCTTTTACAATTGAACACATGCTGCTGATAATACTTCTTTCTACTTTTATTTTCAAATCCTGGTAATCGAGTACTTTTGCGTAATAAAACGTCTGTTTATGGTGTTAAGTTGGAATATTTAATTTCGCTCCTGCATGTCTTTGTGGCCAGTTTTGCTGACGTAGAGGAAATGAAACTGGCAGCACTTGTTGACACTTCTTTTATTTTTTCGTTAGGGAAGTTCCTGTCAGACAGCAGATGAGAAGAAACTCAGAGAAACTCAGGCTGACGACGTAAGTCTCATGTGGATTTGATGCTTTCCTCTTATATTAACTCTGTTTTAACTTCTTATTTCATTTAACTTTCTGGTTTTGCCAATGTTGAATTTATTTAGTTTCTTTTATCCATTTAACCTGTCATACAGTATGTCATGTTTGTAGTGTTGTCTCCTCTTTTTGCTTACTTTTATTTACTTTATGTATCTAACACTTTGTTGCTGTAACTGTTGGTACGCCCCATGTCTATAATGCATTACAAACATACTTATAACAATATAGATATTGTGCTTATAGCACTGTGTAATTATAGTTATAAGAAGTCATGTATATGACTTAAAAGGTCAAGTATCATAATACTTCATAATTGCTTGTCTCTGACTCACTTTTCAAGGATCATAGTGTGTTATAATTCTCTACTCGTCATACATTATGATCATTTCATAATGCATTATGATCATTTCATAATGCATTATGATCATTTCATAATGCATTATGATCATTCCATAATGCATTATGATCATTCCATAATGCATTATGATGTGTTTACTCTTGGGTGAAGAAATGAGGTATCGGCGGACATGATGCATTACAAGCTGCTTATAGGTCACTATGGACGTTGTTTCATATCAATAAATCTATACGAGAACGACACACAAAACGTTGTAAAACTAATGATGCTGTATGTAGTAAAACAATTATGAAGTATTATGACCTTAAGTCATTAAAGTGCTTTATAATTTTTTATGATTATTGCATTAAGAGTTATGAATATTTATGACTCATGACTATCATTATACAGAGCAATTAGCAGATAATAACACACTACTAGTATGTTTATAATGCATTATTGACGTGGGTGTCATTAACAGTGTTAACCAACTGTTATATAAAAAGTATAATAGGCCTGAAAAATAAAGGTCCTCTAGTGGATGAAAATATGGATATGCTCACATATTTGTTGGTGTTTATGGGCTCAGTTTAGTTAACAGTTATGCTCCAATTCTGAATTTGAGAGCAATACAAATTGCTCTGCCTCTATGCAGTACATTTCTCTGTGTTGGGGCCGTGGCTGAGTTCACTGTAAGTCAATGCGCACCACCTAGCAGACACTTGGTAGAACCCACAGACTGGCCAATCACCCGACGACACGCTGCTTTAAGCATCACTCAGGTAAAATATATGAATGAACCCAACAATAAGCAGAGTATGCACATTTTTACTTCTCTCACAACAGATGTGTAGTAACTCTGTCATGTTGTTCATTCTGTACACATGACATCTATTGTCACGTCTGTCCATCCTGATAGAGGATCCCTCCTCTGTTGCTCTCTCCAAGGTTCCTTCCTCTTGCTTCTCCCCGTTAGAGAGTTTCTTTTGGGGGAGTTTTTCCTGAACCGATGTGAGGGTCCTGGGAAGGAAGGTGTTGTATGTGAGCAGATTTACTTCTATGAGAGAGAAATTTACAGTACTTTATATTCCAAGACAAAACCTTGGGACAGTTGGAACCAGTTTCCTTAAACAAAAGTAATGAAGACAGATCTCACCAAAGCAGCAGAAAGCACCATGATACATTAAAGGACCAGTGTGTAGCATTTCGGGGGGAACTATTAGCAGACATGTAATATCATATTTTCATTAGTTTATAATCTGCACTCACCGGCTCAGGTTACCGCAGTCTTGGAAAGGGAGGGGTGAACTGAGGGGTGTTCAGTTGGTTGCAATCTGCAACCGCACCGCTAGAAGCCACCAAATCCTACGCACTGTCCCTTTAACTCAGTTGCCGATACAGTAGGTGGTTTCTGAGCTGGTAACCTAATGAACCATGCGTATAGGCCTAGTTTTGTACTGAACTGAACGGAACAGCTCGAACTACAAAGAGACTGAACTGAACTGAAGACAGTTGTAAGCAGCACCTACATACTGCTATTGCTTATTGATGTGGAGACCGTAGTGCATTTGAATGCTTATTTAAACTAGAATTACCGCCTTGCAGTTGTATGCGTCCACCAAAAAAGTCATGTTGCAGTTTACAAAATGTCATATCCTGTACGCTGCAACTCGCAATGCAGACTGTGTTTTGCATTTCACTCACAGGAAATCCCCTTCCTGTACTGAATCAGGCCAGTGTGCTGCTGTGAAAAGGGTACACCCAATATGAATCTGTGTGAGGAGGGAGAGGAGGATGTCCCGCCTTCTAAAGTCTCTCTCTCTGTGCAAAATGTCAGCCAGACCAAAGCTAAGAGGTAAGATGAGGCTGTTATGCATTTCAAGAGCTGAGATGTGAAAGCATTTAAACCTCACCGTAAATCAGAATAACAAGAAAATCTGTGTTTTCAACTGAAGGCCAGTTCAGCAGGAGACACCAGACTCCCCTGAGCCCAGCGGTGTGTCAATGACGAGCGACCGCTCCATTACTGAACCCTTAGCCTTCAGAGATGGAAGTCACTCTACAGAGCAGAGGTGAACATACTTAAATATACGTATAGTTGAAAAACACGTTGTAAACCCAATGAAAACAAGACATTTTAAATGCCGATGCTTTCACTATTTCTATCAGAGTCGAGAAGGAGACACCAGACTCCCCTGAGCCCAGCGGTGTGTCGATGAAGAGCGACCGCTCCATTGCTGAACCCTTAGCCTTCAGAGATGGAAGTCACTCTACAGAGCAGAGGTGAAAATGTCTTCAATTTAAAAAACACTTGGTGAGCCCAATGAGAACAACGCAACAATGGCGACGCTTTCTGTATTTCTATTAGAGTCCAGCAGGAGACACCAGATGTGTCTTTTAAAAGTGATCACTCATTCCAGTGATTAAGAGTAGTGACCTCATCAAAGGAAATGAATCGGGTTTTTGAATTGTTTTTAGAAGGATCTTTACACATCCGTCCGTACACCTAGCACCCAAGAAGTGGAGCCATGTTTCTAGCGAGCAGAAAGGAGCTATTGATGCTCTGAAAACAGAAGAAGAGATTCGACAACGTCTGACACTGACGCATGTAGTATGAAGAGCGAATGAGTCCACACAGCACAGACGAAAACTGGCAAAGTCACCTGGTCTGGATGACTTCCTCAATGGATATTATAAGAAATATATTGATATCCTGGCTCCCATTTTACATGGTCTGTATTTGGAGTGATTTGAAACAAGCTCTCTAATTGATACATTTAATGATGCTTTCATTTCTCTTATCCCTAAAAAGGAGCGAGATACTGCAGACTCATCTAATTCCAGACTCATTCTGACTCAGACAAAGACACCGGCGTCACGTTTAGAGAAAGTACTACCAGACATCATAGATGGTGATCAAGTTTAATTATAGTTTAAACAGGTCTTCACTTGATAACATGCTCTGGCTTATACATCTTACATCTATAGATCGCTCTAGTCCGATAGCGGTGGAGGCCTTCTTGCTTGATTTTGGATTATTTAGTTTTAAATAAATAAAAAACTTTAAAAACAGAAAAGTGAGCGTTCTATGAAGCCACCTCTCCTTCAAACACAGGCACCGCTCTACCGTACAAAGGCAAGACTTTACACTGGAGGAGTTTGTTTAATTTGGCAGCTAACTCTTACGAAACCTCAAATTCAAATCTCATTTGAACTTGACTAGAACTGCATACAGTTTTATTAGGTAAATGATAGGAGTGTGTGTGTTGATATCTGTGGATCATTTACAATTGATGTTTTCTCCACAGAGTCCACCAGGAGAGGTCCGAGGTTACCATCACTCACTCTGACAGTGAACACAATGAGGCAGATCTGGCCTCCATATTCATGGTGTGTACATTGTCTAACTACTAGACAAATAATCACTTCAACATCTTTACAAATTAAGCACACTCAAATGGCAAATTTCTCCAATATTACAACATATGACAACATAATATTGACAAATCACAGTTAAATCCCAAATCACCCTTAAACCATTGTGTAGACTGCAAAGGGCCCAAAGAAAAATGGCTACCCAAAATATGTGGGGCCCAAATGCAAGTACCGTTGTGGTTCAATAATGATGATAATGGAGTATTCTACAGTATTCTACCCTGGCATGTAACATTGTGGGGACATTGACTAAATTTACGTTTTAATCATTTAATTCTTCTTGTTTTGGGGCCAAAACTATTTCAAATGTCAATGCTATTTTGGTGTCTGAATTATTGTCTTTTTGTCTCTGGTAAAATAGTATTTTGAAGGAAAGAAGAAAAACACCAATAAAACAGGTGACCGCGGACGTTTGAGCGGCAGAGTATAATGAATTTATAGGAAGGTATCTTTTTTTATCACCTTTCCAAAACCAAAGCTCAGGAAATGACTCACAGCTCCACAACAAGCTATAAATTATACATGTGATACATACGTCAGAAATATTATGGCGTTTTAAAGTTAGTATGACTGATGTGTCATCAAACTCATGTATACACATCCAGCTGACTCAGACCGACCTCAGCATTAATTCCGAGTGTTTCTGGCAGCCTGACAAATATGAGTCTCTTCCAGATGAATTCCTCTTAATTAGAAAATGACCCTACTTCCTACTACCTCAGTAAACATCGTAAACATGAGTTTATTATCTCAATCACTACTTTCAAGTCTTCTTCCGCACAGCATGATCATTGAGTAAATTATGGTCCCATTTAGAATAAATAGACCAGCAGGGTGTGTTCAGTTTGTGAAAGTTAATTGTAACCTTTTTGGTCACCTAAAAAAGGCCTTGTTTAGCTTTTGGTCGTACTTAGCTCCACCCTCTCCTGTGGTGACGACCAAAAGCTAAGATGGCGATGGCCAAACTCCAGGCTTCAAAACAGCAGTCCACAAACCAATGAGTGACATCTCTGTCATCATCTTCTTATAGACCATCAATGGTCCCTTCTTGCTCTGCAAACACCTGGGTTTTTAATTCACTATATGTTCCATATGTTCACCAGTTAAAAGCCAATGGGATACAGTCAGGCGGTGGCTATGACCATAGGCTTTTCACCCAGCCTTTGAAAACTGCCTCAGAATAAGCACCTTGCTACATTGCTTGTTTGAACCTTGATCTGTCCCATTAATTCCACATGAAAGATCATATTTTACATATTATTACAGCTTCTGGAGGAGAACGTCATCACTTTTGTGAAGACTGAGCTGAAGAAGTTCCAGGGAGTTCTTAGTCCAGATTACCCAGAGTGCTTAGAGAGGCAGAAGAAGGATGAGGAGGTGGTGGATGGTGAAGAGGAAGAACAGAGGAAAAGCAGCAGAGGGGCACTTTTAAAGATCGCACTGCATTTCTTGAGGACAATGAAGCAGGAGGAGCTGGCTGACTCTCTACACAGCAGTAAGTGTTTCTACAGAAAGAATGGGAAAATGGTTGAAAATGCTGGCGATCCCACAAATTTGGTCATGGTCTTTTTTAAATATTTAAATCATAAGTAATGAGCACAATCTCAATGGATAATTTGGAACATGGAAAATGTTTGAGCACAATGGTTTGCATTAAGAGTAAAGAAAACAGCCCCTCTTGCTTATGCAACCACTACAGGTGAGCAGAATCCCAGAGTCAACGAATGCTGTATTTGCCTCTAAATAACTGTATTGCTCTTTTTTGTGTAGGAACTCTTGCTGCAGAGCCCCAAAATAAACTCAAACTAAACCTGAAACAGAAGTTCCAGTGTATGTTTGAGGGAATTGCTAAAGCAGGAAACCCCACACTCCTGAATGACATCTACACAGAGCAATACGTCACAGAGGGAGGAAGTGGAGAGGTCAATGATGAACATGAGATCTGGCAGATTGAAACAGCAGCCAGGAAATCATCAAGGCCGGAAATTCTGATTGCATGTGAAGACATCTTCCAACCATTACCCGGCAGGGATCATCAACCAATCAGAACAGTGCTGACAAAGGGAGTGGCTGGCATTGGGAAAACAGTTCTAACACACAAGTTCACTCTGGACTGGGCTGAAGGTAAATCCAACCACAACATTCAGTTCACGTTCCCATTCACTTTCAGAGAGCTGAATGTGCTGAAAGAGAAACAGTACAGCCTGGTGGAGCTTGTACATCACTTCTTTACTGAAATCAAAGAAGCAGGGCTCTGCAGGTTTGAAGAGTTCCTGGTTCTGTTCATCTTTGACGGTCTGGATGAGTGTCGACTTCCTCTTGACTTCCGCAACAATGAGATCCTGACTGATGTTACAGAGTCCACCTCAGTGGATGTGCTACTGACAAACCTCATCCAGGGGAAACTGCTTCCCTCTGCTCGCCTCTGGATAACCACACGACCTGCAGCAGCCAATCAGATTCCTCCTGAGTGTGTAGGCATGGTGACAGAGGTGAGAGGGTTCAATGACCCACAGAAGGAGGAGTACTTCAGGAAGAGATTCAGAGATGAGGAGCAGGCCAGCAGAATCATCTCCCACATCAAAACGTCACAAAGCCTCCACATCATGTGTCACATCCCAATGTTCTGCTGGATCACTGCTTCAGTTCTAGAACATGTGTTGAGAGCAGATGAGAATAGGGAGTTACCCAAGACCCTGACTGAGATGTACATCCACTTCCTGGTAGTTCAGTCCAAAGTAGGGCACGTCAAGTATTGTGGAGGAGCTGAGACAGATCCACTCTGGAATTCCAAGACCAGCAAGATCATCATGTCTCTGGGAAAACTGGCCTTTGAGCAGCTGCAGAAAGGCAACTTGATCTTCTATGAGTCAGATTTAACAGAGTGTGGCATTGATATCAGAGAAGCCTCAGTGTACTCAGGGGTGTTCACACAGATCTTTAAAGAAGAGAGAGGGTTGTACCAGGACAAGGTGTTCTGTTTTGTCCATTTGAGTATTCAGGAGTTTCTGGCTGCTCTTTATGTCTTTGTGACATTCATCAAAGCTGGTGTCAACCTGCTGTCAGAACCACAATCAAGTTCCTGCTGGCCCCAGCTGTCATGGGAGAAATCAAAGGTAATTCCGCTGTACAAAAGTGCTGTAGACAAGATCGTGCAGAGTCTAAATGGACATCTGGACTTGTTTCTTCGCTTCGTACTGGGGTTTTCACTGCAGACCAATCAGACCCTTTTGCAAGAACTGCTGACACCATCAGGAGGCAGCTTCCAGAACTATCAGGAAACGGTCAAATACATCAAGAGGATGATCAGGAGGAATCCGTCTCCAGAGAGGTGCATCAACCTGTTCCACTGTCTGAACGAGCTCAATGATCATTCTCTGGTGGAGGAGATCCAACATTACTTGAGTTCAGGAAGCCTCTCCACAGACAAACTTTCTCCTGCTCAGTGGTCAGCTCTGGTCTTCATCTTGCTGTCATCAGAAAAAGACATGAATATGTTTGATTTGAGGAAATACTCTGCTTCAGAGGAAGGTCTCCTGAGGCTGCTGCCAGTGGTTAAATCTTCGAGAATATCCTGGTAGGTACACTGACAAATGGGCAGACATTCTACATTGAATGCAATCTTTTTTCTTGTGATAAAAGTTTTTCTTTCTGTCCCTACTGCCCTTAGCCTGAGAGACTGTAAGCTGTCAGAGAGAAGCTGTGAAGCTCTGGCCTGTGTTCTTGTATCCAAGTCCTCCAATCTCAGAGAGCTGGACCTGAGTAACAATGACCTGCAGGATTCAGGAGTAAAGCTGCTGTTTGCTGGACTGCAGAGTCCTCTCTGCAGACTACAAACTCTACAGTCAGTAGTCTTGAATGAATTCAATACATGATTAGTAAATCAGATTTTATTTTAGGCATTCATTGTTTTGGAACAGATGTGTTTGACTCACCCCAGTAGCACTATGAATTACAATCTGTCAGGGATCAGATTTCTATATTTCATCCCAGATTTTATTTCTTTTTAACCGGTGGCCATGATCTTTCCCTAACCAAGTATTTTATTTGCCTAACCTTCACCATACCACAAACTTAGTTTATTTACCATAACAATAATCTTTCTCGAAACATAACCACACCGTGCTTTCCATGCGTAGATATTATAGAAAAAAATAGTTCATAAAATGTAGTCATTTAACATAATCTAGAGTTTTGCAGAATGGTTCAATGTTAACATTCTTGTTGGTTGATGCTGGTTGGTTGGTTTGTCTTCATAAAAAAAAAAATCATTTTTTGAGAGAATCTTTTTTCTTTTTGCTCAAGTTGATTAATCAAAGTTTGTTTGTTTGTTTCTGCAAGAGACTTTAAAGAGACAATGTATACTTCCTGTGTCTGACTTGTATTTTTCTCGTCAGGTTGAGTGGCTGTAACTTGTCAGAGAAAAACTCTGAAGCTCTGGCCTCAATCGGTTCCCAGCCCTCCAGTCTGAGAGAGCTGGACCTCAGTAACAATGACCTGCAGGATGCAGGAGTGAAGCTGCTTTCTACTGGACTGGCAAAACCACACTGTAGACTGGAAATTCTACGGTCAGTAGTCATAACCCAATTCAATACATGATCAATAAAGCAGATCTTTGGGTCAACTGTATAGGTATCCACAGTTTTGCCTGTTCATAGTTGTTTGGTATCATAAGGAATTCAATTCATTCTGGACAATTGCGCAGGTCGCAATTTACATTCTGTGCAATACAGAATGTATTGTGACATGTAGTGATTGGTAAAGCAATGGAGTGGTGGTGGGCATGTAATGACATCCGACTTTGGACGGCATTTGCATTTATGGCAGGAATACACAGGCAATATAAAGAAAATACAGTTAATACAATTTAAAGATATACAATTTTCTTCGACAGTACCTTTTTTGAGGAGCTGCATGTCAGCTATGGCGGAGGCTATGCTGGCCTCATCTGTAGACTGTGTAGCTACAATGTAATCCAGCTCTAAATCTAGTTTGCTCATTTTTTAATTTACCATTGATTGTTTTCTAGTATTCAATGAGCATTGCAGCCTCAAGGGACTGCTATTCTGGTTTGAGACTTTTGGTCTTGGTGCAGTATGAATTTCCTTGACTTACCTTGCCTGAAACATCAGACAGTATGTATAAAATCCACATGACATATTCATTGGATATCTAAAAATGCAAATTTGATCACTAAGTCAGTTGTTTGTATTGGAGAAAATGTGTCCACTGACAGTATGGCACTATATTATCCCAACTAATTGAAGATATAGGCAACCAGTTCGAAAGTCTGTTCTGTAACTTAATGTGTTCATGTCTATTACTCATATATGTATAGGTTGTCAGGCTGTCAGGTCACAGAGGAAGGCTGTGCTTCTCTGGCCTCAGCTCTGAGCTCCAACCCCTCCCATCTGAGAGAGCTGGACCTGAGCTACAACCATCCAGGAGACTTGGGGGTCGAGCTGCTCTCTTCTTTACTGGAGGATCCGCATTGGAGACTGGACACTCTCAGGTAAGTGACGTCAGTGTACGGTTTCAGCTTAATTACAAATGTCTGTCTGTGTTTTTTCCCATTATTTCTTGTTTCACTTCTGCTTCAGTGTCGACCATGGTGGACGACATCGCTTGAAACCGTTCATGTGTAAGTTAACATTACTGATGCATTCCTAAAGTCATCAGCAACTAATATAGATGTACAACAGCTGCCAAGAGTTCTATAAAGACCATGCTTACCACCCATTATACAAATGCTATACCAAAGTTAGTGAGGTTGGATGACATTTATTAAAGAAGTGATGAAAAAGAAAACTTCAAAAAGATTTTAAAAAATGGATACGGTCAAGATTAAGGTAAAAATGGATCACCTCCATGTCTCACAGCTTTTAAAAACTAAACATTATAAATGGCCACGTAGAAATGTTCAATCTGGATAAGCATCAAAAACTAAACATAGCTTAACTTTGCATCAGATTTGAGTGAAATCAGATAGCATTTTTCTAGATATCTTGCTAAGATGTTGACGTCTTCAACTAATTGAAACGAATCACGAATGAAGCAGAACATGTCGAGCTAAAGTCTGTCTGAGTTGTGGCTTATTGTCCCCATCAGATGTCTGTGAACTCACGCTGGACCCAAACACAGCGAACACTAAGCTCTCTCTGTCCGACGACAACAAAAAGGTGACAGAGGTGAAAGAGGAGCAGCCGTACCCCGATCACCCGGAGCGATTCCACCACTGGAAGCAGGTTCTGTGTCGAGATGGTTTGACCGGGTGCTGCTATTGGGAGGCGGAGTGGAGAGGATGGGTCAACATTGGAGTGACGTACAAAGGAATCAAAAGGACAGGGGAGTGTGAAGAGGGTTGTCTTGGTGAGAACAACAAGTCCTGGGGCCTCTTCTGTTCTGCTAATGGTTACTCTGCCTGTCACGATAAGAGGACGACAGACATACGAGGTACCCGTGCCTCCGTCAGCGCTGGCAGAGTAGCAGTGTATCTGGACTGGCCCGCCGGCGTTCTGTCCTTCTACAGAGTCTCCACCGACACACTGATCCACCTCCACACCTTCCACTGCACATTCACTGAACCCCTCTATCCCATGCTCAGGTTTCAGTTAAGGTCCTCGTCTGGTTCTTCCGTGTCTCTGTGTAAGATTGAAGGGGAGCAATCAGCTCCAGTGTAGAGAAAGACCCACAGTGCTTCTGAAGCTGAATGCTAAATATCAAGAGGTCAAGGTTATTTAGATGCATTGATGTAGTAGTTACGGATGTTTGAAATCAAATGTGTTTTGCTGATCCTGAGAGATTATAGTTCAATATCCTTTAAGTATGAAATTGGTTTCACTGTGGTTCAAGTCAGGGCCAGAGTTTTGCTTTCAAAGGTGGGGGAGGGACACAGTTATTAGTTCAGGCACAAATCCTCTTTGACATGCAAAGTGTGGTGGAAAATTTCTAGGTTAATCGGGAGGAGAGAGTTTATGTTCTCAAATCAATAATGAAGTCATCAGAAGATTCAAAGTTGTCTTTTTCCGTTTATTCTCTTGCAAGAGGGAAGAAAGCACAGCAACTACGTATTCAGTAGACTGCGTGAAACCTTCTTTGACGAAATGCAATATTCAACATCATTTATGCATACACAGGTTCACGCCTTTACAACTTCAGATAATGCATCAAAAGGGGAGTAAACGTATTTCAGACAAAGGATGTCTGTTAGTCAAGGTCTCTCTGTGTCTCTGTCTTACCAACAAAGAAACAGTGTCTCTTCACTTCTCACCCTTGTGGGAAAAGATAAGAAGACACCTGGATACAAAACTTAATTAAAATCATCTGCAGAAACTGCTGCTCTGTGTCTGCCTGTGTTCCACACTTTCAGTTGTACATTCTCTAACATTTCACATGATACTATAACATAACCTAACTTATATACGTGGTCAAGATGTCTGTATTACGATCTATACTATAACATAATTTCCCATTACAAAAGTTGTCATAGACACATTTCACACAGACACTTACTGTTACTTAAGGTCATTTATGACGGTATGTCGGCACAGTTCAGGCAATCCTATTGATCAAGACATTGTTAGGTGGCACAAGCAAAAGCAAAATGTGAGGAGTAAAATGCTTCATACTAATATGAAACAAAGTATGCAGAAATAAATTGTTCTTATTGCTTGTTTACTTTTGGAGGAATGTCAAAAATATAATTTGAACTAGGAATGGTGTTTCCTTGATTTCATGTCCATGTCATGTTCCTCTGTTCCAGTGCAGAAGTCCAGTTTGCAGCTGTCGTTGGCTAAAACTAAACTATCAAAAAATGTAACTTATCCTCTGAAAAACAATCTGCATTATTCCTTACACCTGGACTGATACATTTTTCCTACCTGTAGACAAGCAAGTGACAAATTATGCTTCGTCACTAATGAGAGACAAAACTCACTACAGAGGCCGGAATTGGTCCAAAATGAATCCAAGAGTGAACTGAATCAAATGGAGCTTGGTTCCTACGATCCTCTGCGCTGTTTTAACTACCCGGGCCAGGTCTCTCCGGTTCTCTGCAGTGCAGCTGCTGTACCACATGGTGGCGCAGTGGCAGAGAATTGTCTCTATGGTGCTCCTGTAGAAGTTGACTAGGAGCTGAGAGGGGAGTTTAGCTTTTTTGAGTTTCCTCAAGAAGAAGAGCCTCTGTTGGGCTGTCTTCACCAGGTGGGAGGTGTTAAGGGCCCATGTCAGATCCTTTGTGATGTGGATTCCCAGGAATTTGATTTCACCTACACTCTCCACCTCCTCACCGTTTATGTGGAGAGGGGGAGGTGTGGTCTTCCTGGTTCTCCTGAAATCCACGATGAGCTCTTTGGTTTTTATAGTGTTTAGGACCAGGTTATTGTCAGTACACCACTCAACCAGATGTTGTACCTCCTCTCTGTAATGCGCCTCCTTGTTGTTTGATATCAGTCCTACTATAGTGGTGTCATCAGCGAACTTCACTATAGTGTTAGAGTGGATGTTTAGCATTTGAAAGCAAACATGTCTGATCTTCTGTACTGAGAGTTGTATGTTCATGTGTTGAAAATGTCCTCAGTGTTAAACCTGATTTTTAAGTCTGTAAACATATCACATCAACTGAATATTTTTCTTTCATTTCATGTTGTAACATTCCTGTTGTGATCCAGCGTTGATTTAATAAAAGTTATTCAAATCAATAGGATGTTTTTGTGCCTTCTTTTGTATTATTTTGTATGAATGATATGTTTGGAGAGAAAATCAGGACAATAGTATATATTGAAGAACTATTAAAATATGTAATTTTTTGGCACAATTGTGAAGCCAACTTACTCTCGAAAGTGTCTCCAAACTTTTGAGGATTTAACTTCTTTCCTCAAGCAAATTTTGAAGAATTCTAATTACACGACGTTCATTTAGCTGCTGGTTGTGACTTCCACTAAGTGCATTCATGTGAACAAAGGACAACTTCATCTGGGGAGAGGAGAAGGACAACATATCAACATCTGTGCCATCATTGACACATTTATATTACTTTTGATGCAACATATGTGGCAACTACTACAAGTACGACAACAACTGCTGCTCAAACTACAACAGCTACTATCAACTAGTACAATGGGCGTTGTCAAAGTTTTGATGACAGAAAAGTCTACTTCATGACATACTTATGAATATTTTTATGAAATACAATGTATGGTATGGTATTTTGTTCATGTTTCTCTTTTATGATTATTTTTATGGCATACTATACCATTTTTCGACATTTTTATGACGTACTATATTTTTTTATGCGTACTATACTATGACACTTTTTTTGACATACTATCCTATTTCATGGCATACTATACTGTGACTTTTTAATGACATTTTCAAATTACTATACTTTGATTTTTTCAACATACTATACAATGAAACATTTCAATTTAATTCAATTCATTTTGTATAGCCCAACATCACAAATCAAAAATTTGCCTCAGAGGACTTTACAATCTGTACACATCTGTACCCTCACATTGCTGCTTGGCCTTTTTCAAAATAGTATACCATTATGTCTTTAATACTTTTCTATAATTATTTCCTGACTTTTTTTTACAAACTGTAACATTACTTTTTATGACTTTTTTTTAAACCATTTTTTTGAAATAAAAAAAATATTCTGTGACTTTTCATGATTATTTATGGATTTTATGACATACCTTATACTACTACCGTATCTTGAAATGCAGATACATTTGGATTTATCGACATAGGTGTTTAGATGCCTGTCTTGGAGATTTACGCAATGCAATGAAGGTTGATGGAATTTAGTTTGCTCACAACATTAAAAATGTTATAATAAAATAGAAGGCAGCATGGTATTCAAAAAAACTGTGTTGCTTTTATAGTGGATAATTCACACAGAATACTGTAAACAGTTTTCAGAAGGACGACTTCCATGAAGCAATATATCCAAATTAAAACTGTTAACAGCATGTTTTGTACCAATCCATAGAAACAAGGACACAGATGCTGCTGTTTTTCGTGTGTTGAGCATCACAAACTCATTCCTCCAGTGCCCTCCATATTCCCTTCATTGGGGATACCAGCATAAAATTATCCGCATGGCTAGATACCACTAGAGATAAGTACATAATGAACTTAAGATCAGCTTTTCCTCTGCTGGCATCTCCCCCTCTTTCACACCACTGTACTAATAAAATATCAGTTTTTGAAAATCAACACTTTATTTTATTTCAACAGTTTATACAAATTGTAAATAATTATAAAATACATATTCTCTTCAATTTGTAATGGTAAACTTAACTCATTATAGACAGTCTTGTAGTGGAAGTGTGTATGTGTGTGTGCATAACATTTAGGTTTTTTTTAAGTTTGTCATGAGTGCATTAGTCTCTCTGTTCCTCTTCAGTCCATTTCCTCGTCCTTGGAAATGGGAAATTCCAGCGATGTCCTGAACCGAACGGGAACCTCTTGCTCCTCACTGGTTGGCTGCTTGGCTACAGGGGCGTGGATACGCAGTTGCCCATCATCCATCAGGGAACAGGAGAGACGCGACAGATCCAGGTGAGGGGGAAGGTCGATCTTCTGGACAAATCCCGTCTGAGACGAGGCCGAGGAGCAGAAGGAGGCTCTGGAGGAAGAAGAGGCGCAGGACTCGCTCTCTTCTGCTCCGGCCTGCTTCATGGCCACCACCGCCAGGCTACGCCCCTCCAGTTTGACAGTGATGTCATTGGGGGCGTAACCGCGAGCGTCTAGGGTCACCAGGAGGTCATTGTTGTTTGCTGTGGCCAGCTGGGCTTCCTTGTGCAGCTCCGTGCTGGGAGTCTCCCTCTCTTTAGCATCACTCAACCTGTAAAATAAGCAGACTAGATCAGAATCAGCTCCATGACTCCACTAGTGTCTGAGGGTGTTTTCAAACCTTTAGCCCGGTTGAATCAGACTGGTTCGACAGTACGTTTCGTTTGCAGACCAAAACAACCGCATCAAGACCTTCTAGAGTAATTGTTCCTAGACCGGTCATTAATTCATTCTAGAGCGATTTGTTTGTGGTGGGAATGTGATCTGACCTCGATCTGACCCGACTACAAGGCAAACTGTGCAAGTTTGAGCCAAAAGGCTCCTGTTGTCAGGTGTGCTTTGCATACTGTGAATGCAGAAGCCTGAAATCAACAGCTGCTGGAAGCTGGCCGAAGAGGGAATCAGAGCTTTTTGTGACTAATTCACTTGAAGAAACAAACCATGGGGAAAACGCATCATCTTCCCCAACTCATCCACTGATTCCGACTTGAACCAACCATAGGTTTGAAAACGCCCTTTAACAAAGCCAATCAGGTGGAACCACTACTGAGTAACATATTCATTGTACCTACCTCATCAAAGTAGAGGAAATAAGGGGAAACTGGCTAAATTTAAGCTGGTGGGGCCGATCGTGAATTCCCCTCAGAAGGCTGTCGGCCACTTTGGTTCTCTGGTTGAAGAAGTCTTGCTGCAGCGATGAGAGGGCCTTGTGACGCAGCGGCCACAGCAGCTGCTCCTGGCTGAAGAAAGGGTCCTCGCCGAACAAGCCGGTGAAGGCTGCATGCTGGGACATCATATCAGCGATATATAGACAGAAGCTCGACTTGCAACCTGCAAAGTGTCAGTTATCTGGTCAGATTCCCTCTCTCAGACTTGATGTCTTTAGTCTCCGGTGAAGTGTGAGAACTGAAAGCTTCCAGAGTTTCTTCTCTTTGTTAGTCTTCTATCGGGTAGTTTGGAACATTGCACAGGACTACCCTCCTTTATAAACCCCAGCTGTCCCGCTCCGTCCCTCCAACCGTGCTATTTACACCCCATGAGCTCACTGCTGTTTGTTAGTGTGTGCCAGCGAGGTCAGGAATGCCCTGCAACTCATCAAAAGGCTAAAGACAGCTCATGGTCATATCCTGTTTGTGTTATGTTCACACTGCATCGGAGTTTCGCTTCCTATTATATGCTGCAGATACAGATTAGCTCATTACACATTTTTCATGTAGCAGTATCAGAATATGTGGGTTAATAGTCGTTACTTTATTCAACAAATGTCTTTTCATTTAACACAAACTTTGCTGTTGGAAGTAAACAAAAAGTGAGAAGAAAAACTGGGCAAATCAGTCCCCTGAGGCAGTTCAGTGTATGGACATGAACTACTCATTGGATTGAGTTTTAAATATATTCTGCCTAGTAACGACGTTGTTTTTGTATCATTAAACATTTTTTTAGACAGTGAATTAGTTTTAACATTATATTAATAAGTTAATATTCAAGTTGTTAAAGTTATTTATTCATATAAATAAATAAATAAATAAACTTACTTTGTTGAAGTTGTTACGTTATCATAACCCCCCCTATTTACAGTCTTTATGCTAAGATAAGCAAACCAGCTGCTTGATATTCAACGTACAGGCAGGAGTGTGGTATCACTCTTCTCATCTAACTGTAGGAAAGAGAATGAATAAGCGTTTCTCCCAAAACTTGAATTTGTCAAACTGCCAGGACGTCACCCACAGCTAGAATTACATTGGACAATGAAACAAAATAGCTGACAATTCACTTCATTCCTACTGGAAAACTGACATATTGTAACTCAAATGTGTCGAAATGTGGTTATCAGTGGTTAGTGTGGTATCAGAACAGATGGGTAATCTTTTGCTATCATTGTGGCTCACATGTCTATGTGCCAAATTGTAAACATCCATTTTTTTCCTTCCAACAGATAAAATGACAACCAAGAATCCGACTTTAGCAGCAGTTCAGAACTCAGCATGTCGACCAGCAGTATGAACAAAGCCTGTTTTGTCTCAGGTTACGAGGCTTCTTCACTGCCTCTTCCATGGATGAGCTCAGAGTGCTATTATTTCCCAGAGTATGTCTGCATGTGTGTGAAGCAAGTGTGCTAACGTTACAAGGAACGGGTGTCATATCTATTCGTGGCTGTCTCGGCGTAAGCTCTGTAAAACTGCCTTCACGCCATTGGCTCAATTGGTGAACTGGCTCGCATGTGATTGGCTTATAACAGCTGCATCATTGTGGTGTTTTGTCACTTCTCACAAATTACATCTATTATTTTGATATTGTGATATGTGGTGAACAGTATTAGTCTTAATCTCCAAGCATCTAAAAAGGGTGTTAACGTGTGTTCCGTCCAGGAATAGGTGTTCATGCTGATTTGGATACACACAATTGGATTGAAGTTGGATGAATTAAGACATAATCAGAAAGAAAAAAAGAAAGATAGCAACCTTTAAATCATCAGGAGGACCACAGCAGAAATAAACAAGTGTGTCAATGAACCAAGGGATGCCAGGGACGTAAATAGAAAGGGAGATTCAAGATGGCTGCCGATTCCTCAGCTCTAAATTACTGGACTATTTTTATACCACCCAGCCTAGTCTGGTCAATATTTATGGTTGTATGAGATCATCCAGCTGAAGGGTTATGTCCAAAAAGATAAGCAAGAATACTTACAAGAATCATTAAGACATTTATTTCAATACAATATAACAATTTAAGAGTAAAGTTATATTCATGATAAAAAACTCATATTTAAAATGTGCCTATCAAACAACAGTAAAACATTTATAAACTATGTATTTATATAAGTGTGGTCAATACCACTGAGAGGAATAGTTTTAGGAAATACGCTTATTCAGAGTAATATGAGAGGATCGATACCACCATGTCTGCATGGTTAATATGTAGCTATGTAGCACAATGACCCTGGGAGCTGTGTTGTTGGGGCAATAGCTCCTTGTAGGGTCTCCCAAGGCAAAGTGGTCCCGGGACAAGGGCCAGACCAAGAGTGATTCACTGACCCTTTACCAATTGGCCAGAAAACTGTTACAGCACCTTGCCCGGAAGAGGGATAACACACACATGGTGCTCAACCGGGCACAGCCTTTAAATCTACATGGAGGCGCCACCCTGTGGGTCCACCGGGATATGCCTTGGGGTTGGGTGCATTGTGAGCCGGTGCGGCAGGAACCTGGGTGTGGTTATCACACTGCTCAGGGAGGGGCAATGCAAATTCTGTTTTGGCTGTTGGCCAGTTCTTTACCCTGGCAGGTCTGTTGGAGGGGTCCTGAGAGTTTCCCATCCAGTCTACATGTGTTCTGTTGACTTGGAGAAAGCTTACGACTATGTCCCCCTTGGAGTCCTGTGGGGTGTACTGCAGGAATATGGGGTACTGGGGTTGTTGGTACAACCCATTCAGTCCTTGTTTAAACAAAGTGAATTCTGTGTCCGTATAATCAGCAGAAAGAAAAACTTGCATCCAGAGGGTGTTGGCTTCCACCAGTGTTGTCCCTTGACACCAATCGTTTATGATTTTCAAGGACGGCATCTCTAGGGGGAGGAGTGTGTACACTTTGGGGACTTCAGAATTGCGTCCCTGCTCTTTGCAGATGATGTGGTTCAATTGGCTCTATCAGACTGTGACCTCCAGCACGAACTGTGGCTGTTTTTACAGCCGCGTGTGAAGTGAGAGTCATTACCTTAAGTCTCAGGCCATGGTTCTCTACCAGGAAACGGTGGATTGCTGAGCTGTGCTGGAGGGCAAAGCTCTAAATTTACCCGTCCCTCTACCTTCCGACCCTCACCTATGGTCATGAGCTTTGGGTCGTGACGGAAACGATGAGATCGCAGATAAAGGCGGCCGAAATTATCTTCCTTCATAAGGTGGCCAGGCTCAGTCTTATAGATAGGATGAGGAGCTCAGCTATCCAGAGGGAGCTTGGAGTAGAGCTGCTGATCCTTCTCGTCTAAAGGGGCCAGCTGAGGTGGTTTGGGCATTAGATCAGGAAGCCTCCTGGACGCCCCCTTTAGAGGTTTTCGGGGCACGTCCAACGTATTAAGAGGAAAGGCAGAGAACACACTGGAGAGACTATGTATCTTGTCTAGCCTGAGGATGCTTCTGGATCCCCCAGGAAGAGCTGGAAGACGTTGCAGGAGGGACTGGAATTAATCTTAAATTGTATTACAAATGTAATGTATATATATATATATATATGTAATTTCCCCCAAGATGCTACAGGGCCACAAGACTAGCTAAAAATGATATTTGTTTTATTGGTGGAAATTCCTTTGTTCAAATAGGCCAACCCTACAAGAATTTGGTTACAAACTATAGGAAGAGATCAAGCTACAATTTCTCAAAAGCTTTGATAAATATCCTCATGTTCTCCATAAATGTCCACAATTAGTTCATCCAATGGCTCGGATGCATTTTCATAGTCGGCTTCATCGTCACTGGTTTCTTCTTCTTCCTCATGACCTTCGTTACTCTCTGGCTCCTCATAATCATCACTCTCTGGCTCCTCATAATCATCACTCTCCTCTTCTTCCACTCTCCCAGCTTCCTCTTTGAGTTTCTTCTTGGTGTCCGCTGGATTAATGTTCTGGTAGACATCATCCTCGTCCTCATACTTGTTATTTTCATAATCGTTGCTGAATCTGACAGCCACTGCAACACAAGCACAAACACAAACATCAGGACAAAATGTCTCATGAATATCAGAGGGAATTCTTCACAAGCATTCAAACACAAACAATGGATCAATGGATGCTGATGACTGCATTTTGGGTGCAAATTCAGGAGGCTCATCTCTCTACAGAGCACGGAGACCCATTGACACAGGCCAAGGAGCAAGATGTCTGTGAATATTACATACACTTTAATATGACTTTATAATATAATATTCTTCTTATTAAATATGAATATAGACATCATATTTGGGGGATGATGTAAGATACAGACTTTGCTTATCCAGTGCCAATGTGATGCATAAAACAGAGATGAAATCTCATGCTGTCCCCTGATAATACTATTCCCATGTGAATAAGGCTTTATTCCTTTCATGTAATGTGCTGTGTGTCCTGGTGAGCACAGACATTGAGTTTGGACAAGGTTAACAGGCTGCTCGGATCGTCTCTTTCTCTTGCAGACCAGACAGACCGCCACCAAGACCAGCAGGAGCAGCAGCGGAACCACGACAGCTACTGAGGAAACCAGCGGCAACAGAGACACTAGGAGAGAAAGACCTTTGACAGTTAATGGCATTAATAAATCGTCTCTATCCATACACTAACTGCTATCTTGTCAGAGAAGACATGTTTGAGCTTCCTGTGTTAGTTATTTAAGGAAAAACATGAAAAATTCATTGCTCACTTTACCCAAATTTATAGCGCATACAAATGTGGAATCGAGCAGAATAACAGCAAGTTGAGATGTTTTGTGCTCAGTGTGATTTTCACATGGGTTAAAGAGTGTGGGAAATGTGAGACAGAGCATTGTGTGAAAATGTAGAATTGGGTGTAACTTCCTACTTCTACTAATAACAGAAGTTGCTGGACAGAAAACCACGGTTCATATGTACAACATAGCGGAAGGTGCTGAACTACAAACTGACCAACGCTAAAAAAAGATTCTTAAAGAGTCACTGCTAGATCTATCTCTCTGTGTGTGTCTCTGAACTTGAAGAGAGTTTATTTTTTATGGTATAAAGTCATAATAAAATGTTTGCCGTAGCTTTGTGTATGTTAAATGTACGTATTATAGCCTGAACAATACATACAAAGCCCGATCACATAGAGCTTACATTTCTTTCAAACTGATATTGCTATTTGGAAGTGTAATATAACAATATAGTGGATGGGCCAATGAGAATTGTTTGTAAAATGATATCACACAACATAAATCAGCTTGGTCTCAGGACATTTGAGAATTAAACAAATCCACTTGTTGATGCTCTCAAATGAGCTCTAACTGCCGACATATACAAACCATATATCTACCATAATCTACTATTGTCCAACATATATCAGCCTGGTTGATTTATCATATATGGATTTATAATATGGTTTGATATCCAATTTAAAACATGAAACAGAGAAAAGCACTTAGAGTGGGTATATAATAAAGTGGAGCTCAATGACTTAAAATGTGTATATATTGGTTAAAATATTTTAGTTGTTTTAAGTACATTGTTACTAATTGTGATGGTGGTGATGATTGCAATGATAACATTACAGCTCCTCATGTTATCATTATATGGTCTTCTCTCTCCATGTCCCTTCTCAGCCCACATTTCCTTGTTCTCCTACTTGTCTGTCAGACCTTCACTGCTCGCTGATGTGTCTCCTCCCACTTCCCTTATCTGTCCCCGTCACACCAACTCTTCTTGAAAGGACAAGGAACATCACTAAATAAATGAACCTAAAGTTGCATCGTCACTCCATGCATGCTGCAAATGTACCAGATCTTCCAACGATCTTTCACATCCACAGGCCCACAGAGCAAGCGCACTAGCTATTTCTTAAACCCCGCCTCCAAGCTATTGGTCCAGCCTCGTTCTCAGGCTCATTCACATAAACGGAGGAAGGAAAATTACTCTGGATTCAGCTGAAAGTTAATTTTACAACTTCTATGACCTCCTGATTTAAATAAGAGCTATTCATGTGTTCCTAATGGGGAGTTCCATCCATCCATTACGTTTAACTGCTCATCCTGCTTATCAATAATCTAAGCTGCAGGTCTTTAGACTGTAGGAGGAAGCCGGAGAACCCGGAGAGGACCTGCAAACTCCACATAGAAGGGCCGTCCAGCCCGGGAATCGAACCCACGCAGTGAGGCAAGAGTGTTAGCCATTACACCACCAGGCAGGCCTAATGGGCCTGCATTGATTTACTTTTTTTTTTTTTTTGTAACCACGAGTTACATACGTGTCTTTTCTAATTGAAGTCTATGGGAAGAAGTCTTTTTGAGCCCCATGGCATCACGTGATGGACCCGGAAATTGTAATTCCATATTTTGGCCACTATGGAAAATAGTTTTCTTCAAAGCCCGGCGCTCTTCCTGGGTGCTTGGATAAAAACAGTAATGGACACATCACTCTGTCTTTTTTTGCACCAATTTTCTTTTGGGGGGATGAATAGAGGGCAATAGTCCAATGGTCACCACTGCTGCAGCACTACTGCATGCTTAACGATATGTGACTTGTTTTATCTGGAGGCCAATCTTAATTGACATGAAATGTCATTATGTTATATGGTTGGTACATGCACAAGCCATGCAGCTCATTGTTTCTCTATCTGCTGCGGTTTTATTGGAAAGTTTTACTGAAACCGTTAATAAATGGTTGTGTTGCTGATTCACCTACACATAGTAAATAGTGGCCACCATCACTCAGCTATTGTCCCTGAACTATAGCAGCGCTTAGTTTAAATACACTCTACTTACTTTTGATGATGACAGTAATCGTGGCTGTCATGGTGGAATTGAATCTCCGTGCAGACAGTGTGACTTCATACACACAGCTGTAGCTCCCCAGGTGCTCATACTCTGCCACAGGGAAGTCAAAGGAGGCCGAGCGGTTGACTGCTGGCTTAGTGTTGTTGAGGCCGGAGCCAGAGGAGATGAGGGAGAAAACACCTCCGGGATAATGGGAGGAAATGGAGCAGGTGAAGACAAAGCTGTAACCCCTGGTGACCTCGGCACCCTCGGGGCCCCAGACCAGCCCTCCGTTAGGAGACGTCAGGGAGATGCTGGGCTGCTGCAGCGGCACTGAGTACAAAAGGGACAAACATGAAAATATATAATTCACTAGATTTGTAAATCAGCAAATATCAGATCAAGATGGCTTCCGCACACACAGCAAAGATATACTGATGCACTAAATATTTTTTCAATATTTAGTATTATAATATATAAATATTCTATCCAGAAAAAAAATTTGTAATGGAAAATGTACAAATACGGTGTGGCGTGATGACCCGTTATTATACAAAGATGTTTTTTACTCATTACTTAAATGTGCCCTAAATGTCAACAAACAAATGTTATGTTGACATTTAGGGTTTCATCACCCTAAAAAAATGTAATAAATCCTCAAACAAAATCCTCAATTTGAATGAAGTGATCCATCTGATGAAATGACATGTTTCTTTTGTGAATATAACTCATCAGAAGGGTGGACGAGAAAATGGAAGGTGGATTATTACATGCAATTTCTGCAAGTTATTAATAACTTACTCGCCCGAACCCGCAATTCTATTGTAAACTTAATTGAAAATTAAATATTACTGCTTCAAGAAACTTACCTTGTCAAATGGGTCTGTAATTGTAATTGTTTTTCTGTTATTTGTTGTGCTGTATTATTCTATTTATTCATAAATTTGTCTTACCAGTAACAGAGAGTCTGACAGAGTCACTTAAGGGGGAGCTGAAGTCTCGACGAGAAACCTTTATCTGATACAGACACTTGTATGATCCTTCGTTTCCAAAGTTAACTTTTAAGATGTTGAACGTAGCAGAGTTGGTACTTGATGTTTGGGTCTTTCTGAATGAGCCTGAGGTCTGCTGCAGAATGAATGTTCCCCCTAAATGCTGAGTTGAGATAAAACAAGTGATGCCGGCGTCCTGACCCCAGGTAACCTCACCAACAGGACTGATGGAGATGCTGGGCTTTGGGAGGCTCACTGAAAAAAACCCACAATCTTAGAGTGATAAATCGATTGACTTTAAGCTAAGGTATACCTTTCTACATTTTTTTTGGTTGGCTATATTTCATGTCATGTCAAAACTAAGATCAAGTTTAGGGAATGGATTAATTTCCTTACCAGTAACAGAGAGTCTGACAGAGTCACTTAAGGGGGAGATGACGTTTAGTCTTGAAACCGTGGTGTTGTACTGACACTGGTACGATCCTTCATTGTTAAAGTTGACTTCAGTCATGCTGAAGGTAGCAGAGTTGGTTCTTGACATTTGGGTCTTTTCGAATGAACTTGAAGCCTTTTTCAAAATAAATGTTGCACTTGAAAGCTGTTGAGTGGGAGTTGAGATGGAACAAGTAAAGACGACATTCTGACCCCAGGTAACGTCACCGACAGGATTCATGGAGATTCTGGACTTTGGGAGGATTGCTGAAAGAAAGCACAACAATATCATATTAAATGTGTTGTATCTTTGATCTTGGCTGGACTATTATTTTCTCCATATGCAATTCAGAGCATATCTATTGCCTCCCCACGGCTCTCAACGTGGTGATGGCTGATCCCCAGCCATAGACTGTACATAAGAAGTGGACGTAGTCGTCCTGACATCACCCATTGGTTTGTGGATAGCAGCTTTGTAGCCTCGAGTTCGGTATTTTGGCCGTTGACATCTTGGTTTTTTGCAAGTGACCATATTTGTACGGCGGCGGAGGGACGTAGAGACACCATATACGGCTCTATCAATCACACGCCATGCCTTAAAGCATTCACCCTATCAGAGTCTATATGGACTCTAAATGGACCATAATTTACTAAATGAACATCATGCTGTATTGAAGAAGACTTGAAACTAGAGATTGAGACCATAAACTCATGTTTACTGAGGTAATAAATCAAGTGAAAACTAGAGCAATTTTCTCATAGACTTCCATACAACCAGCCTTCCATTTGCAACCAGAAGAGTTGCCCCCTCATGGCCAGTAGAGAGAATGTAATTTTAAGACACTTCAGTATTGGCTTCACTTTTCAGAACCGGAGGTTGCCGCTCACTCGCAGCTAGCGGTGCCAACAGCACCAACAGTGCAAACAGTGCTGATGGAGCTAACAGTGTTTACCTGAGGGGGGATCAGAAGGTGGGCCCAACACTTCCGCAACAGCGTCGTTGGTCTGGAGGGCGTTACCACAAACTGATCTCACAGAAATATGTGAATTAACCTCAATCTCTAAACAGCGCATTCGGTGGAGGTGCCAAGTAATGAGTCAAAATTACGCATTGGGATCCTTTGTCGTGGTGGACACAGATAAAACACATCCACATGAATATCCAACACTCTGTGGTTGGGTAGAGGGGAGGTGGATGGGTCAAACAACTTTGTCCCAAAGTATTATTGAGTTATGGTGCGTTCACACCAAACGCGGCACGAATTATTCGCGGGAGTAGATTACATACAAAGTCTATGCACAGACGGGATGAGACTGGAGTGACGTGAATTTGCGACGACGCGGTGCGATTGACGCAAATTCGCGGCCAACGGCAAATCGCCCCAAACGCATGAGTTGAAATTTTTCAACTTTGCCGAAAACATGGCGTGACGCTGTGGCGCGATAGCCTATCAGCGTTGAGATGTTTCTCCTGTCATCACTGACGTCCTGCCGTTGTTTAATCAGGAAATAAATACTGTATCGGTCTGTATTCACCCAGAGCTCTACGATACCTCATATCAATAGAGACCCGACCAAACTATGTGTATGCATGTGTGTGTAAACCATATGGTACAAACAATGAATAGACGCTGCCGTATTTACGTCTAGATGACGTTATTCTGAGTGTTGGTGGAGCTGCTACAATGTTAGCTTAGCCTAGCACCAATCGATTTGAGCTCCATTGAGAAAACAAGTACACATCGGCATCATTACGTAGTTATTTCAGAGTCCCTTTTTGTCGGTTTATTGCCGTTAAATCACAGCCAAATCAGTTTATTTTGTGTTCATACAGCTGTAGTAAACAGCGACGTGTGGCTTGCTAGACACAGTGAATACAGCTCGATAAAATCCACGGAGCTCCTCCGGACTATGTTATGAACCAAGACATGACGGCGTTTAGTTTCCCGGGATATCTGGGACTTCCACAACACGTACTAAGGAGAAATATAGGTTATTTTTTCCATGGTTAATGGTGGACAGTTGAACGGCTTTCAGGGCGATAAGCCACGCCCCCTCTCCAGCGCGTCCAGCACGATTCACGCGAATGAACACAAATAATCCCTGGCGAGACTGGCGGCGCAAATGACGCGGATATTGAAAATAATGCAAAAAGAGTCTGTGTTTTTTGGAGATCTTTTAACTTTTTTTTCAGTCATGTGTGTGCTTTGCATCACTCACACAGACAGCATATCAACTATTCAAAAAGTCGTCTTCATTTTAATTCATGGGGTGTTAAGCAACATTTCACAGTTGTTATTCTGCTCTTCAATTCTAACAGCATGCTGCAGGGTGTGGTTACCAGCACTTTACCCAGTGCTGCATCCAAAAGGCTCATCAGAAATTGTCACATTTATCCAAAGGTTTTCTCACCTGAACAGATGACACCAGCGTCCTCACGGTGTGCACAGTTGTGTGTCCCAAATCCTCTGTGCTGACACACAGTTAGAGACCTTTCAGTTCCTGAACAGCCAACATCATCAAGCCAGATGTTGCCGGTTCCTTGACCAAAGTGGGCCGACTGAGGAGCACTCAGTGCCGTACCACAGTGCAACTGTCTGCACACTACCTCAGCGTCCTTTAGGTCCCACTCATCATCACATACTGTTCCCCAGGCACTGTTGTAATAGATTTCAACTCTTCCAGAGCAACGAGTAGACCCAGACCCAACTAATCTGATCTGAGCATCTATCAGAAACACAAGACACAACATAACAAATAACTGTTAAGTTATTTACAAAGAACATCAACTGAAAACTGTAAAGATTTTATGCATCACACCGTAGAACTGACTGACCTGCAGCAGGTGAAGTTGAGGTCAAGAGAAAAGAGACTATAGAGAGAAGAGAACACAGAGTATGGCTCATTACATTCAGCAAGCTGAAAAGTGCAGAAATAAAACTTTGCCTTGTTGTGTTTTGGATTCTCTTGATAATTCAAATAAAATGAAGGAGCTTTAAACTGAAAGTGAAACATGTTCATACCATACAATAAAACTGCTGTACCATACACAAAAAAGCAACTTTCCAGATATAATTTGGGAATATGTCTTACCAATGGCCAAATAACGAAGGTTTCTCTGCTGTATGATCTCCATGGCTGAAACATTTATCAGTGACAGAACAGACGACAGAAAACTGAAGTTCAAACCACGATACACAAAAAAAAAAAAAAAAAAACTCCACACTGCTCAGTCCTTCCTGGAAAGCTTCCTCTTTATTTGTCAGCTAAGACTAGAGTGATAAAATTGGTTCCGAGCGTTGTCACACACATACCACATATAAAAAAAACAAGCTACCCTTTGTGTCAGTTCTGGTTCATTTAAGGCCCGTATATTTGTTATGACCCGGCTCTTAGACCACAAAAAACAGGACACACACCATGACAAAGTTTTACCAAACGTTTACTAAGCCAAATTATACCACAATTAAGCTGCCAACTAAGGATTATTAATCAGTGGTGTAAGTGTGCATGAGGGATGGATGTGTGTTTGTGTGTTGGAGGGGTATATAATCGTATATCATACCATTAAATGTACATTTTGTATTACTAATTTGAATCTGCAAAGTAAGTACTAACTAAAGTAAGCACATACATGTAATAGAGGTTCAATATTTTCATTTTGAATGTAGTAGAAGTACTGAAAATACTCAAGTACAGTACCTCAAAATTGTACTGAAGTATAGTACTAAAATGTACTTTTTACAAAGCTATATTACAAATAGCCATCAAGTGCACATCTGTAAACTGCTTTGTACAAAGTGAGAATGGGAATCTTGACAGGCTTAGTGACAGTAACTAAGGGGGTCGGGGCTCAGCAAATGGTTGATTGCCTACATCACTGTTTAATTAATTATGTGTTAGTTCACCAACTCTTAAAGTTTCTGGCCTTTTCTTTTGTATGTTTGTTCTCATCTGAGATTCAATTGAAGGCTGTTTTGTTTACGGCAAAAGGCATAAATATTTTAAACAGCGATCAATGTTCAGAACTTGAATATCTGAGCAGTAAAGCATGCTGGACACGTGTACATGCTTTTCACATACAATTTTTGTTCAGACCTGCACAAACTGCTACTCACAAGTTAATATCTTTAGTAAATTCTAGCTATGGCAGCCATATGGAATAGCGTGAAGGGCTGTATGTGATGATGTCAAACACTATGTTCCCTGCTCTCTCACACATCTTTTGAGTATACCATACATAGTAGAAAATTAAGAGTAATTCATGAGTTATCATTTTACAACCTCAGCATTTTTAACAGTTGAAGCTCGACCACTTGTTCCTTCTCTCCTACAGCTGGGGTAATGTCAGATTGAAACCAACACTGGTTCCTGTTCAAGTATCACAACCTCATCAATAACACAAACCTCGGCTATGCCAGCAGGAATATCACTTCTTCAAAAATTCCAACAATTGAAGACTCTTGACTTTATGTGGCACTTGAAATTGTTTTGGGGGAAATTTGCAGACAGGATGTCACGTCTGCACAAGGCAGAACAACAGAGTAGGGCCCGCCCACGCCCGCACGCGGGCCCGCCGGCCCGCCCACGCCCGCACGCGGGCCCGCCCACCCACACCCGCACGCGGGCCCGCCCACCCACACCCGCACGCGGGCCCGCCCACCCACGCCCACACACACACACACACACACACACACACACACACACACACACACACGAGATGAGGCCCTTTGAGTCCAAAGGTAATCAGAAGAACCACAAGTAAAACAATGAAACAAAAATGCTGGCAAAATGCTGAAGTGAGTAACAGAACATCCAACATCCAGAAATGAGCAAAATGACAAATCCAACGGGATCAGGTACACCGGGATTTCAATCAGGAGAGACAAGTCAGATAAAGAAAAGATAGTTTATTAACAGATATGTGATGATGAAGTCTTGACAGAGTCTTTGACACTTGGACTCTACAGGGAGATTTGTAATCAAGGGCCGTCTGCCCTGAGCAACAGCAAGATAAATCTCCCTGTGGAGTCCAGGTGGTGGTGGCGGCTGATGAGTTAATGACGCTGATGACTGAAGTTTGGGTGGAGATGGGGAGGTGGAGGAGCACGTAACAGCAGCACGAACGTACTGAAGGTAGAGACACAATCAAATTTAAAAGAGACAGCTGACAGGCTGATGATGTAATTGTTTCGTTGTCCTGTCGGATAGAGGAGACCAGCTGATCTAAACAGCTGATATCATGACCGACAGCCCCGAACAATGACAGCAATGAAATTATGTGCGAGGAGTGAAAAAACAAAAGTGTGTTGTGTTCATTCAATTCCAGTTTCATTTATCAAGGTTTGACCCACACAACAAACTTCTTTTTGTTGCACAGACCGGGTCTTATTACCTGAGATTTCAGACACCAGTTCCCCACCAATCTTAGTACCACTTCCACCATAAGGATTAGAACGAGCATCAGAACCCCTCATGCGTGTGCTTTTCTTCTGTTCAGCTGTGTGTTTGTGAACCATTTTTATTTACCTTTATTTATTTTGTATCAGATGTTAAGGATAAGGTCATGTGCAACTACGCCTACAAAAAGGTCATGGCCTATGCACGGTGGGAGCCCTGGCTGGCATACAGAAAAATACTCGAGAGTTGAACACAGAGTCAAACTTGAGTCCCTTTAGCCTCCTTGTAGTAAGTAAATCCACCAATGCAGTGGAAGCCCAAATTGCCCAACAGTACATGGACTGTTGCCTGCACCACCTGGCCGGATGAAGTGACCAGCTCCTTTCTCTTAAGTTCTCTCATACTGACAGCATCCTTGCTAACAGCTTGTCATGTGCAAAGCAGTTGAAGTCTCTCAGGGCACAGAAGCAGAAGTTGTCAACACGATGGAGCGACTCAAAGTTAACACCCACTATTTTGTGCTTTCTCAGTGGTGTTCAAATAGGGTTCACTTCCTCAAATGCATCCTGGTACAAGATCAGCTTTAAGCTTATACCCAACCAACACAAACATCAGTGAACACATTAGTAGAGGCGGCATTACTTTGCGACTTCACACTCACTCGCCACACAACAGGGTCTTTTTATCATGGCTTTGAAAGTATCTTGAAGGGGGGGGGGGGATATACTGTGCGTAGAATTGGAAATACTCCTCTTGCTGGTTTGCTTGTTATTCGTGATGATACAGACGAGGTGTACTGCCTAGTTAAGTAACCGATACCCGCTCCCAGTGTGGGTAAGGCACTGGAAGACGGCTTGTTCTGTAACCTTTGATAGGTAACGAATGTACCTCCCACAATCTACACGCAAGACCACCTCAGCCTGCTTAGGGGGGTGAAGTCTGCATCATTTAAAACACTAGCTGCTGTATCGCTTTTTTCAGGCTAAGAAGTCGGCCTCTCCAACAGCCGGAAATCAACGGATTGTGTGTGCAATAGATGGTGGAGGTCTGGAAGAACTCCAGGATGGCACTGTTTAAAAGGGCCACCACTGGAGGAGGAACCCCGTGTGGTTGGGAAGCTCGCTCAGTTATGAAGAGCAGCTTTAGGACCCTGTCCCTAACATCCTCAATTTAGATGCCAATCTGACCCCTATTGCTTCACTAAACCACAACAGGTAATATTTAAGCCCTGTTATCACATGCAACACCAAGCATGATAAACCAGCAGAGCGTCAGAACAATCTGAGCCAACCAAGTAAGTAAATCACGTAAGATTGAATTACACTATTTTAACCCTAACTTGTAGCAGGTCTGCTATTCAAATTCAACCTTTCCCAGGAGAAGAGCTCTCTTACCTTTAGGAGACTACAAAGGCACCCTCAGAGACGAGCAAGACTGGATTTATTTAGAATCAGAATCAGCTTTATTGGCCATGTATGCGTACGGTTTCCACTTCGCTGTACATACACAAATTTACAATAAACAAGAAAAAAAAAAAAATATAAAAAAAAAAAAAAAGGGGAAAAAAAAAAAAAAAAAAAAACAGATGTAGGTATAAACATTTAACAATATAAGTATAAACATATCCAAAAAAGTATATATATGAACATAGACCTATAAACAACAATGGCATGAATTGAGGCGATAGTGCAATATCCCTTATTTATTGTTCATCAGAGTGACGCCAGTGGAAAGAAGCTGTTCCTGTGTCTGGTGGTTTTGGCGTACAGAGCCCTGTAGCGCCTACCAGAGGGGAGGAGTTGGAACAGCTTGTGTCCAGGGTGTGAGGGGTCTCCAGTGATCTTTCCACCCTGTTTCCTGACTCTGGAGGTGTACAAGTCCAGGATGGACGCCAGGCTGGAACCAATGATCCTCTCTGCAGACCTGACAATCTGTTGCAGTCTGTTTCTGTCCTGTTTGGTGGCCGATCTAAACCACACAGTGATAGAGAAACAGAGAACAGACTGGATGATGGCTAAGTAAAACAGGATCAGGAGTTCCTGAGGCAGGTTGAACTTCCTGAGCTGGTGCAGGAAGTACAACCTCTGCTGGGCCTTTTTCCTGATGGTGTTGATGTTGGGAGCCCACTTCAGGTCCTGGGAGATTGTGGATCCCAGAAACTTGAAGGTCTCCACAGCGGACACAGTGTTGTTGAGTATGGTGAGGGGGGGGAGGTTAGTGTTAGGGGGCTCCTTCTGAAGTCTACTGATCTCCACAGTGTTGAGCCTGTTAAGCTCCAGGTTGTTCTGACCACACCAGAGGACCAGCTGTTCAACCTCCCGCCTGTACGCAGACTCGTCACCGTCCCTGATGACCGTTGTGTCGTCTGCGAACTTCAGGAGTTTAACAGACAGGTCCTCTGAGGTGCAGTCGCTGGTGTAGACTTTGGTTGGAATATACAAAATACAAACTAGTTTTATTTGTTTTTTAAAATAAAGTTACAGAAATGGATAATGCAAAAAGTAAATAAAATAAAAGACAAAATTCAAAAAATAAATTCACTAAATAAGCTTCTCTTTACCACCTGTAGGTATGAAGGTCCTCCGCCTGGTCTTTTTGTCTTTTTTCTTCAATAAATATGTTAGACAATGTCCTTTTTGAAAATTATTTTGCTCCTTTTTTCAGGAGAAATGTGACTTTCAAAACCAGGCAAGTATTTGTCATTATATTTTATAAATGCTTAAAACAAGTGTGTAATAACAAAAAGTAAATAAACGGATTAGAATTGTTATCAGTTTCTCTTTATAAACAATTGTAAATGTACATGACCTTAACTTTTGAGATTACAAAAATGAAATTCAACCTATTTTACATATTCTCAAAAAGTTTTGTTTGCCTGGAGCTTTCAGTGTCCATGCTACAGGCATATTATATTTGTCCATGTCTAGGCAATTTTTAGCAGCAGGGGCAGTCCCTGTGTCCTCTCCAGCTGAAGACAGAGCCCAACCTTGCACTC
>NW_022280086.1:71606-85001 GCF_004355925.1 Anarrhichthys ocellatus | reverse complement strand
GGGGGGGGATCAGGAGGATGGATGATCAGGGTGAGTTCGGGCAAACGGACAGACGGAGAGCAAATGCATACCACAAAAGTGGTGAGACGTAATCATGAATGCTACACATGTTAGACAAATGTTAGATAAAGCTTCTAGAAGCGTCGTAGTTCTCGAGATAAGTCTTGACCGATCTCAAGACCACTTGTTGAAGGTCTTGTCTTGTCTCGCAATCAACCACAATTTTACTTGGTCTTGGCTCGGTCTCGGACAAAGAGGACTCTGGATTTTATTTGAAGACCGGTCTAGACTGCAAGGACATCACTAAATTGCCTGTGCATCAATGCGATTGCTCATAGAAAATGTTTGTTTTCTTTGAGCAATCGCATAGAGGTTTCACCTCTGCAATGCCTTTTTGGTTATTTTATCAACAAATTACTCATGGTACACTTATGCTTACATAGATCATAATTTGAGGAGTGCCTATGAAAGTTCTATTACTGGTGGAAAAACCTATTTTTTCTAATTTCATGGTCCTGGTAGTGTGCCAGGTTGCAACCGTTTGTTTTGGTCTTTTGACCGATCTGATTCAAGTCTGCCCTAACATTATCATGGGGGTTGTTTTATGCTATTACTTCCACTAAGCTATTCCCTAAAGAAATATAAGAGTTGAGTTAATGTTTGAGTATTGTAGACCACATCTACTTGGCATTGTTTGGTTTTTTTTTGATTTGCAAATTTAGAGCAGCCCCAGTTATTATGGCATGGATTCAAATGAAGCAGATTTCTCAGTAAAACATTCACTCTGTGAATTCTACAACAGCATAGTTTTACAAAAACGATTTCAAGATTAGTAATGCTGTTTACGCCAGATTCATATCCTACTTTTGTATGTTATGTAACTTCAAATTAGTAACACCAGACAAGTTTCTTTTCACCTTTCAGGTAGCAGGAGTGAAAATAAGTCATCCTCAAAATTTGTTGTGTTGTGGTTTCGGAAAGAACGATTTGATACGAAACAGGATTGAGACTCTACAAGATGATTTGTTTCCTTGGCAATTTTCATGTTCTTCCTCAAATGACATGTTCTTCCCACACATTTTAAGTATTCTATTATCAAATGGCTAGTAAAAATAATGCATATAGCTGGCATAAATGGGATTAAAAAATCAGGAGGACGACCCCGAACCCCCTAAACCCCCATTGCACTTCTATAAAGTTAAGGGACTTGTTTAAAAAGCCAATAGCTGATGGAATAAAAGACCTCATGCATTTATCTATGTCACCTCTAGGGAGACTAAACCTGCGCCTTGATGGAAGCAAATTATATTCACAAAGAATTGTGCTGGGTGTCCAATAAGATGGCCTAAGCTTTCTGTGTGGCTCTCTTGACACCAGTTTGTTTATGGCACATTTACAGATTTACCACTTTTTGTTTCTCACACCGAGATTTCCAAACCAACAGATCACATCAATTGTTAGAACTGACTCAATAAAAGAAGTCGTTTTTAAGCAGATACTTGTCAATGTTAAAACTTCCGAGCTTCCCTTGGCTGCCTTTTTTCTAAATAAAATCGATTTTGGCGTCAACATTCTCCCAAGATAGTTCCCAAGTATTTGTAATACTGGACTGCAGGTACAGGCTCCCCTTTAATAGTGGAAGGAGCGAGAGAAGTGGGTGCCCCCTGACAGTCAATCTCTTGAACACATTCAGCTGTAGGAAGACGCCAACTGCCAAATTCTCCGACCACTATGTTCCCAATTGTACACAAGGCTTTTGAAAAAGACTCTGTTTTGCAAGGATGTGGGGCTCTCTACAATAAAAAGTCTAATACTGTGTTCACACGACACAAATGGCGTGACGCAAAAACGCGAAATTCGCCCCACAATTTGCGTAACGCTGTGTCGCGAAAGCCTATCGACGTTGAGATGCTCCTCCTGTCATCACTGACGTCCTGCCGTTGTTGAATCAGGAAACAAATACCTTCAGCCATAGGTGGACACCAAGAGAGCTCTACGATACCTCATTTTAGTCGAGACCGGACGAAACTGTGTTTAAATGTATGTGTATAAGCCATATGGTACAAACAATGAAAAAGACATTGCCGTATTTACGCATATATGATGTTATGTTGGGTGTTGATGGAGCTGCTACAATGTTAGCATAGCCTAGCACCGATCGATCCGAGCTCCATTGAGAAAACATGTATTATAAAAGTTAATTGCTTGTCGTCTTGCGGAGAGAACTAACAAAACATGAATTCAGACTTTTTACAAATCGGCATCATTACGTAGTTATTTCGGTTTATTGCAATTAAATTAGAGCAAAATCTGTTTATTTTGTGTTCATACAGCTGTAGTAAACCAGTCGACGTGTGTCTTGCTAGACACAGTGAATACAGCTCGATAAAATACAATAATTGATTAATGAAATCCACCTTCGGATGATGTTATGAACCCAGACAAGACGACGTTTAGTTTCCAGTGATATCTGGGACTTCCACAACAAGTACTAAGCAGAAATAAGCCACTGCTCCACTCAGGCGCGTCTAGCGCGAATGATGTGAATAACCACAAATGGTCCCACGAAAAACTCCCACGAGTAACGTTTGGTGTGGGTGTACCTTAAGAGTAATCAATGAAGAGCAGTGTTGCATTTAAGAACTCTGGTGATATGACTTGAACCACAGTAGTTTTCCTTCCAAAGTCTGGGTACCTTCTGCTGTTCCAAAGAATACTGAACCGTATCTAACGATGAAGCAAGGACTCTGAGTGTGTATGTGTGTGTGTGTGTGTCCCTCGCATATCTCGAAAACCGTTCATCCAATCTACTTCACACTTGGCGGGGTATCGGCGGGGGCCCAAGGACGTGCAGTGTCAAATTTGGCACTTTTATTACCTCTCGGTTAGACTATTGTAATTCTTTGTATTAGTTTGAGGACCCGTAGTCTTGGCGTCATCTGCAGGTATTCCAAATGCCGCTGCTGGTCTTCTAACAGGGAAAAGAAAGCGTGATCACTTATCAGTATTGGCCTCCCTCCTCCCTGTCCTTTCAGAATTGCTTTGAAGATTTTCCTGCTTGTTTTTACAGTTTTAAATGGGCTGGCGCCAATTTATCTTGCAGAACTTTTGCATCATCATCTTCCACTTATATATAAGTAACACTAAATAACAAATAGCCTCAACAGAACAACTAGCTAGTTAGCTAAGAGCTGAAGACATTTATGCACATATTATTTTTTTGCATTTAGACGGATGATGATGGATTTCTGCTTACCTTTTCCATGTGCAAGCCAACGGTTTATCTTCTCAACAATCTTCTTCTGACAAAGGCTGCCTTCGCCTTGATTTTCGTGGTCGTGCCTAGATACTTGATTGTCTCAGTTTATCGCAACATGAATGGATCTAATAAATGTTACGTTTTTGAAGTTCATGCAAATCCTACATGACTGAATCACGTTGACATTGGAAACATGAATGAATATCATTCGAAATACATGTTACACTGTAGTAAATGTAACAGCCAGCCAATATCCTTTTTTTGAGTGTAGCACTGAGGTCGACTTCGCCGGGATGCTTTGCGATGGCTGCCCCCAGTCTCTGGAACATTTTACCAATCCATGTAAGAGCAGCTCAAAACCAAGACACTTTTAAGTTGCTGCAAAATACACACCTCTTCTCATGGCCTTTGATTCGAGTTGAGCTGGACTTCTGTATTGTGCTGCAATTCTTTTATCATTATGTCGAGGAGCACGTAGAGGCAGCGGCTGGAAGCTCCCATGAACTTTTCTACTTTTTTGTTTGAATTTGTTGTCTTTTTGTGTTTCGTGAGACCGTAGGTCTCAGATTAATTGCAGCTGACCTTGAGACAGTCACTGCCCACATCATCTTCCAATCACCCAGCAAGACCAGCCGGACCAAAGTCCACCAAAAGCAGAGCAGACCGCTCCAGGAGAAGAGGGAGGAGACTCTGCATTGATCACAGGACACTGAACCCCAACATAGCGAAGGATTCACACACCTTACCTTGCGTTGTATAGGATTTGAACTTAAAACAGGTCCCTAGTTTTCCTGGATATCTCGGCTCGAGTAAAGGTTGATGCAGGTGCTCAACTGGAAGTGCAAATTCTTCTAGACCACTGTGTAGTATCTAGGCCACAGTGTGCCTAAAAAGATCATTGAAACAGATCCTGAGATGATAGCAGCACTAAAAACCTGACCAAAACCAAACAGACCTAAGGGAGCTGAGAACCTTCCTGGGATTCGGCGGCTATTACCACAAATTCATAAAAAATTCAAAGATTCAAAGATTTTGAAATGGCTCAACGAACCCATTGCTGGGAAAACACACACAACATCAGCACAGTGCGATATAGTGACACAAGTGCTACATTATTTTCGCCGCTACGTGAGACGTCAGACAAGTTTCCTTGCAAATTTTGTGAGAATTGTAACAAAATGTCCACAAAATCAGCAACAGCTAAATTTAATTAACGTGCTTTTCCATCCATTTATGCTATGTGAATATATGCGTTATTGACATGAACAGTTCTCCAGTTGGGTGTGATCAAACCTCTGTAGAAGAAGAGGGTGCAAGAAGCGGTGTGTAATTGAAAGCTTTCCAGTAAAACCTCGAACAAACACAAGCCATGCAATAAACACGATGGAAATATGATATTTCTGTTCTAATTCATGTTTTAATCAGGATATTTGGCAAGTTTAAGTTTAACTTCATATGGACAGCTTGCATGTATTGGCAGAGACGGAACAACGCCTTCTGATTAAATCATCCTAAGCCATGTGAAAGTCATGTGCTAAGTCATGTGTTTACCACTGTGTTAGCACATGTGGCATCTTGTCCCAGAAGCCATCAATTCACAAACTTTTTTATGATAACTCTGCCCATTCAGCAACGACAACAACAAAAAAACAGAAGGAGGGAATGGAAAGGTTTCAATCCTGTCCAGGACTATGACGACTTTGTACAAGGGTAAGCTTCATTTCCATTGTGTAGTGAGTCAGACTCATGACGGCTGAGTTAGAAGCTTTAAATCGAATCAACTTGCTGCAGAACCCTATCTGACTTTACGAGACTACCTATCTGTCTGTCTCGTCGTCCATCCGTCCTCTTTCTGGTAATCTTTACTCCACTACCTGTATGTGACAACTTTAGTTACTGGTTACGTTCAGATTACAATTTTATTATACCCTTGATGTCCAGTTTTGAATCTGAATGTTTGTGATAAACTGAAGGATTAAGTGTTGTTTCATGTTTTGACTATTTAAAAAGCCTCTTGGATCAGCTGGAAAGTGCATCATCACAAAGCTGAAAAGGTGAAATTTTTGAGATGTGTTGTTCCCAATTCAATTCAATTTATTTGTACAGCCCACAAATCACAAATTTGCCTCAGAGGGCTTTAAAATATATATAGCATAAGATGTCCTCACAACCGAAGGAGAAAACTCCCCAAAAAAACCTTTAACAGTGCAAAAACAGGATGAATCCTCAGGGAGCACAACAGAGGAGGGATCCCTCTCCCAGGATGGACAGAAGTGCAATACAAGCCATGTGTACAGAATGAACAACATAATAGAATAACACAAGACAGCAGCGCTACAATAATGATCTTCTCTAAAAAATAAGCAGTGAATTGCAACATACATATTAATGCAGCAGTACAATGAATCCAGAACCATTATTAATAATAGTAAAACAGAGACAGGGAACATCTTACTACACTATGACTACATTTACTTTTCATACTTGAAGTACATTTTGAGATACTACTTCAGCTTTTACTGGTAGTATTTTCAGTGTGGTATTGGTACTTAGTAAGTAAAGGATCTGATTATTTTGTCCACTGGTATCTATCAATAACCAATGAATAGCTTCTATATAACCAAGTCCATATTAAAAACCCAAAGCTTTGCTTGAAAAAAATGATAACAGCAACACAATGAACACAAATGTGAAACCAAGAAGGTGTTTAGACATGACAGGATAATAGAAAGGAACACAGATTCATGATGATGCGTTTGCGTGTCACTTGAAGACGCCGCCATTTAAATGCCTCCAATCTTCAGCTCTCACGACAAAGCATCTTTTAATTCTTGTCAAACGCGCTTCATCAACCTCCCTTGAGAAGAAAGAGAGGGAAAAAAGTTAGAAAAGTGTTTACGGTACACAAAAAAGAAAAAGTGAAGCAGAGGAGAAAAAGAGCGCAGAGGGGGAAGGTGATTTAGAGAGCGGTTGAGGTACGTAATAGAGACAGTGAGGTGTGATTTAGGGCTGAGGGGAAAATGGAGGAGTGGAGGCGCCTTCTTGGCAAAGATTGAGTGTCATTTAATGTGGGTGTGAGTGGAGAAATTATTGCACGGCTGCTACACTAGCTGACTATAGATGTGACACATCGCTCATGCGGGCCGCTATCCCAGCTGAATGGGAATTACCCCATTAACGCAGGCTGAATGCTAACTGCTACGGCACATATTGAGCTGGCAGCAAAGAGCTGAGCTGGCTAATGACTGTATGTCACCGTAATGGCGTGTCTCTATCAAGTGCCTCTGCCTCTGCGGGACGCTTAGCTCTTCATCGCTCCGCCCGGCCTCGACTCTTCTTCGTCCTGCCAGCCGGATGACCTTCCAACTGCGGTTTGAGATGACAAAGTCATCGCTGCGAGAGGCTCCCTCACGTCGCACATTCTTCAATGCAGCACATTTTCATGAATCTTCGGCTTTTAAGCCACCTCGCTTGTGGACAGATGGGTTTTTCTTCTTTTTTTTTAACTACACTAACAATCTCATCTATGTAAAGAAAGATTCTTATTGCCCCTTTCGCACGACTTGGGAACGATTTGCTCTAATGATCCAGGTGCTTCCCATATAGAAGGCAATTCTCCCCGGGCATCTGTCACTGGAATGTCTTGAGAGCTGTCACCGCGTAGAAATGTAGATGTGTTTACATTTTGCGTTCCCCCCATCCTTGTGATGCTCCGGACGTGAAGTTTTTTACACTGTGTGCAGCAGAATTTGATCCGTCCCTCAGCCCTGATCTTGATTGGGGTCATTTTTGCAGGTCAACATACCCAGGAGGAAACTAGCTATGTGTGGAAAAGGGATATCAAATTCAGAATAAAAAATAAAATGCCTTCTGATTGTTGGATCAGGAGTGTAGGGCTTCAACATGCAAGGATCATTTAGAATGACTTTCATTCCAGGCATTGGTTTCCATCACTATGAACAGTCAGAATGTGGATATGACAATTCTTTATTCAATTTATGAAGCATTTATTTACTTGTACAACTCATGGGCATGGCAACTGTGGGATAGTTATGTCTAGGGAAAGCTTATAGTCATGGTTAAAAGAACTAGAATTACTGCCTCGCGGATGCCCGCCAACCAGTCATGTTGCAGTTTACATCTCTGTCTGCACAAATGCATAGCCTCAAGCTCTGCATCTGGATGATGCAGTCTGACTGGATCAGATATTAACATGTTTGCCTCTAGGCTTGCATTTTTTAATTCATTAACTACAATTAATCCACAAGTGCTTCAACCACAGCCTGTATATAACGTCACCCATTGGTTTGTGGACTGCGGTTTCAATGTCTCGAGATTGACGTTTTGGCCATTGTCATCTTGGATTTTGGCCGTCGCCATCTTGTTTTTTTGCAACCAGTGAACGGTAGCGACCATATTTTGGTGTAACGATGTGGTAGAGACGCCGCGTGCGGCCCTGGTAGTTGTAGCGATCTGTCAATCACAAGGTAGTCCCCCCCCCCCCCCCAAAGAATACTCTGCTTTATGATCTATTTTACTCTAAATGGACCATCATTTACGAAATGAACATCATCCTGTATTGAAAAAGACTTGAAACTAGCGACCATATTGAGACCATAAACTCATGTTTATAATGTTTACTGAGGTAAAAAACCAAGTGAGAAGTAGAGTCATTTTCTCATACTTCCATACAATCGGACATTGTTTTGCAACCAGAGGAGTCGCCCCTGGCTGGCTTTTAGAAAGAATGGCTGTCAATGGCACTTCCGAATTGGCTTCACATTTCAGAACCGGAGATCGCTGCCTTACTTCAACAAAGCTTTGATTACTGTGAAAATGTCCCATGTGCTGTGGCTGGTTGGTCGCTGTGCTAATTTCTGCGGTACAAACAGTTTAAGTGAGGGATTTTTATCTGGCTCTCGGCTGTACATTTTACCCACCTGCATCACCTTCATTTATATCTAATCACAATAAAGATGGCTCCTCTGGGTATTATTGCTATATTCAGGGGGACTGGACTTCCTAGTTGCTCCCCTGGGACCATCTATCTATTCTTGATACAGCGCGTGATTCTGAAAGCACTGGGCTATCTGTCATTCATGCTATTAGTTCATGGTTATCATCAGCGGTAGCCAAGGCCATTAGCCCAAAGACATTAGCAGCAGCCATCAGCAAAGCCATTAACTCCTCTCTCTGCTAAAAGGCTACTGTCCCTCACAAAAGACTCATTAAGGAGAGGTGGGAGGGGAGATGGGCATGGAGGGAGACAGAGAGATGGAGGGAAGAGGAAGGAAGAAAGAGGAGGGCATTTATTTATAAAAATAAATATAGAAAGACTGAAGGGGAGCGAGCGCAATAAGGCCGGGAAGGAAAGACTTAGATCATGTTAATAGTTCACCGTCTCATTTCCCTCCATCTCCTGATCTGCAGTGGGTGTAGGATGTCCATACGTTTTACATTGTCCTGGAGAGGGCTCGGCATGTTTGGAGAAGGTAACTGAAGGCTGAGGGTTTTTTTCTCTAAGGATCTACCCATTTAAGTGTTTCTTTGTAGAAAAAGAGAGATTTTCAATCTCGATATCATTACTTCAACATTTTTTAATAAATTTGATGATTTCAAGAGTTGTATATCTGAAATACTGATCAGTGAACAGAGGAGAACATCATTTTTCTTCTCTTCAGGGGCTTTGTCTTATCCTCATATACATCCTTGTGATATCTTACAAAAAGTCTCTCCTCGTTTTTGGTGCATTTTCCTACGAAAGCCAGCAGCACATGTCAATTCATGCTCATTACATGCACACGGTCTTCTCAAAATAAACTTCAATCATCACAGGAAACAACTCAGTTCTGTTAAGGCAACAAAACTACTTTGTTTGGTTTAAAAAGAGATTGTGAAATACTTAGTTAGATTTAGGAAAATACATTACAGTAATTAAGCAGACACTGTTATCCAAAGCGACTTACAATTCAGATTCTATAACATCCATACACCATAGGCACAGCTACGGGAGCAATTTTGGGGTTAAGTGCTCAAGGACACATCGACATGCGAGTAGCGGAGCCGGGGATTGAACCGCCAACCCTCTGATTGAAGGATGGCCCTGCTCTCCACCTAGCCACAGTCAGCCCTTAACTAAATACTTAGTTTGGAAAAGATTGTGAAATACTTAGTTAGGTTTCGGAAAAGATCGTGAAATACTTAGTTAGGTTTAGGAAAAGATATCGTCTTTTGGGTTAAAATTCCCGGTGCAAATACATCAACGTCGACTTCTAGTTTCACAACGGGAAGGAACAGCGCCCTCCTGGCTGAAAGTTCGCTGTTTGTTGGACCCATCCACCTCCTCGTCATCCAAAATTATTTCATGGGTTATACCTGCACGTTAGTTTTTGTTGGCTCTACCGGCGCTGGGTAAGGGTACTTTTAAAAGTAACTTAATGCCATTAAAAAGTAGTTACGTTAGACCGTGACCTACTGAGGAAAGTAACTCGGTGGAGTACTTTTGCTTTACCAAACATGCAAACCCCTTTGCCAGTCCTAGAACATGTTGGTTCCATTGTCCAGAGACTTTTGAATGTATTGACTCTGTCGTCGTTGCTCGTCTACGGCAGTTCTAACTTGCAGGCAACAATGACGGACACAAGTAACTCGGTAAATTACGGCAGCGTTGACTTTGGAATTTAAAGGCACCTTTGATGAAGCTGTGCAGCGAAACGAAATTTATGTAAAAGAGAGCTGGAAAAGAAGAAAAAGGAAAGAAAAGAAAAATAGGAGAGCACTGAAAGAGCGAAAAGCGAGGGGAGGTGAGTTTACCCTTTGACCCAACGTCCCATTCCATTCCCGAATACTTCGGGGGGCCCCTGACATACGCTTAATACCTTACACGGATGCACATGAATGTACATTAGCTTGCGCGCTCACACAAGCTGACACACACACACACAATCCTGCAGCTGATCTCTGATGTGCTTACAGGGGCGGTTTGATTTCATTAGCAGAAAGATCAGGGCGCTAAAACATTAGCTCCCGTCTCTGACTCTTTGTACTTTTCTTCTTCTTGTCCTCTATTACTCTTTCTCATACTCGTGTGCACGCTGACTCAAGGGGATGACATGTGAACGCACCCATACACATACACACACAAGGCGCTTGATGTCAATAGGTTTGTTTTGGAGCCAGGATCAGGTGGTTCACTATGTAGGTCAGAGGGAGAATAAAAGGAGAGAGAAGCCACGTGTCGGTTTCCTCAATAATTAATCAAACCCTTTGCTTGCTCTGATGCTGTCAGACGTGAGGATAAGGGCAGGGCAGAGGAAGAGACAGACAGTCAACCGCACATCAAGCTGCAGAGTTTATTTGTCCTCGGAGAGCCCGATCACCTCAGTGGGCTTTTCGCAAGCCGCTGTCTCCGCCGGTGTCTCAAAATTTTTTTGCGAGGACAATTCTCATGAGCCGGCACCCACACGGTTGCTTTTGAGGGGATACGTTGCGTCCTGATACTTTTGATCTGCGGTTTCCTCATGTGATTTAAAACCCACACGAGAACGGGTGGTGCTGCAGAATGACTGACACCCGTAGCGTACATTTCAATGGCCTCACACACGCGTGCAGGCTGGTGACACAGGATATCCTGCCGTGGGCGTCGGCCCGGGTGAAGAAGAGGAAGTGTAGTATGCAGAGGCAGAGGGAGAGAAGCTTCAGCCGTATATCCTTGCTAGAAGATGGATATATGAGTATGGAAACGGCACAAACACAACAATAAGGACAGAGGCAGAGTTAGCGATAATGGACCTGCCGGGCTAGCTGTAATGCTAAACTAAGCTAGCCAGCTGCTGTCTTCCTATTTATACAGGCATGAGAGCAGGATCCATCTTCTCTTCTAACTATCTGCAAGATGATATTGAACTGTTCCGTTTACAGTTATTAATTACACATGTGCTCTGTTTCTAAATGTCCGCCGGGAAAATGGTCTATAGTGCTAACTGCTACCACGAGGTCCCTTCAGTTTTGCATGATTTCGGCGGCACCTGAGGACAGAAGCGATGGTGTTTCCGAGCACCCGAATCCGAATTTAGAAAAACCTCTCATAATACTTCAGCAGGGTCTGACAGCCCTGGTTGTGGTTCTCCCATGCCTCCCTTCTCACCGCAATCTCACTTCAGATGGGTCAAATACCAACACTTGGTTCCGTGCTTTCTACTCACTCCAATGTAAACCCACACATGTCATTATTAGATGGAAAATGCGAGACCCAGAGAGTGGATGGGTCAGACAAACACAGAACTTTAGTCCAGGAGGCCCTTGTTCGTGTCCCATTGTAACCAAAAGTAAGCGTTAACTTTTTGTCACGTCAGCCATTAGTCATGTGACCCAACCGAATCAAATAATCGTCAAAAAGTGGGGTTAAGGTTTAACAACGAAGAGCAGGTATTTGAGGAGTTAGGAGTGAGGACATGCTGTGTCATATGTCACTGCAATATGTCACTACATTAAGATTAAGATTACGACATTATCCAAAGAGACAATCTTCTCCCTAATGGTCTCGTTTACTCATGTACGTCATATAGCGGTATTAAACTGAGACTGTTTCATAACCACTTAAAAGTTCTTCAGAGCAACTGCAATATATAATACATTATTATAAGATGTTTATAAAAACGTACTGCTGCAATAATTTCGTTTTTGGCCGCTTAGGGTCAGCTGAACAAGCTGCAAACACTGATAGCTACTCTCCTGAAGAGGGTCTTGAAGAAATAGAAGATAGGAAACGAGGGAGGAGGCACGGGAAGTGAAGGGAGCGAGCGTGGAAGAGAGGGGAAGCTCGACGCATCGATGCAGATGGGGGAATGAAACAATGGGGGGGATCTGTGACAAGACGGGATTCCCCTACATTCCCCTGTTTTTGCCCGAGACGGAGAGGGCCCAGCAGTGACAGCGGCATGTTCACATACACACACACACACACACACACACACACACACACACACTCACACACACACACACAGCCCGCCTGTCATGTGCAATAATTAAGAACCAAGGGGGCGAGACGTGTTTGCGTCTGTAAAACAAGAGGGTTTATTATGACTGGACGTCTATGAATCAGTGATATGAAATGAAATCTCCTGCGAAAAAAGATATGAGCAGCGTGGCCTTTTTTTTTTTTCACTGTATTAAAGACGCAGAGGAGCCGATGTGACGAGCGACTAGAGCTAGGAGCACGTTGTGTAACTAGTTGCGCAGTGCAGAGCTGCCCGACCTTACACAACAGACCTTAATATTTCCACACACACACACACACACACACACACACACATTCAGGCATGTTTTCGGCCACAGTCCTCCCACTGTAGTAATGAGGTCACAGAGAGCTCTGCCGCTTGGGCCTTCAGGCCCGATGGTCTCTCTTTCTTTTTGCGTAGCCTCAGGTGTCTCTGTCAGCCTGCATAACTGGCTACAGGACCAGTTTATTCAGCTGGGATGGTGGAAAATATAGGTGGGAACTAACTAACTTGTTTTCTGTGAAGACATGTTTTTATTTGACTGTACGCATGTAACGAGTGAAAAATGTACATGTGTTGCTGAGCTATTGTAAGAAAACATTCCAAAATTAGTAACTTTTGGGAATGGCATTATCCTTATACATAGCATTGTATAAGGATAGGTTGTCTACAGTGACATATGAACAGAGACGGTGAAACACAGACTGCTCAAACGGCCTAAAAACAACCCCCGTCTCCTAGAAACCACGCTATGCTAGTTTGCAAGTGAGTAAGTAAGCATGTACGGCCTACATGTAGTTAGTTACAGGCCTCCTGCTGTATAACCTCAGCAGACATAAGAGAAACCCATAATGTTCCATACAGTGAGCTGTGCTGTCCCCTGCTGTGCTCCTTCAGCCCATCAGTCCCTCTCACACACACACACACACACAGTGAAATTACAGACGAGTCAAGGAATCCTGCAGCATTGGAGAAAATTCACTTTGTGTGTGTGTGTGCGTGTGTGCATAGGCGTGCACACTCATATCCTCGTCATGTTAAATTACTAAATTCAACTTGATCTGTTATTCTACCCTCCTCACGCGAAGGGCACACACACACACACACACACACACACACACACACACACACACACAC
>NW_022280086.1:68385-71206 GCF_004355925.1 Anarrhichthys ocellatus | reverse complement strand
TATATATATATATATATATATATACACATATATATATGTATATTTGATGCTGCCAACACACAAGCACACAGATGGAGAGATACACACACGGACTTACTGGATGTGACATACATATGGCTGTGGCCCCCATGTCACACGCGATGCCATGAACTGTGTGACCTTCTGTTGTTTACAGCAGTACAGTCACAATAATGCTTCCTTTAGCAAGAAGCAAACTCTGAAGAGACACATGCCTGCACACATGTGAAAGCTGGAAATATAACCAGACCGGAGACCGTCTTGCAATTGGATTGCACCGGTCGTAGGGGCCAAAATCGGAACAGGAGCATAAAGTTGGGGGTACCCACTACTTCCTGCCTCTTGCTTAATGATGTTACCACTCCAGTAAAATTTGCCTAAAACGCTTGCGTATGCTAAACGTATGCCTTACCTATCCAAGGCATACCCAAAATAAATTGAAAGCTGTTCTTGAACCATTTGGAGTACATGCATGGCTTTGGTCTCTGACGTTTTTAGCCCAACAGTCAGAATCACTGTAAGTGCTACTGGCATTGAGTAATAGAAGTTTGAACACACTGAAGTAGAAGGTTTTTATTTCCGCCTGAATATTCTTTTGCAAACAGATGCCTGCAGATGACTATAGCTGGGAATTATTAGCTCGAAAACACAATGGGACCACAGCATGAAGCCTGACCTAGTCCAAGTTCAAATTTGATAACAATACCACAGAAAATGAATATTTTACACATGTTTTACTAAGGGTATGTCTAGGCGCTTTCCAAAAAAGGCCATTTGGAGACCCATGGTAACCATGGTTACATACCTAGGCTGTGTAAAAATGTGTATTCATAATTCAAACTAAAGCTTATTTATGTCGATATACAGTAATCTATAAGTTATTTTGTCATTATGCCCTTTCCTAAAGTCTCCAAAACCATACTTTGCATTGTACGCAGGGACACAGGCAGCAGACTCACGGTGACGCAGTTACTTCCAGGTTGTGGCTGTAAATCTAACCCCTGAAGCTGTATATCGTTATTTTTGAAATTTCATTGGCTATACGAAGTGTCAGTCATCAGAACGATCGGTTGCAATTGGCTCGGTCTTTACACGAAAGAAGAGGGGCAGGCACTTTCCTTCAACGCGGACTCTCGTTGGCTATTGTAGGCTGTGGACGGGACATGGAAGCTCCTATTGGGTCAAACGAGGCGTCAATCGAAAGGTCAGAATGCAGCCGCCATTTTGAGACCCAGAGACCAGGCATATTTACGTGTGAACCGGAGTTACGTTGGAAAATACATAAATAGTTAGGCATATCTGCCGGCTAATTTGAAATGATGCAACAGCAGTCCGTGGGCATTTATTGATGTAATAATGTGTTTTGGACTAAATATTTTACTGGATTGGATTGTCTGGACCTTTGGCAATGTAACAAGACCGTTTTTGTCAGAATATTATCGATGGGTGGAATACTATGAAGCTTCATCAGTGAGTTGCCTCAATTTTGTAATTGTTTGTTAAAATAGGGCAAAACGGCTCTTTGGATAGTAAAGGTTGCCGACTCCTGAACTAGACTGTTGTAACAGTCTGTAAATCGTTTCCATTATTTCCCTTGACCCACACTGATGCAACAATTACATTTGCCAGTGATTATCTGAACTCCTTTTTACACAAGTGAATAAATAAATCCATGTCGTAAACATTCTAAGTTTTAGGTCAAGTACTTAATTACAATTGAGAATCAGGGAAATGGGTTAGGGTTCCATGACATGCAGTGATTCAATTAATCGCTGTGTATATTGATCCAATATATTTTCTGATCATCTGACAAATTGAGTCTATTATCTTGTTACATTTGTTTGTTCTCAAGAGAAAATAATTGGATAAGGTATTGAAATATTAATCAGATAACTTTCTGATGTTTATTTTGGGTACATTAATTGTTGTATTAATCAAGAATTTAAAAGAATTAATTTGAGAATAATCCATACATTAATCGTTGGATTATTCAAGAAAAAAAAGGGTAAAGCCCTAATTGCACGGTTGTGACACTGGTGGTGTTGCTGGAGCTCTGTTGGTACAACACCATTTTGTCATTGTTTTGAAATTGTTTACACATTTGGAAAGTGATAGAAGAAGAAGAAAAAAAAGTCTCTAACCCCTTTCACACCTCTGTACATCTGTCCAATCGTTGCATGAAGTTTTCTGAAGTGGGAGGAAGTGCTTGGTGACACTGTATTACCTGCTGCCCCTGATACTCCTCTCCTTGAATGTGAGGGTCTCCCTCATTTTTTGAAGAGCTGGGCTGAAAAGACCTTTGGCTGGGTTAGATGCCGCATCCATAACCTCTGCCTTCTGAGCATCACTGAGGCCTGAGAGATTCAGCCACAGGGCCCTCTCACCTGAGGCTGCAAGGCCCATTACACGACACATCCCTGCACTGCACCACGTGAGGAGCGTAGGATGAGATCGTTAACCACACAAATCTCATCCCATAGGGCCGGTTTATGTGCCCTTGAGTCCAGCTGCCCGCCCATCTCCTCTAGGATTTCTGCCTGGTACGCAGATAGTAGAGTCATTGGATTTGGAGAGCACACGGACTGTGCTGCGTACTTATACAGTCTTTGGAAAATGGAGGCGGTGAGGCGTTGATTTGTACTAGGCAGAGTACAGGCAGGCACTGCTGTGAGAGGTTGTATTCAAGTACACTTCCCAAAGGTCCAGATTGAGAAAATCTCCTCGTGCAAAGGTCCGGAACATTGCAATAATATCTAACTTGCACTATTTAGTGCCATATATATATATATATATATATATATAT
>NW_022280086.1:60107-68285 GCF_004355925.1 Anarrhichthys ocellatus | reverse complement strand
ATATATATATATATATATATATATATATATATATATTCAAGAAGCCTAGTATTAGTAACAACATCTCTGTGTAGTCAACAACTGTCAAATCAAATAAAGAAAGTATTTGATTGACAGTTAATCAAATATAATTGATTTAAAATCAATTATATTTCAACAATTATTATTCTCATTCATTTTAGAAAAATGAATTTCACTGAATTGTCCTGCAGCTTTAAATTCAGTTCATTCAGATGTGAAGTGATGTCAATAAAAAAAGCCACAATATTATATTTCTTTCATCTTCGAATAAGATAAATCAGTGAGCATGGACTTTATCTGTGGTTATAAAACCAATTGTTTCAGCTCTATTCTCTTTTCTAACATCATTGTTGAACAGTGAATTCATGTGTTAGGATTCTGATCATATTGGGCTCTTAGGTTTGTTTTCTGTCTTCATTTCAGATGTGAGTTGATACATTTGCTCCATATGAGACATGCTGTTGTTAAGCTGCCCATGGGAAGAATTCACCTATACGAGTCTGTCCAATCTTGGTTAAAGACTCTGGTCTCTCTGGCCATTTTTCTCTTTTTGGAGATCGTACTGTGATTTGACTTTTACAACTCAAATAATAATTGTCCTGCTCTGCTTTCTCTTTCCTCGTGTCTCCCCCGTGTGTCACGGTGTGTGTACATCTCACTCAAGTCAGGAAACTTGTCAGAATACACATATTTGATTGGCTGTGCTGCATCACGTGATGATTTACAACGTATTGGTCGATGTGTTTCTTGCACCGCTGAACAAGTGCCGTAAATGCTGGAAAAGCTGTGCCGGTTAAAATAGAAGCGCTCCGTCAAAATGTAACAATTCTCAATTATCTATCGGTTTTAGGTCCTGGGTCTGGATACAATGGCGTCTGGGTCCGTCTGGGTCCGGATCCGGTCCGCCAGTTAGTGACCCCTGCACTAGGGGGTCTGGGCTGTTGAACAAGAAAGGTGAAGTCATCCTCCTCATCCTACATTTCGTCCATGCCAAGGAGGTCAGTGTTGGCATCATCCTCTGTGTCCTCACAACCCGGCTCCAATTCCTCGAAAAGTGGAGGAATTTCCGTGCATTCAGCATCCATTATATCGTGCCATCTCAATGAGGCTCGTGGCTGATGGGTGCTGGTTGTGGCTTTTGGGGTGGTTCCTGACAGCCAAGGGTCCTGACTTTTGGATACCGCCACTCTCAGCCTCCTTTCCAGGGTCTTTTCTGGCATTGACACACAGTATGAACACGATTGGGGGTCAGCCAGCGATGCCTGAGCGTGTTTAGCGGCCATGCAAGCTATGCACATATGATGAGGGTCCCTGCAAGAGATGGACGCCCCGCATAATGCAGGGCACAGGCGGGATGCAGCCTCTTTGGCCTTCGGTTCCGACCCTTTGGCAGGGGTAGCGAAGACATGGCGTTTGAAAAAGGGAAATGTATGAACAAATAGCTGCACAAGGCGCGCAGCAACGTGTTACACTGTTAGCAAACTGGGAGGGGTCGGTCGAGTGTGGTAATATGAGGGTGTGTGGCCCTAGCACAGTTCGACCTGTCTGTCAGAGAGTGTCATTGGAGCTTCCGTTGGTCACTCCAAGGCGATTCCCCATAGCGAAACTCTGAACAACGTTAGAAAACGAACTGCACGGTACAACACACAACACAGCTAATAAGGTATGAATGCTTCCTCCATCTTGGACTCCATCCAGCTCTCCGTTCCCACAAAGGTAAGCACTGTCAAGATGGCTTGCTATTGGTTAACAGGTACGAACGCACAATTCAAAGTTCATTAAAGTTACAGTTGACACAATAGGTTTGCGCAGATATATTTTGCCCCTCTTAGCAGGCATTTTGCACTGAAAATCGAATGGTACTGTGTGGGAACGCCTTTACAGTCACTCCCCGTTGGATGGCATCTACTATGTCTCAGCAACATTCTGTAACATTCTGTTCATTTAACATGAGTCCCCGGGAGACATCTTAACATTGAATGGAACGAAACACTAAATATCCAAACACGCCCTGCTTCACAAGGCATGTATAGTGCAGTACATCACATGTGTTCTGCGTGACCTGTGAATGCTCTGACTCCTTCCAACATTGCGTGATCATTTATGTTTTATTATGTGTGATGTCAACCATAAATGCCTCTTTTCATGCATAGTGTGTGTGTGTGTGTGTGGGTGTGTGTGTATGTATACATTTTTTTACCCCAGGCACACGGAATCACACTGCCGTCAAATCATGCTTGTTTGCCTTCTCTTTACCACTCTCTGTCTGTTTTTTTTTCATCTCTATTTTTACCTTTCTCCATCTATCCACCCCTCTTTCCTCTGCATCTCTCTCTCTCTCTCTTTCTTCATACCTGTCTCTCTGTGCCTCTCACCCCTCCATCCTGCCTCTGTCACTCCGTGTGAATCTCTTGTCTATCAATCCTAATTCACTCTCTTTATTTCTCTCATTATTCCTCTGTTCCAGCAGTCTCCCCTTCCTCATCTTGCTCTCCTTCTCTCTGGAAAGGCTAACCTACTTACAACACAGCTGTCTGATGAATAATGGAGGAGAGCATCTCCATCAGCCTTTGATCTCTGCTCCTCTCCCCTTTCCTCCTGCCCTTCCTCGCAACTCCTAGGTGTCTTCTCGCATCCTTTCTCCTTTTAAATTCTCTCCTCTGTTTTTCTTTCATTTGACGGTTTGTGCAAAAGTAAGACAAATTTTACCAACAAAACCCCCTCATAAACATTTTTGTGATTTTGGCTGGCCAATTGTGAAATACGGTATTCTGATATTTAAATAATTTTTAACTGGTCCAGTTTTGCGTGAGATCCTTGCAACCGGCAGCTGCGAAATGAGCTGCGAGGGCAATTGCAATGTAATGTTACGTCCACTAAAAGTGGATTTTTTTTCTTGCCACATGGGGGCAGCAGAAACAACTTGTGGACACAGCTACAACATATCACCACCTTTTAAGTCAACCTTGTTAATAAACAGTTGCTTATTTACACATCCAGCATTTATAGACTAACATTATCATCAACAAGTAAGGTTTCTGCTACCTGGCAATGTAAGATCAATATTCACCCACTTTTAGCTCTTTTTGGTCACCATCAACTACGAGTGACCGCTTTTTACATTATCACATAGTTTTCACCTTGTGATTTGATATATTGTTATAGCAAAAATATATAGTTGCTTTACAGGAGAGTGTTTTTGAGAGAGTGGTACGTAATTTGACATTTGTCCCTCACTGTAGCGTCATGGCGGATGTTGCTGGTCGCATCTCTCCATCCGTTCAGGTTCCACTCTGTCAACCAGGTTTCACTCCCACCTTGTCAAATACCAACGCTCGGTCAGTGCCCCTCTACGCTTTAATACTGGTGCCAGGTGGCACCTTTTAGCTTCTGTATTCGGCTCACTGCGCTTTCAACTAACAAAACACAAAAACTATAAATATTGTCACGTCAGCCGCTAATCACGTGACTTATTTGTCACTTGCTAGTCACGTCAGTATTAGTCACTCAGTAGTTACTTGAGTTGTTAGTCAGTCAAGTTAACATCAGCCATGATATTTTCCTGACCCTAACTAAGTGGTTTTGTTGCCTAAACCCAATTTCCTGTGAAAACGGAAGTTCAATATGCATATAACGGCCGGAAACTGACACGTCCAAAATTCTGCATAAAAAAGATTAAATATAAAGATTTTATAAAGGGAAAAAATGTAATTGGGAATTAATCAACTGCTAAACCGTGATAGCCAACCACTCTTTACAGGCTCATCTGGGGCTGGCTGGTAGACAGTGGCTGATCTTGGACTGCATCATGCCAATCATCCCGTTTAGACTGTATTTGACAGTCATGTAGGTAAAAATCTTATCTGGCATCTTATTGTTAGCTTTCTCATTTCCCTTAGTCATCATTTACTGCAAAGTTTGTGTCACCGCTTCCTTTACATGGTGATTGTCACAGGTGGCAACAACAAGTTCTATAAAGTGAAGCCAATGCCGAAGTGCCTTAAACCTGCATTCTTTCTAATGGCAGGTAGGGGGCGACTCCTCTGGTTGCAAAAAGAAGTCTGATTGTATGGAAGTCTATGTAAAGATGACTCTACTTCTCACTTGATTTATTTCCTCAGTAAACATTGTAAACATGAGTTTATGGACTTAGTCGCTAGTTTCAACTCTACTTTAGTACAGCATGATGTTCATTTAGTAAATTATGGTCCATTTAGTTTAAACAGACCATAAAGCAGGGTGTGCTTTAGGGCGGGACTACCTTGGGATTTAAAGGTCGCTACCAGGACATCTTTGTCTGCAAACTTTAACCCTTTCTCAGTGTGTTTTCAGTTCATGAAAGGTAATTGTAACATTTTGGTCATCTACAATTATCTTATTCAACATTTGGTTGCATGTACCCTCTCATGTCACTTCTGGTTCCAAAAAAACACAAATGGCAACAACCAAAAACGAAGTTGCCAAACTTGAGGCTTCAAAACTGTAGTCCATAAACAAATGGGTAACATCCCCAATGCTGTACCGAACAAATAAACACATGAACATTGTTCACATAAGATACATTTTATGTGACTCTTTCTCAAACCTTCCCCCTCCACTCCCCATCCCTCATGTCCCATTGATCTCTCGTTACCCCCCCCACACACACACCCTTTCACACATTTCTTTCACCAGTATCTCTGCTTACTGAGCTGAAATAAACCAAAGCCATACACAGTAACCACAAAAATGCAGTCTTTATCTTTCAGACAGTTGGTCTGTTTGTGTTTGCCTGCCGGTCAACATGTTTATTTTGCAGCTGCTGTCTGAGCTACAGTGGCGGATTAAAGCAAAGAAAGCAAAAACTCCAGGTTGAAAACGGTTTGACATGGAAGACGTAGCAGGCTATACCGGCTGCAGTTAGAGTTGGGTATGTGAGTGTCAGAGTGAGGGCAGACAGTGTGTCAAGACTGTCAGAGGACTGCTGAGCTCAGTGATTCTCTGTTTGTTTGGGCTCTGGATATAAACCAGTATGTTTTGTATGATGGTGTGTGTGTATGTGTCTGTTGTTAGGGGGGGGGGGTATATAATGCCATTTAAAAGTATGAGCGGGTTATAGGACAATATTTGTATTCATGTTTTGTGTGGCTATGCCTGCATGTGTATGTGTGGGTGGATGTATTACTCATGTTGTGGGGTCATAAATCCAACACAGTCACATTGTGGGGACTTGACTAAATTTTCAATTTTAATTTTTTTGTGAAGACTTAGTTTAAGGTTAGGGTTTAGTAGCGTTTAGTAGCTTAGGCAAGTAGCGGTTATGGTTACGGTCAGGCTGAATGTCTGAGAAATGAATGTAAGTCAATGTAGTGTCCTCTAAAGGGATTTTAACTTTGTGTGTGTCAACATGTATTTCATACGTTGTGGGGACGTTAATGTGTTTACAAAGTTGTGGGGACTTGCTATCCTTTTGGGGACAAAATGCCCTTCCCATTATATTTACATTTTCAATCATTACATTTTAGGTTGAAGACTTGGTTTGAGGTTAGGTTAAGGCTAGGTTTAGGTTAAGGTTAGGGTTAGGATAAGGCAAGGTGCAGGGTATGGTAAGGTTAAGTGTCCAGGAAGTCAATGTAAGTCAATGTAATGTCCCAAAAAGTGACCTAAATAAACGTCTGTGTGTTTGTGTGTGTGCATGTATGTATGTCAAAGAGAAAGAGTGAGAGACAGAGATGCACAGTACAAAATGTGTTATCCTTTGAAGTCACACCACTAGCATGGCTGATAAAAATGGGTTAAGAACTACCCAAAATCCATGAAAGTATAAAAGAATCAGCCACGCGAATATCTTTGAATGACAGCTGTGCACATCTGCCTGCATGCTTACACGCAGCCCGGCTGTCGGCGGGCAGATTCACCGAGCTCCAAATCATATAGTCCACTTTTTCAGCTCACAATAATTAATACATCAGTGTTGTAAAAAAAAAAAAAAGGCTCCGGACTATATTTATGTACAAATATGACATATGTCAAGTGTGACTGGTCACTGCGCAACAATTTTCCAGCTCACGGTTCATTTATTTCAACATTGCCGTTACACTGGCACCACCTGAGCATCTCTCAATGCTTTCTCATTGTGCTCCTTAACCTACTAACCTTTATTCACATCTTCATCCTCATCTTGCTCCTGCTCCCCCCCCCACACACACACTCTCCCCAAACACATTTTCACCTCTCCCCTGCCTTCTCTGTCGCCATAGATTTAATGTCCTATATCGATTAACAGGCAGCAATGATGTGTTTCCCCTTTCCCCGCTCATATTTTAACCAGCAGCTAATCAATACAGGGAGGCCTCACAGCAAGGACATATGCTCACTTATAGCAAAGGATTAAACTGTGAGTGTGTGCGTGTGTAGCATGGGGTTTACTAGACGTGTTAGAATATATGCATTCATGCATGAACGGGTGCTAATGGACCTTGCATGTGCAAAAACACATGCAAACACATACAATATTTTGAATGTGACTGTACTGTAAACATTCTGCAAGCTTCTATAAAGCAGTCGGATCATGTTGGACGGGAAACCTGACAGGTGAGGAAAAACATCCAAATAATTTAAGGGTTAAAAACCACCACACAATACCTAAATGCAATGCAAAATTCATAACCATTTTCATCCACATGTTCTTTTCTGAGCATGTTTGTAGTTTACTCTCCTGAAGGATGTGATTCAGAAAAATTGTAGTGCGTATATGTGTGTCTGTATATATATAAAATTCTGTAAAACAATGATGATGCTTTGATGATTCATAGCGCATGTCCAGTATATCATGAATATTGATGCATTGTTCGTATTTATATTGTTATCTATGTGATTCAAATAAAGCATCTTGCAACATATTAATAATGATAATAATAATGAGTATTGACAATCCATTTTCAATCAGTCTGTATGTTTTATATATATATATATATACTGTATATATATATATATATATATATTAGTGCTGGAATACGATTACAATTTTACATCGATTGCATGATTTTCTGCAATTAATCAATAATAAATTCAAAAGTAGTGTATTGCGCACTTTTATTTTAAAAGTAGTGATATATGAACAAAAGTGCAATAACATTTGGTTTGCAAACACTTGAAACAAATAAGATGCTTTTTATCAGCAGTATTCCCTTGACACAGTAGCAGTTAAAATATTTCTTGTAAATCTCAACTTAAACATTAAATCACATCAAATATAAAACCAAAGCTATTATAGTTTGTTTGAGAAAAACAAGTTACCCTCAGAGTCCAGAGCCACGATCATACCATTATAACAGGCACCTTCCGAGCAACAGCAAGTTAACATTTATAAATCTGTTTTCTTTTTTTTCTGAACAGGTACCAGCAGAAACATTTTTCTTTTATCAGGGAGCATCATAAACAGTCTATGTTCAGTAGCAAGTGTCCCTGTTAGAGTGAGATGAAGTGGTCGAGCACAAACAAAAGTACACAGCTGGGATTCACTGTGCAGGGGGACTTATTAGTCTGTGAAGTCCATGTTTGTACTGGATTTCCTTTGGAGAATCTCAGTCAAAAAGAAAAACACTTTCAGTGATGCAGGTTGAGTAGTTACACAATGACAAAATTAACTTTATTCATTCCTCCCACCCCAAATGCTCTCATTGGTTGAAACGCGTGATGATGCTCATCCCAAGCCAATACTGATCAACATCCCAGCCCTCCTGTGACCTATGGTTTGTCTGTATGTGTATTCAGAGCCAGTGAGCATCGGACTTTCAAAATAATAATCATTTTTAAAAAACTACGTTAATGCGCGTTAAAATAATTGTCGCCGTTAATTAATTAATGCGTTAACACACCCTAATATACTGTGTGTACATACTGTATATATATATCAGTTGTGGAGACATATTTTGAGCATTTACCTAAATTTAAGTAGAATACTAAAATATACTCTATACTATACTGTAACTTACTATGTTTTATCTGTATTTATATATACAGTTGTGTGAAAAACTGTTTGCCCCCTTCCTGATTTCTTATTTTTTTGCATGTTTGTCACACTTAAATGTTTCAGATCATCAAACAAATTTAAATATTAGACAAAGATAACACAAGTAAACACAAAATGCAGTTTTTAAATGAAGGTTTTTATTA
>NW_022280086.1:25940-50107 GCF_004355925.1 Anarrhichthys ocellatus | reverse complement strand
GCGTTTGCGTCTAGGTGTCTTTATGTTGTGTGTGTGTGTGTGTGTGTGGGATCGTCGGATGACTGCTAAAAGAGCGGCAGTGGAAAGCTGGTTATTAATTCATTTGCTCTAGTCAGAGTCCTCTGGCATGGCACGTCCTCGTCTCTATTTGACTATGAAGGAATTTCTTCTCTCATGTCACATCTTCTCAACTCATATATTTATTAGAGACGGGATAAAGAAGAAAGAGAAACAACTATGGCTGCTATTGTGGCACCGTGTAGAATTCCTAAAACTTCAACACAGCATCAATACAACAGCACTGCACGGGCTGCCATTGCTGTTTGGGGTTGCATTTTCCTGTAGTGTGACTTGCATAGGGTCGCACAATTATGGGGAATATTCAAGGTTGAAACTTTCCATGGCAATTAACAGGAATTTATATATAATTTGTGGGAATTGAATAGAAAACAGGAATAAAATGGAAATATAGGGGGTTGTTTGTCCAGGCTGTATTTAGTGTGTTATGTCCATAGACTAGTAATCGTCATGACGTCACCCGTTGGTTTGTGGACTGCAGTTTTTGAAGCCTCGGGTTCGGCATTTTGGCGGTCACCATCTTAGTTTTTGCAACCAGTGAACGTAAGTGAGACGGTGGACACCGCTCTGGTAGCAACCTGTCAATCACAAGGTAGCCACGCCCTAAAAACATACTCTGCTTTATGGTCTATTTGACTCTAAATGGACCATAATTTACTAAATGAACATCATGCTGTATTGAAGAAGACTTGAAACTAGATATTGAGACATGAACTCATGTTTACAATGTTTACTGAGGTAATAAATCAAGAGAGAAGTAGAGACAATCTTTTATTATATAAACTATTGCAATAATGGATGTTGGGATTAACCGATTTGGCGTTAACGGTGATTATGCAAGTCACTGTTTCATAACCATAAGGACTGAAGAAGCTAGATAGTGTAGGAGCAATGGAACTTTGTAAAAATAGTTTTGGTGAGAAACTTGAATAAATCCAGTTGTGTGAAGATGTTTCCACAGCAGCATAAATAGATATGAGAGAGGAAAATATGACCTGTTTAACTTCCTAACGATAGCTCTAAACAGCTTATAATACCTAATTAAAATTACTGATGCAAAGATTTTTTTATCAATATATATTCAATCTTTCATAATTTGAATTGGTTTTATGCAAATCACCACTATAGATGACTTAAAGTAAAAGGAAATAGTTGATGATAATAAATATAGTTCATCGGCTGAAGTCCTATTAGAAATGGACTGAAGTGAGATGAACCGAGTGGAAACGTCTCATTAGATAAAACAAATGCTGAGAAAGTGCACAATTTACGGTTGGAAAAAAAGGTGATAAATATATCGCAATGTATCGTATCCTGACTCAAGTATTTTAAAGTTTTGTGATAATATCGTATCGTTATTGAAGTATCGTGATAATGTCGTATCGTGCCTTAAATAATAGAAATAGATATAAGATTCAATGGCAGATTAATCCTTTAGTTAATAGATGATGGCCCAAATAATAGCCACGCTCATCAAACTTTAATCAAAGTCCATGCGCTTATTAAGTGTTGTTAGTTAGTTGGATGAAAGTCATTAGCAGTGATAACGGATGTCAGTAAGACTTAACAGCGTCTACAATAATATGTTTGAGAACACCTTGTTAACTGTCCGGGAGGCAGAAGTCGGTGTCGTCATCCGAGGCCAACCTCTAAGCTGAGAGAGCATGCTCTCTATTCAGGAACTGTCCGCTGGCGCAAAGCCAGGACCGCCCGGGGAGACCATTAAACACTAGTTCACATCAGATTTGGAAAAACGACTTACCCCAGCGCTGGCTAACATGCAACGTTGCGATCTGACCAGAGGACACAGATCGCTGGCTCTGCCCTGGAGCAGGGACGGCCCAGACTTTGAAAAGGTTTTAACAGTGCTTTATTTGTAGCTTCAGGCCAGAGTAAACCCCAAGCTTAGTGTTGACGTCTCCAAACAATCTGTTGTTAAAATTGACAGTCACTCGTCTTGACTTTCCCTTGACAAATGTAAGGCAGCTGCAGGTGTCCCCGTGATCGTACGCAGCATTCGCTTTCAACTGCATTTTGTTTCGCATTCCTGCGTCGCACAATGACAAACATCTGACCTTGCCTTTCACGTTGGGGAGGCGTAGAGAGGAGATCCAGGCCGTGATAACGGAAGCGGTGGAGGTGGCCACTGATTCAAGACTGATAATGCCCAGTGACACGGGCCACCACAGGGACAAACCAAAAGACATATCTATTCAAGTCATCGTTTAAACATTTTGCCTCAGAATCAAGATCTACCCTACATACATCAGGGTAACTAGTGATGACATACGACACACAAAGATTCTGGAGTCTATTCACCGATGAGATTAATTCATTTATTAAAGCTATTATCCTTTTTTGATTTTGAGTGAGTCACAAGGACGAGTCACCAATATTCCTCTCCGTTAAAGGGACAGTCTGGTAGTTCTGAAGCGGGGTTGTATGAGGTTCTTATCCACAGTCAGTGTATCACCTACATTAGATGAGAGACAGGAGTACCAGCACAGGAGCAAAGCAATGTACTGCGGGGGGGGCACAGTCTTATTTTAGACACCTAAAAATCAATATCAGTTTTAAGTGTACGCTATATTTATATTTCACAGTAAGAGAAGAGGAGAGCATACTCACTTTTATTTCGGTTTCCCGTCAGAAAAGGACAGTCTAAAGCGGTGAACATATTCTAAATGTAGCGTACACATTTATTTTAGCTGTCTAAAAATGTTTTGCTGCTGTCCCCGTCACCAGCAGTGCATTGGTACTCCTGTCTTTTTCTCCATACTGGGGGTGTGCCGACCGCCATCTACTGTATCTCATACTAACCCACTTAAAAATAACCTGAAAGATCCCTTTAAAATACCTCATCCCTCATATCAAAACACAAAAAATAAGTCTTTCTCCGAACCAAAACCTACGGCTAAAAGCTGTCCATTCTGTTTGAACAAGCTGGCGACTACTTCCCGCACGCACAACGCAGGAGCGAGAGGCGATAGGAAGAGATTTAAAAAAGCGCACGGATGAAAACAAGAGTGAGGGACGCTTGGAAATACGAGGCGAAGAGCAGAGAGAAGTTTAAAAGAGGTCAGACAGCGCTGACGGGGGAAACTGTTGGCTAGGATGTCAGTGAGAGGAGAGCAAAGACAGGAGGAGGAGGAGGAGGAGGAGGAGGAGGAGGAGGAGGAGGAGGAGGAGGAGGATCGCCTCTCCTCTCTTTATTTCTCTGTGAGTCTCTCTCTATGTAAACAGAGCAGGCCAGTGGAGCGGATTTGAATCTCCTCCATAGTGGAATGTCTGGTATGGCTACTAAAGCAGGGGGAGGGGAGAAGTGTGTGTGTTAGGTTAGGAGTTGTGGCTGGTATCTTAATCTGAGGAGTCACCTTAAAATGGGTCGCGGTCCGTCTTTGCCTTGTCTCCTAACAAAGATAACAAACACTTTGACAAGATGAGCCCGCACACAGAATCAGCAGCGGGATGTTATCCTTTACTCACCACACAGCTGCTGGTGTGCAGCCCACTTGAACCAGGGTTACCATCGCGAATTAAAAACTGAAACCAAAAGGAAAAATAATGAAATAAGCAGTGAAAATGTATTAAAACTCAACAATATAGACTTTATTTCAATCGTGGTATACATAACCCATTCTAAGTGGGTTAGGGAGCAACGTTGGGTTCAGTGATCTCGCTAAAGGACACTTTGACATGCAGACAAGAGGAGCCAGGGATCGAACTGTTAACCTCGTGATCAAAGGCAAGGCCAGTTTATTTATTTAGTTCATTTCAGCAACAAGCCAACTCAAAGCCCTTCACATAAAACCCGAAAAGACCGAGTGCAAAAGAAACGCATTCAGGTGAATACAATTTATAATAAAATAAAATACAAACAAGCTAAAATAGATTAAGTGTAAAACTGTGCAGTGTAAGAAGGGATTTAATAAAAGGCAGGGGCAAAGAGAAAAAAGGACAACCCGCTCTACCCACTGAGACAGAGCCGCCCCGAAACAAACTGAAACTACTGAGAACATTCAAACTAAACCTTTCTGAAAAGCTGAAATTAACTTTACATGAGCAAATTGACTAGAACTGAGCTAAAATGTAATCAAAAAGTCAAAACTAAACTGAAATTGAAAAGTTAACAAAAAATTACCACCATGACCTTGTCTTGATCTGACATGAGTAGCAGTAGCATTTACCAAACACAAATAATTTCATTAAAAAAGGTTTAATCCCACCACTGTAGTTAATTTGCCTGTGTCAATGGCAACACATTCCCTAACCAGACCCACCCGCCCGTAACCTTGATTCCCACCTCACAGAAGCAATGCGTGATTAAGAGATTAAGAGTTGGGATTGGATTAGCGTTTGATGATACAACATGGTATTGAGTACAAACAACATATTCCATACAGTAATGATTTAAAAAAAATGGCACCCAGCAAAAGTGAAGCGCAACATAAATGATTTCAACAAAGATGAAGCGTTCTTTAAAAAGTCTTGTCTTGCATTCAACGTTTGACTCATCCAGCTGTGGTATCAAATGTAAACAAACATTTCCATTTCTGTTCAACAGCTCATTTGATTTTGTCACATTCTTGTGTGAGACAGAGACACAGCAGGCACGAGGCATATGTTGTCATATTTTATGATGTTATCACCCTAACAGAATGGGGAAAATATAGTTTTGTGTCAAGTATTATATAAATGCAAACAGTTTTTGACCCCAGTAAAAATGCCAACGAATATGGATTGAAGCAGAATATTTACCAGATAAAAACATGTTGTGAATTTTGGAAACGATTACATTATCTATTTTACCTGAAGTTTGACGTTTGGATTTTGGACTGAGACAATACCAGAGACGAGGAGTTTTAAACTATTCATTACATCATTGTAGCTTGCTATTTACCACACAGACATGTATATGACATAACATAAGTATTCCTTTAACCACCGTGACCAAACCAGTTGAAACTGAAACTGTTGGTACGGAACTGTGTCGGTCCTGGTTGGTCCAGGGCTTGATGGCCTGTGCCTGTACCAGGGTTGCAGGAACAAGTGGTTCTGGATACCACTGAAGAGCTGTTCCTCTGAGCCGGCTTGCTGGGAAACAACGGGTTCCTTTTTAAATTAGATTATGTCTGATACAGCTGATGGCACAAACATGGCAGTTGGTGTTGAAAATATACCCAAACCTGAATCATATTTGACATTAACCACAATGGATTCAAAATCTTATGAAGTATCATCTGGGCTACGTACGGTGACTACAAAAAGAGTGGTCCACTCTGACGCAAAACCTCTGCTAATTTTGTTCTGTTTTGCGGCTCCTTTCGCAACTTGTGCAAAGTTTATTTTTGGGTTGCATTACACATTTACAAAAGAGCTAAATGTGAGTGTTCATGCTGTCATCTATGACTGATGGCTAGCTCACCTCCATCCATTCACCTGACGCGACCCCTTAAACATTTGGCGCGGTATCAAAAATATTCACTTCCAATAAATGAATGCAATATTTAAATATTCGAAATCTAATACAAACCAGAGAGATGTTGATGTCTGAACACAATGTTTCCCTCCCTCCATCTCCTCCCGCAGCCATAGAGACTGAGAGCACAAGTTCGGGAGAGGACCTCCTCGTCCCCAGCCCGGCCTCGCCTCCACCTCCGCCCCGCATCTACAAGCCCTGCTTTGTTTGCCAGGACAAGTCCTCAGGATACCACTATGGAGTCAGTGCCTGCGAGGGTTGCAAGGTAAGCAGCCAAACACGTGAGTGGGCTAAACTTACACTGACACAACACTCACTCTGGGTAACGGCTAACAACTATTTTGACATCTGACTTGCTTTGCTTAATCGATTATTGATTGGACAAAAGTATTTCATTTTATTCAAAATTCAAAACTTATCCTTCGTCTTCTGGTAAAATGCTCCTTTACTACAATAAAGACATGCAGCCATGCACTGAGAAAAAACGGGAAGTATGTGACTAATATGAATTTGATCAGATATTGCTCAAGTTTCTGTTGTGAAGAAATAAAGGATTCTTCTTAGACCATCTCTGAGTGACATCATGAAATATTCCAAAACCTCCATAACGTTACGTTTACACTCCAGTGTCTCTCTGACCTCATTTCAGCTAGTTAGCTTTATCTGCCGTCTTTTGGGTTCATTTTGCCAGACAATGACAATTGTAATTCAAGGCACAGGTCAAACTGAAGCAACAAAATATTTGTCTTTTTGCCGTTGACTACTGTACATATTTTTTGGGGACACCGGAAGGGGCGGGACTTAGCCTGTCCCTAGGTAATATTTTAAACCGGGCTTCACCGTGACAAATTTTACGATGAGGGTTGCTACATTGCTTCGTGACACACTTTTAGGAAAAAGTCACAGACTGCGGGAATGTTTTACTGAAACAAAGTTGCGATTGGAAAACAGCCACCACGAGTACATTTTACCTGTTGGCGGTTTCGTTGTCAGTTTGCCATTTTTTCACTCCAGAAATAAAGCAGACGGCATCACTTCATGTTATTCATCGCGAGAGTTACACAAGGCCGACTCGCTGCCCCCCACACCATTTGTAGACGTTGCCACAATGTGCGCCGCGCTAATTGTGAAACACGTGTCGGCTGCACCTAGAAAAACCTGAATGAAAAATAGTTACGTGAGACTACTGAGTATTTGCATAATGTGTAAGCGGAGAGGTTGTGACCTTTGCGCCTCCCTTGGGATCTGTAAGCCTCTTTGCCTCATCTAATCCCACACGCACATTTACACAAATAATCTGTGGATGCAATTAGTATCTGCTTTGATATCTGTGTGTGGGCTTTTGTGCGCTTGTGGTCATGTCCTTTTATAACACGCACTGACCTGCTTACCAGCTGCTCGGCAACAATAAAATGTGTTTGCAGCAGTGATCATGAAAAGTGCCAGTTTTGGTTCTGACACCAAGGTCGCTCCCGTTTTTATTGCACCTCCAAATGTTCTGTCCGTTCCCCTGCCAGTCATTGCCTCCATTGTTTTTTTTCTTCTCTCCGCGTCAGGGTTTCTTTCGGAGGAGCATCCAGAAAAACATGGTGTACACGTGTCACCGAGACAAAGTGTGTGTCATAAACAAAGTGACGAGGAACCGGTGTCAGTCCTGTCGGCTGCAGAAATGCCTCGAAGTCGGCATGTCCAAGGAGTGTGAGTACGGTGATGTGGATGCGGTGCCATATTTTTATTTTTTATTTTTTTTTGCCAAATCAAAAATACAGATTTTTCACCTGTAGAGCTATTTATCAATCTAGGTTGTTTTTCTGTGAGGTATCTCTGGCCGTAGAGCTGTTTGTCTTCTCTCCAGTATAATGGGATTATATAGTTCGTGGTGCTCAATGCGAAATTACAAAAAAAACAAACAAAAAAAAAAACATTTGAAAAGCTCAACAGCCGTGTCTCTTTCCGGAAATTTTCCTCGCAACAAGGTCTGTGGATTACCGGGAGTATCCGGGTCATGATTATTTAACACATCTCTAGGCCTCTATGCCTCCAAAACTCTGCAACTCGCACCAAAACAAGGTCGATCAATGAATAGCACTACAGGCAGCAGATAATATATTTAGGATTTCAGGGGTGAACTGTCCCTTTTTAATTTTTGTTGTCATGCACTAATAAAGCAGAACCTAGTGCACTAAGTGACTTCAAGCAGGCAGCACAGTGTTTAAACCTTGATATTTGTCTCCCTCTGGTGGCCTTCCTCAGCTGATGCATGCCCCACAAAACCACCAGCATTAACTCATAATAACCAGCGTCTTGCATCACTATACATCATCTGTTTTTTTAATCTTAAAGGAGTAATCCAGAGATTTACTGTCGGGCTTCTATGTATACTTTGTGGATTACTCTTCCATGCACTTTTAGGTTTACAAAAAAGTGGGCAATTATATAATATATTAAATCGCTCCAAGCTCCAAATATTCTTCTTTTCTCATAAAGTAATCTCTTTCCATTAGACCCTCACTGCCTAGGATTTACAAGAAACTAAACGCTGGTGAGAAGCATGTACGAAACACGACAGGAGAGCTTCCAAAGAGCCGCGTCACTCTACTCGATTTCATTTAGTGAATTTTCTGCTTTTAACTTCCGAGCTAAATCTTCCGATCTTTCTCCACTCCCACCGTCCAGTGGTGCGAAACGACAGGATGAAGAAGAAGAAGGAGGAGAAGCGGCAGGGGGAGACGGAGATCTACGTCCTGTCGGCAGACACGGAGCAGATGATTGAAGGAGTCCGCCGGGCCCACCAGGACACCTTTCCCTCCCTGGGTCAGCTGGGAAAATACACCACGGTACACAGAGCAACACCAACACGCTTACTTTAGTAAAGAAATGCAGAAAGATCGTCTTAGTTACTTTGAGGGACTTTTAACTGGTTATAAAACAGTCTCAATGTAATACTGATTTACTGAGTAAACTAGACCATCAGCGAGAAGATTGACTATTTCTACATAGTTCTCCTCAATGCTTGTTATCGGTGCCACCTGGGCAGGTTCCACGTGAAATCAGACGGAATCATGCATGTTCACCAGAAACGTCCTCGGCTCAGATTCCAGAGACCAGCCCACCGTCGACAGACTCAGATCCAGCTTCGCTGTCGCACGCCTGCTGCAGTAAAATGAGATGTTTTCTTAAGGGACTCTGGTGCTCAGAGACACTACCGCTTTAATCAGCAGGGGCCGCCAAAATCATTACAAAATGAAAGTTCCTTGTAGTAACTTTAATAACTCTCACTACAAAAACAAATTCAAACCTATAATGCTGGTTTTCTTACTGTTTGTGTCTCTCTGCCTTCTATCCCCTACCTGAACCTGCAGAGCAACAGCTCGGAGCACCGTGTCGCTCTGGATGTCAGCCTCTGGGACAAGTTCAGCGAGTTGTCCACCAAGTGCATCATCAAGACGGTGGAGTTCGCCAAGCAGCTCCCCGGTTTCACCACGCTAACCATCGCCGACCAGATCACCCTGCTGAAATCCGCCTGCCTCGACATACTGGTGAGTTTTCTTTGTCACACAGATCGATACCCAAACGAAGAGAAATGTACAGTTGTGCTACAGCGGGAATTTATCTCCTGTTTCAGATTCTGAGGATCTGCACCCGCTACACCCCAGAAAAGGACACCATGACCTTCTCCGACGGTCTGACCCTGAACCGCACACAGATGCACAACGCCGGGTTCGGACCTCTCACCGACCTGGTGTTCTCCTTCGCCAACCAGCTGCTGCCGCTGGAGATGGACGATGCAGAGACGGGTTTGCTTAGCGCCATCTGCCTGCTCTGTGGAGGTACTGCACCTGGTGTTTCTGAGGAATATGAAATAAAATAATGGATAGAAAACCGTGAGGGAATGCAGAGTTGCTTTGGTGTTTAGTGCTGTGGTGGGAAAATAAACGTGTAAGGACAGGAATTATTTTGTCTAATAGAGATGATATCTGTACATATACATGTTCTGTGTTCCTACTGATATATTTAATGTGTTTTCTGTGTGTGTGTGTGTGTGTGTGTGTGTGTGTGTGTGTGTGTGTGTGTTTGCAGACCGTCAGGATCTGGAGGAGTCGGACAAGGTGGATGTTCTTCAGGAGCCGATGCTTGAAGCCTTGAAGGTTTGAAAACATACTCATTATTATTATTATTATTATTATTATTAGAGACGCACCGACCGTTCGGCTGCATTGTGCGGTTTTCAGTCTCCACAGTTGCGCACACACACACACACACACGTCATCAGTGTGAAAAGTTCTTCACAATTCGCCACAACTGTAAATCCAAAATAGGCCGTGGAGGAACAGCCTTAAAACATCTGGAACAACTAACTTATTACACCTTTTATACATAGGTATTGTACTTCTTATAATGTATATCATTACACTTATTATATTGTTTTTCATTCCCACCATGCTGCTCACAGTAATCACGGTGAACGGCTCGTCTGCTAACAGCACAAAGTCTCTGCTAACACAGTCCGGCTTATAACGGAGAACTGCTAACGGAGGTCGCATTGACTTGCATTATGATGCGTTCAAGCTCGACTCACTAAATATTCGTATTGGCCGTAAGAAAAAGTATAACTGTATCATGATGTGTTAAAATGTAATCTTGTAAAATTTAGTTTTTTGGCGAGAAACTTTAATAAATCCAGTTGTTTAAAGGATGAGGCAATAAATAATAGATATTAGAGAGGGAACTATAAACTGTTTAACTGCCCAACACTGGCTCTAAGCAGCTTATAATATATTTATTAAAGCTAGTTTTAAATAAAAATTAGTGCTGGGCAAGTTAACGCTTTAATTTCGCGTTAACGCATTCATCAATTAACGCCGACAATTATTTTATCGGGCGTTAACGCATTTTTTTAATTTATTATAATTTATTTATTTTTATTTTTTTTATTGAAAGACAAGAGACAATACATAGACATAACAAGAGGGTGACAAGAACAGTGGGATAAAAGGCAGCAAACACCCCATCTTGACAGAAAAAAACAGAAATGTAGAAATTTTTGCAAATTTATTAAAAAAGAAAAACTGAAATATCACATGGTCATAAGTATTCAGACCCTTTGCAGTATTGAGTAGAAGCACCCTTTTGAGCTAGTACAGCCATGAGTCTTCTTGGGAATGATGCAACAACCTTTTCACACTTGGATTTGGGGATCCTCTGCCATTCTTCCTTGCAGATCCTCTCCAGTTCCGTCAGGTTGGATGGTGAACGTTGGTGGACAGCCATTTTCAGGTCTCTCCAGAGATGCTCAATTGGGTTTAGGTCAGGGCTCTGGCTGGGCCAGTCAAGAATGGTCACAGAGTTGTTCCGAAGCCACTCCTTTGTTATTTTAGCTGTGTGCTTGGGGTCATTGTCTTGTTGGAAGGTGAACCTTCGGCCCAGTCTGAGGTCCAGAGCACTCTGAAGAGGTTTTCTTCCAGGATATCTCTGTACTTGGCCGCATTCATCTTTCCTTCAATTGCAACCAGTCGTCCTGTCCCTGCAGCTGAAAAACACCCCCATAGCATGATGCTGCCACCACCATGTTTCACTGTTGGGATTGTATTGGGCAGGTGATGAGCAGTGCCTGGTTCTCTCCACACATACCGCTTAGAATTAACACCAAAAAGTTCAATCTTGGTTTCATCAGACCAGAGAATCTTATTTCTCATAGTCTGGGAGTCCTTCATGTGTTTTTTGGCAAACTCTATGCGGGCTTTCATATGTCTTGCACTGAGGAGAGGCTTCCGTCGGGCCACTCTGCCATAAAGCCCCGACTGGTGGAGGGCTGCAGTGATAGTTGACTTTGTGGAACTTTCTCCCATCTCCCTACTGCATCTCTGGAGCTCAGCCACAGTGATCTTTGGGTTCTTCTTTACCTCTCTCACCAAGGCTCTTCTTCCACGATTGCTCAGTTTGGCTGGACGGCCAGGTCTAGGAAGAGTTCTGGTCGTCCCAAACTTCTTCCATTTAAGGATTATGGAGGCCACTGTGCTCTTAGGAACCTTGAGTGCTGCAGAAATTCTTTTGTAACCTTGGCCAGATCTGTGCCTTGCCACAATTCTGTCTCTGAGCTCCTTGGGCAGTTCCTTCGACCTCATGATTCTCATTTGCTCTGACATGCACTGTGAGCTGTAAGGTCTTATATAGACAGGTGTGTGCCTTTCCTAATCAAGTCCAATCAGTTTAATTAAACACAGCTGGACTCCAATGAAGGAGTAGAACCATCTCAAGGAGGATCAGAAGAAATGAACAGCATGTGAGTTAAATATGAGTGTCACAGCAAAGGGTGTGAATACTTATGACCATGTGATATTTCAGTTTTTCTTTTTTAATAAATTTGCAAAAATTTCTACATTTCTATTTTTTTCTGTCAAGATGGGGTGCTGAGTGTACATTACTGAGAAATAAAATGAACTTCTTTGATTTTAGCAAATGGCTGCAATGAAACAAAGAGCGAAAAATTTAAAGGGGTCTGAATACTTTCCGTACCCATTGTATATGCTGAAAAATAACTAGTTTTAAAGCAAACGCAACAGGGTTTGATTGAGTCTAAAAGAACAAACACGGGTGACATGTTTGTTCATGGTATTAAAAGAACAAACATGTCACCCCGGGCAACAGTGTGGCTCACTGATGTGATTTTAGTCGTGTTTGGACAGCCATGGAGCTCCAAGAGTGTCAGCGTTTGGATTAACACACAATTTATTGTTGATTTTGTTCTTTTCAGAGGATTAGTTGGCATTAAAAGAGTTCACTAGATTTATCCTACAAAGGATGAATTTAATGATTTAAGATGATTTTTAAAATGATCACCATATAGAGCAGAATTAAATAAGAACACAACAGATACATACTTGTATGTATTTGTTTTTTCCACTGTGTTTATTCAGCAGTGTCGTGGCAGGCATGAGAATACTGTGAGTGAGACATTAAGCAACAATCGAAAGTCTGATCCTCCAGTAAAACACACACATCATTTATTATCAATAGAAATATTGAAATTAGTCTAAAACAACAACAATATATTAATCCACCAAACGATGTAGAAAGTTGTCCAAATGATGAAAATGAGAATGTTTCAATTCTTACACTCAAGCATCAGTGGTTAATGGTATGGTAAAATAGCTGCTTTACCAAGTATATATATTTATTTATATTCATACATACTAACAAACTTTTCCTCCATGTCTTCGTGTGTTGGCACAGCTCTATGTGAGGAGGAGGAGGCCCGAGAAACCCTGCATGTTCCCCAAGATACTGATGAAGATTACTGACCTCAGGAGCATCAGTGTGAAGGGTGAGACACACACACACAAATTACTTGGGCGGAGCTACAGGCAAGGGTAACGAGGTTAGACAGTCCGTTGCCTACAGTGTGACATATTTCCGGTAACAGCAACTTTTAGGTAGGAAACAAAGAGCAACCTTTCAGCCGGGAGGCCGCTGTTCATTTCCCGTGGGAAACGAGAAGTTAACGTTGATTTATTTGTCACGTAACCTGCGTAATGTAGTAACACCACTTCCGTAGTAACCCAAACAGCAATCTTTTCCCAAACAGACCTAAGTAGTTTTGTTGCCTAAAACTATCATTTCCTAACCCTAACTAAGTATTTCACGATCGTTTCCTAAACCCAACGTAGTATTTCACGATCTTTTCCTGAACCTAACTCAGTATTTCACCATCTTTTCCTGAACCTAACTCAGTATTTCACCATCTTTTCCTAAACCTAACTCAGTATTTCACCATCTTTTCCTAAACCTAACTCAGTATTTCACCATCTTTTCCTGAACCTAACTCAGTATTTTTGTTGCCTAAACTTAACTGAGTTTCCTGTGAAGACAGAAGTTTATTTTGAAAAGACAGTATACATTAACGAGCGAACATTGACACGTGTTGCCAGACTTTCTTAGGAAAATGCATTAGAAACGAGGAGGAGCTTTTCGTTAGACACCATATAAACCGTCGTATGAGGATACGTTGCACCACATCAGGTTCCCCACATGACGACTTGTTCTCTCATCCTGAACTTTTCTCCCACAGGAGCGGAGCGAGTGATCACACTGAAAATGGAAATACCCGGCTCCATGCCTCCTCTCATCCAGGAAATGCTGGAGAACTCTGAGGGACTGGAGGTAGGGAAAGGAGGAGGAGGAGGAAAAGGTTGCAGAGGAAGCAAAGAAGAGAACGAAATGGAGCCCGGAAGCCGCCATCCCAGTCCTTCGCCCGAATCGGTTTCCTCCCCGCGCCGGAGCCATGCGCCCCGCTCCCCCTCTTCCCCCTCCCCCTGAAGCTTGGCGTGAGGTTGAATGAAAGCTGTTAAACTCTGCTGAGAGGACCGGATTACTTTTCAGACACCATGGTTTTATACATTAAATGCAGAAAAATAGACAGCATTTCCAAATACTTAAAAGGTTAACTATACGCCGACCGTGTGAACCTAAAGGAAGGATTGCCGAGAGACTGAAATGTGGACGGACTGATGATGAGGATTCCCTCTTAAATCGCGCATTCACTCCCTCATGAAAAGTCATGTATAGTTTGCAGAATCACTGTGTTATATATATTGTATATACAAAAAAAGAGGACTGAAAGAAATTATCGGAGGGAAGCGGACTTATACAAGAAGTTATTTTCCTAAATGTACATGTGTATATACTGTATTTCCCCAATACAACTGTAAAGAGTTCTTCCTTCATTCTCTTCCTCCACCCCCCCACCCCAAACTTCAGCTTTCGATGCCTTCACAGACACATCAGGGAATAATAGTAACCCTTGACATAATTGTCCTCCACAGAAAGATCAACATTTATCAAAGACTTTTTACAGCTCGAGACAAATGCGTTACATCTGTAAGTAAAGACGTGTTTAGTTTGTCTTCAGATGTAGCTTGAGCAACTCGAGTGACTTCACTGTGAAACATCAGGCATTTAGATTTTAAAGTAATGCAAAGTCTGCTCGGCGGCGGCCAACCTGCGATAGTACAAGCGGCAATGGCAAGAGTTTACCCATCGGTTAACAAACCCCCCGCCGTGGCGCCAAAGCTGTTGAGCTCAGCAAGATTACAGGTGAATTAAGGTAACGACAGGTGCTGCCTACACATGTACACGCTGTGTTTTTGGTTTTTCGTGGTCCACACTGTCGTAGTCTGCTCACACAGTGCCATTGTCTCACCACAACATCCATCACTCCACCACTCTTGTCGGGTACTAATCTCCGTTTTCAGTGTTGTCCTCTTTGATGTACGGTGCAGTAAAAACTCATTGGAAAGTATGAAAAATACAGGGAGTTCAATAAAGATGTGGGTTTTCTTCTGTCGCGAAGAAAGGAAAAACTGTTCACTGTGAAATACCATGTCGTTTTTTGATACTCACATTATCAGGTTAAAATGGCCAGAAAAAAACTTTTTTTCTTTTAAGTCGTACAGATTTTTAAGTAAACACACACGAGCAGCAGAAATGATCCTTTGGATATGGTGTGCAAACATTTGCCTGTTTACACATCCAGCACACAGAAAGCAACATTAGCATTCACTTGAGGTGGTTTTCATGGCTAATCTAATGAATATATACGTCAAATCACGCTCCTTTAGCTGTATTTCTTTACCTATTCCTGGGCAAAATATCTGACTCTTTAACTTCTACATTCTGACCTATGTTTACCAGCTAGTTGCTAACATTAGCTGTCCACCATTTTTTGCTGGACAGGTAGTAATAAAGATTACGTTCTCATACAACGAAACTGCATTGTAAATTACGTCTCGAGGGAAACGTATATTGTTGCAGTTTACAATCAATTTTTTTTCGAAGTATCACAAATGCATATCTATCAACACTCTTTTCTTTGTTGCAACTGGATACTATTCTATGGCCTTAACTTTTGCACTGAATGGGCGCACTTTGCCTTGCCTGACCACCAGGCCGAAGTAGGTCACGCTTGCCCTCGCAAACTCACACTTTGCAAGGTTTACCATGAGCCTTGCCCCGCCAAATGGGTGATCAGTTCCCGGATACGCTCCAAGTGGGTTTCCCATGTGTCAGAGTAAACCACTACATCATCTAAGTAAACTGCACACCCTTGCAAGTCACCAATAACACTGTTCTTAAGGCATTTAAACCCAGCTAGCGCATTCCGAAGTCCAAAAGGCATCACGGTGAGTAGAGACCAGTTATAAAAGCGTCTATCTCACGTGCTCGCTGGGACTACGAAACCTGACAATATCCTTTTAGAGGATCAAATTTGCTGACGAACTGTGCAGAGCCCACCAGATCTATATGGTCATTGATCCTGGGAAGTGGGAGGGAATCAGGCTTAGTGACATCATTGACTTCACGAAGGTCAGAGCAAAACCGTGGCGTGTTATCAGCCTTTGGAGCAAGCAAGTAAGGTGAGGACCAAATGAAAGATCAAGTCTCTGCAATACCCATTTCCAGCATTTCATTTAACTCTGCGTCCAAGTACGTTTGTTGATTTGCATCTACACGATAGAACCTTTGCTTTATTGGCTTAGCATCTCCGACGTCAATATCGTGCACAATTAAGTGGGTGCAACTAGGCACATCACCAAACAAACACTGGAAACTCAAATCAACTGAACCACTTTTGCATGGTGCGACTCAGGCAAACATCCATATTGATGAAAGTTTCAGAGTTCTTCTAATGGCCCAATAACAGAACTTCATCTGGAGTACATCATGAATCTCTTCCTTGCATCCGAACAGGTTCAACAGACTCCACCAGCAGTGCACTAACTACATAGGCTGCATGATTGTGACCAATCTTTGGCTGCGTACAGAAAGAGGGTGGCTCAGAGTTGTGCGCATAATATGATTTGAGTAAGTTTACATGAAAAACCTGAGTTGGCTTCCTGCGCTGAAGCATTGAAATTACATAATTCTGCTCCGAGATTTGTTTCAACACCGTGTGTAGACCTGTAGACTTTGCCTGAAAAGGTGAACCAACAATAGGAAGGAAGGCAACCACCGGAGTGCCCAGCATCTCCAAAGTGTTTCATGTTGACCCGAGCTGTGGCCAGACTTTCCAGTGCCAGTTCTCCAGTTGTTGCCTTTTGTCGAAAACTGTAACCGTACGTACTCAATCAAATTTTTAGCAAGTTCCGATTCCTTCCAGTTACCGGCAAATGTAGCTAAGGGACTTCCGACTTACGGTGTGCGCAAACATGAGTTAATTTGAGGAAAACCTTGTGCTCTCTTGTGTTGTCTCTCTAGCTGCAAGCATTATGTCACGGGGTGTGGTGGCGGACCCAAATGCAGACACCAGGGGGTAAGGGACTGAAAGGGTTTTGTTCCAGGAGGACAAAAGGGAAAAATGTAGTGGAGCAGCGGGAGGGGGAGGGTGAGGGTGGGGAACTGGGCAGAACAAGACAGGGCAGGCAAAATGTGGAGCTGGAGGGGATGATCCAAACTGCGGGCACAGGAAGACGAGGTAAGTACAGTTAAAGAGAAGGCAGTTGGATAAACTCAGAATCTAATAATACTGAGCAGCCGAGAACAAGCAAGATACAGGTTGCATCAACGACCTGGCTAAGAGTGAATGTAAAACCGGGGGAGATAAACTGTTGAGTAGATGGGTTGATGGAAGGCAGCTGGGTTGACTGGGCAAGTGAGGTGAATTAATCGCAATCAGGATGGAACCGGGAGATCAGGTCGGAGCCACGCCCACACACACACGCGTAACCAAGGAAACCGTCTTCCCAGTCTTTACCCAACCCCATGAAGCGTTCCAACACACCCTGACTCTGAGCATGGTGAGCTGAGGCCCGAGGAAAACGCGTGGGAAGAAAAGTTTGAGTCTTGGTCGAACTGAATGACTTTCGAAATGCCGACTATGGAAATGAACTTGGATAGTGCTCTCACTACCTGACAGTCAGAAGGTAAGGAGTAACTGGCGTTGAGTAAGGCAAAGGACCCACACAGTCAATTGGCACAGCTTTTATTGTCTGGTTAGGTTTGTCTGTCAGCTGGCATATATGGCATGTTTTAATGAACAGAGACAACTTTCTTCATACGAGGCCAAAAGAAATGTCTTCAAATCCAGTCATACGTTTTCCTCAGACTCATCATGAGTTACTTTTAACACTTACTGACGGAGTGTAACAGGCAAAACTATTTGGAAGAGAGGATCCCCTCACCAACAGGGAATCCTGAAAAAAATAACCACAAGCACTGTCCAGCACCTCAATGTCAGGTCCAACCTGCTGAAACAGCTCCTTCAGAGAAGGAAGCCTGGTGCTCTGCAACCAGATCACTGCAAGATATTGACACAGGAAAATTAGACAGAGGCAGGGACAATTTCCCCAGCAACATTTTCCTTATTTGACAGAGACACAGGTTTTGAAATTGTCATCACGCAACTTACTGCGCAGTGAATCACGTTCATTTTCGTGTGGTTCTGATCTCACCAGTGGCACAAGCATGCCCACAGGCAGAGGGTACATCTGCCCAAACACATGTGCTAACCAAATTGTTACTCTGGATGACAGAAATCCTCTATATCGGCAATCACTTTGTGGAATAGAACCAACAGAACATTTAAATCCATTCCACAAACGGGATTCCTGTTTCATACTCCCTGAGTCCTAAGAGTCCTAAGAGCAGGACTTCAGCCTGAATGAAAGAGATGTGTTCCTTCAGCGGCACCTTTCACCCCACTTCCTCCCATGGACACGACACCTTTATGGATAAATGGCAGGTAGGGATCCAAACGGACAGGACCAGTGTCTTTTACATGCAAGTCATGGTTAAAACCATCAGGAGTGATGACTTTAGGGAACGAACGTTTGAGAGTTCAGTCTTAAACAGTGAGAGCAATAAACAGGAACAACACTTGTAGTTAATTTGTATTCTCCTTTATTTATTTTACCTTTTTAATACATTGTAAGGCAAATACAAAAGAATATTTGAAAAATCAGTGTAACAATTACTAGATACTTTAACCCCATTTTTGAACCTCAAGTTATAATTAAAAGTGTTCATAAAAATGTGAAAAGGAAAGGGTGTGTTTGGTTGCAGTAAGTGCCCATGAGATGACAAATGAAACGGTAACTACACCAGTGTGTTGATTCTGTTCAGGAAAGATAAAAGTGTGCGCCAATGCAGAGATGTTGCAAAAGTTGACTTATTCTTTGCTGTGTGGGGAGCTAGTGGAGGTTTCGGTGTTGCACTCTCTACTCTGATGAACGGTTAAATATCAGTCATATAGTATCTATAACCCTGTAATACACATCCACTTAATCAATATGTTACATATACCATATTTAAACACTCACTGTTCATAACATGTTAATATCATCAATAAATCATTTACAACATAAGCATCGCTGTGACTGTACATACTGTCAATCCACCTGCATTTAAGAAATACATATAAATAGATAAATGGATAGATTTTTTAAATGTATTTATCATAAAATTACTGTAAAATGATTTTATAGACCACACTTGTGATCTTAAAAGTTTATCTCTCGAAAGAAGTGTGCCTTCTTCATCCCTCCTCAGCAGTTCCAATTCAGGGAAGTTCAAAAGTGAGATAATGTCAAAAAAAATAAAATAACTAAATATACTTGGCAAAACCAGGCTAAGACATGACCACTTTGTAACAATTTATTCTGGGTCTGCAAAAAATACAAGATCCTGCTAACTCACAGTTAACCCTTAACCCTAACTTACTACCATCAACTGCAAAATGTTGAATTTATTTAAGTCATGGCGGTACGGCCAGGCACATGATTCTGTTTGCATGTGTACCGACGTATGCACGCACATACGTTGAGCTAACAAGGTTTAAGGTGTGCCATGTCTCGGCTGTCACCACAGGGTAAATGTGTGCTCTTTCAAAGCCGTTGAACTCGGTGGATAAACAAATGGAATAAGCACCCATGTTGTCGATGAGAAGCCAGTCCCCCACATGCAGCTCAGGAATCCAGCAGCTGTCGGTTACTTTGTCAAAGCTGTCGCAGGTTGGACCCCAGATAACAGACCGGTATCTCTGCTCGCTGCTCTCAACAACCTGTGTACAACACAAACATTGAAATATGAAATCCACATCACACTGGTTATCTTTTCCTTTAAATCTCATCTCGTTTCTCGGATCAGAATGGTGAATGACAGCCTTCAAAATGTTGTTCAACCAAAGACAAGTGTACGTAGCCCTCGTGACATCGTGCATTGGTTTGTTTTGAAGCCTCTAGTTTGGCCTTTTGGCAGTCGCCATTTTGGATTACGTCCTTTGCCATCTTGGCTTTTTTTTGCAACTCGTGAACGAAAGTGACAGTGTTTTGACTGCGGGGGAGTGACGAAGAGAAGCCGTATACGGCTCTGGTAGCGACCTGAAAATCACAAGGTAGCCCGCCCTAAAAAATACTCTGCTTGACTCTAAATCAGGGGTGGGCAAACTTTTTAGCTCGGGGGCCACATAAATTATAAAATTTGACAGACGGGCCGGGCCAGTAACAGATTAATGGAGAGTGTTTGTGTGAACTAATATAAATTACAAGTAAAAGCCATGACCTAAAAAGTAAAGGAAATTTACAATTAATCTCAGTGGGAACAGTGTTGTTGGTCACCTTTTTTTTGCCAGTGCATGATATTTGATGTCAGTTTGGTTGTGGCAATTCTCAGAACAGATCTAAGGTTTTTGCCAGTTAAAGACTGTGGACTTTAGAGCAATTTGATTTTTTAAAGGGATCATACAGATATTTTGACTTTTACATCTGACATTGTAAGAGCTCTGCTGTGTTATGTCTTTCCTTGTCTCTCCCCCCTGTGTCACGGTGTGGGTACATCTCACTTGAGTCAGGAAACGTATCAGAATACCCTTGTTTTATTGGCTAAACTGCATCACGTGACCTGATTTACAACTCATTGGTCGGTGTTTTTCCTGCACCGCTGAACAAGTGCCGTAAATGCTGGAAGCGTGAATAACTCCGCTGCATAAAGCAAAAGGATCGTGACGAGCGGTGAAGAGCTGCTTGTGTGGCGTGTCTTACGTCTCTTCCTGTTTCCTTCACCTACATTCCCCTGGGTCCTAAGCCCCTCCAAGTACAGCTTCCTATCACCCTCTATGTACCAACGTACATTTAGAACAAATACCACACATATTACACGGTAATCAGCGTTGCCTATGTGTCAAACTCTATCGGTACATCTCCGGTCTGTCTTTGTTCATCCTGCATCGCTCTGTTCTGTTCTTTAATGTAACGTTACTGGAGCGACGGAGCCTCTCCCAGCTGCTAGCAGACTGTTGTGCTAGCAAGCAGGCTCGCGAGTGAGCTGTACCCAGCATGCAGTTCGGCGGTGAAATTTTATAAATGTACAATTATTAGTGTTACAAATGTGTCACAGACTGTTGTGTCATGGTGTTTTGCTCTGTTAAAGAGCGTTAGTTGTGAGTTGTTAATTGTTGTGTTATATAAATGACCATGACTAGGGGTCTCTCTCAATACATATAAGAGAAGTAGCGCCGACCGCAGTGCTTTCAGCGGCGAACAATATATTTAGCTGCCTGTTGAAGACAGACAGCAGTTGTTTCGGCTATGTACCGGTATGATGTTGTGTGAAGAATTCATATTATGTGGGAAATGTAAACCTGTATACTACCCAGCCCTAGTCTTTATTATAGTTTGGACAATTTTGTACCATCATTTGACGGCCGGATTAAAATGCCCAACGGGCCGTATCCGGCCCGCGGGCCGTAGTTTGCCCATGCCTGCTCTAAATGGACCATAATTTACAAAATGAACATCAATCATCAACATTGAAGAATACTTGAAACGAGAGATTGAGACCATAAACTCATGTTTACAATGTTTACTGAGGTAATAAATCGAGTGAGACGTAGAGTCATTTTTTCATGGTCTTCTATACAAGCAGACTTCTTTTAGCTACCAGAGGAGTCGCACCCTGCTGGTCAGTGGAAAGAATGCAAGTTTCCAACACCTCCGCATTGGCTTCACTTTTCAGAAGCAGAGGTTGCTTATTTTTTAACAATCAATTCTTAGTTACTGTGTACGAAGATGATATCAGGTTGGGTCATTAATATACAACCAAGTATCCCAAGCAATTATGTTAGTATGGAACAATTCCACAACTCAAGATTTATGTCCAACGCTAGTGCTCAGTGCTAATGCATGCACTGAAGTAGTGTCCTCTTTAGGTGGACAATAAGCATGTGGCGGTTGCAGCCTGACTGCGGTCTGTCACAGATCAACCATAACCACAATCTTTCCCTTGTCATAACAAAGTGTGTTACTTGCCTAACCACAGCTTATTTATACAACCACAATGGTTAGCTTGCTCAGATACTGTGGAACGCGAGGATTTTAAATCATTGGCATTGGACATAAAAATCCTCATCTAGTGTTTTGAAAAATCGTCCCATATTGATGTTCTTATGGGGTTGATATTTACCCTGTTAAGGTATGGTTCAACCTGGGTGTGGGCAGAATCATTGATAACGCAACTCAGGGAGCCATACACTCCATCATTAAGGCAGTACATCATTGTTCTGTCAGTTGTCCTTACCATCTGAAAAAAAAAATACAAGCAAAATAATTAAAGTCAATAAAATGGCAACTATGCAGGAATTTACAATGATGTTGAAAATAATAGAAAATTTATAATAAAAATGGTGCTTTTCTCTGTCCTTCCACCACATGCAACCAGGTGGTGGTTGCATGTGGTGCATGCAACCACCATGCACGTGGTCTTTTGTGAATGAACAAAATGAGTATTCATAACCCTGCTAGTCACTGCACCCTCTGAGGCTTAGCATGGATGTCTCCTGAAGATGCTTCTCGATGTAGTGGTGCTTTGCCATGTGGTGCCATCAGACTCATCTGATAGCTGTCACCTAAACATTTTGTTTTGTTTTTCATCAAGAACATTTAAATACAATCACACATTGTATAATTCTGTGTTAATACTGAACATCCAGAGCGATATATCTATACATTACCGTTATGTTCATCCATATCATCTGCGATTACTCTTTTGGCAATGACGTTCGCTGCAAGTGTGAAGGCTGAATCCACGTAGTAGCGGCCTGGTTCTGCAATAATCTGCACCCCACTGTCGGGAAGAATTCATCCAGTGCTCCGTTAATAACTTCTGAAAACTAGGAGAGGAAATCATGATGGGTTAATAGCATATTTCACAGGTATTACACCTCTAATGACCTCCATTCACCTTCTATCTGATACTTTATTACAAAGTGACCTACAGTAACCATTATGGCTGGCATTACAGGCAACACAGGTAAGGTTTCTGCATGTGTTTCTATGAAGTACGAGCCTTGTAATTGGACGGAAAACCGGACACGTATTGAGAAAATAGTTTACATAATTAACATTAACTAACACTGAATATTTTCTTTCTTGTACCTCTTCAAATGCGACTTGACAGTCCTCTCCCAGAGAACCCTCTGCCAATATCCAAGAGACTCATCTGGAGGCCCAACAAATTCTGAAAAACACTGTCTAATAAGGCACGATTTATAAAGGTTTTACAAGTTTGGACGCACCGTCTAGGGGACTGCCCATTGTTCCGACGGCCCATTATTAACAAAAACCCAATAGTCCAAAAAGCCCATTTGTCCAAAGGCTGTTGTCCCAAAAACAAATGACCATTGTTTCTGAGGCCCACTGCCTATTGCAACAAACAGAAGCACATGGCTAATTATTACGCATAATGCCCATATCCTTTTTTCCTGCCATCAAAGGCATGACCCATTGTGCTCTTCCTCTGATTACTCGTTGCCTTTGTTGGTTGGGTTGGTTAGGTTTAGGGTTAGAATATCTGGGTAGGATAACCAGAGGCAATAGAGCGGTCATGCCTTTGCCGTCAATCTAAATATTAATTAGCCATGTGCTTCTTTTCGGTGCAGATGGGTGTGTACTTTTGGAGCAATGGGCCTTCAGAACACTGAGCGTTTGTTTACGGGACAACGTGCAGTTGGACAGAATAAAGTTCTAACTAAAGAAAATGTACCAAAACAGAGGACTATAAAAGATTGTAGCCCATGCTAAAGCTAAAGCTAACAAGCAGCAAATGTTGATACAAGCTATTAGCATGCCTGACAACGAGATAACGGCCAAGACTCGAATGAAAAAGAAACTGTAATGGGCCAGTCATAAGAACATCACAAGCAGATGGACCACCTTCGGGCTAAATCTATCAAAAATGTGATTTTGTAATTTGTATTGTATTGTAAATGTTTAATTCAGCTTTTTTTCCCTTAAAAAAACATTTACATTACATCTAGATTTACAAATGTAATAGTATTTTGTTAGAAGGTTTGGTTACCTTTTACCTTTACCTACCTTAGGAAATACAATGCAAATACTCAACAAGCTCCAACAGCTGTCTGATCTGATGGCCCATGAGCAGCTCCATTAAAACAGTGCTGTCCCTTGTATTGACAATCAGACTCATACTCAGATTTTGTCTGGCCAACACTGCTTTGTTGAGATCGTTTTCATTCCTATTTAAATGCATCGCAACAAACCTGATAAATGGCTCTACCTCTATGTAAATGTAACTGTAGTTTTATAATATTCTATTTCTGTGA
>NW_022280086.1:0-15940 GCF_004355925.1 Anarrhichthys ocellatus | reverse complement strand
ACATCACACTGCCGAATAGCGCTCCCGCTTCGGCATATGAAAGAAATTATTGATATTTACAATGAAAAAGTTAAACAATGGAGTAGAAGCATGATTAGGTGTCTATGATTCAGACCGCCATGCTGGTAAATGCTCCATCCATCTGAGCTGGAGGCTATCTCAATTATTATTGCATCAATGTGATGAAGTACCTTGTGATTTTTCCCAACATTCACTATATGACGATGTACAGTATATTTACATTGAAATATAAAATCACATTTACTGGAGTAGAATTTTATTCATATTGCCAATCCAAAATGTTTACAACTCTCTGGTTTTGTACATGTGTTTTAATACAGATTTCTTTAGTTTTGTCAATATATGATATGATTGGATAGGTGCCATTTCAAGTTATTCGCGTGTTACTTTATATTTGTTTAGTACCAAGATCCTGGATGTGTGGTCTATTGAAAAACACTGCCTCATTTCCGCAACGCATCATTCGATTGTACAGATCACCTAAAAAGTGTTTAAAATGTCATGGTGTTCCAACCCGAGGTGGAAGAAAATACTGAAAATCTGTCATTCTGCAGACATTGTAGGAAAGGTTGTCATTTTTTGGGGCTTTTAGCAAATTACCTGCTAGTTCATCAGTGCAACCCATGTAAAAAGTTAGTCTGGAGCCCTGTTCAGCATTGTAATTAAATTGGTCTGAGGGTAAACTAGATCTCCTTGCACCTCCTCATTGGCCAATCACAAGTTATTTCAGAGAGAGAGTGTTCCTTTTCAATGGCGGAATTTGCAGAAGATTTGCTATACCAGCAGTGGCACTGCTAAACAGCCCCAAAAAGGAAGGCAAACTTATCAAAAAGAGAGTCTGACAGTATTGGTTTCAGTAAAGGAAGAGAAAATGTTCAAATGTTAATCGTAGCCCTGAGCGGTGAGCGAACAGCAGCCGACTCAGTGGCGGCTAAGCAGCGGGCTAAACTATCAACAACCATATCTGACAGGCTTCAATGATATTGCAGCTCGCTAGAGCCTCAAATCACAGTATGTCATCTCAAAGGGCTTTACAGGGCCACGCATTTGCAAGGTGTGACAGCCTCAGAGGCCTGTGGCCTTGGTCCCGCTGCCCTGGTACTGTGTGTATGTGCTTGTGTGTGTTGTAGGTCCTTGGCTGGGTGGAGCTGAGGTACCATCACCCTAATTGGGCCTGTGTTCCTACAGCATTTCACCCCGCCTGCCCAGACGCCAGTGTCTCTTTCGGTCTCTACCAACTTGTTGCGTTGTTCTTTTGACTTGTTTTAAATAAATTATTAGATTGTTACTGCAGGTCTGGTGTGCGTCTCAGGAGCCGGGTGTAACAAATTCCAGTGAGGGGAGTGAGGCGGAGGGACCGGGAGGGAGATATTTTTGTCTCATTTGTAGTCTGATAAACAGTAAATCCATCAAATTCAGTGCCCCATGCTATTTCGCTATTTCCAATTTACTGTAGCTAGTCATAATCTCTGAAGAAGTGTGCAGCTGGCTTCTAATTGCTGAAGCCTTAAGCCCTTTCTTTCTTCAGACCTTTCATCAATAATAAAATGTTTATTTTTACTATGAATGTCATTTTTATTTATTTTAGACAGAAAACGGTTGAGAAGCATATGCTCTTTTGTAAATAATAATAATCCATGATTATAGGCCGGTACTATGTTTAATTAATGGGGTCGTGCAAGTCACTGCATTTTTCACTGTACAGCAAATATTTCAGAATAAAAGCCTTGGGTTTACAATTGAAGGGATTCTTCAACAGAAATAATCTAGAGAGCTTCTACTTTGAAACAGAAATTGTAAGTGTTGAGTTAAAAATAAATAACTTTTTTTCATGTCCGTGACATCTTCTACAGATATAGACATCAAATGTGCATGTATAATCAAGCAGATTTAAAACACATTCACCCAAAAGCTCCATATTTTTGAGTGCGCAATCGGATGCTCTACATGCCCATCAATCCTAAAGCCAATCCAGCGAACGATATACCCATTGCACGCCCTCTCTCCTTGTCGTCTTTGTACTCATCAGCCAGCATACCCATTCCTGAAAAACAAAAGGAATACTACTAATATTAATAATAATATCATTAGTCGGATGATTAATGGGATCAATTTTTTTTTCTTTTCAAATCTTTTTGAACATGAACACTAAAGTCCTAATTAAAACCTTCAGTCGAATGTATCTGTTGTTTTTGTGTATTCAAGTCAATATTGTAAAATATTCAAAAATAAATATATCTGACCTGCCACAGACAAGCTGGATCCACCCACACCTTGCACTGATCTGGCCAGCAGCAGTAAAATGAAGCTAGATGAAAAGGCAAACACTTCCAAGGAACAAGTGAAGATTAGATTGATAATACCCAAGAAATAACTGTCTGTCTTTGTTGGAAAAACAATGTATTAAGTTTTGACATTTTTGACTCTGTAGAAAGAATCAAATGTTTCTATCCATTCAAAAACTAAATACAAGACGTCCAGGGTCAATTTCATCAAGGCCCCCCAAAATATCTGGTTCAGAAGTTTATTTACCTTCTTGACCTGTTGCATTGATAAGCAGCATTGTATTTATTGTAGATACATTTATTTAGCTGAATTTCAGGAGCAGGACCACGCCTCAGCCACTCGCCCACTTCCGGCCACACTGCTACAAATACCTACCCACTCTAAGCCTCAGCTTGCTCGCGCTTTCTGCACTAGCAACCGGAACGGCACGCAGAGAAAACAAAACAAAAAACCTTACCTCGCCTAAAACATGGACCTGCCGTTCATCAGGCCATCCGACGACGACGACCAAATCGCCTCCCCAGAGGCCACCCGTACAGCCCAGGGAAGCACTCGACCTGCCGCCCACGAGACGCCGCCAACCGCCATCGAGAGGGTCCAGGCAGCTCAACGCAGCCAAACCCGCCGATCTCCACCACGCCGACCAGCTGCATCCACCCGCCAGAATCTGACAATACGAAGATTCAGACCCACGGCCGTCCTCCAATAACTCACATCTCAGAGGGAGACCTGCCACCTCCAGATGTAGACAACGGAAACATAAATCTAGCTCTCTCCTTCGCTCGCTCCAAACCCAGCTCTCGGGAACGAGTCTCCGACGACTCCGGCTACCCGACACGCCACGCTGAAAGATGCCGCCACCGCTCCCGCGCTCCAGCCAGGTCCCCCATCAAAGACGCACCAGCTAAGATCTCCAACTGGACCATAGTCCGCCTGCTAAGAGCATCGAAAGAGATTCCTCACCACCGCTCCGACAACAAAGCAAAACTGTGCCAACTCCTCACAACTTTCCTAAAGTCACGTCAGGCTAATAAATACAAACGTACCTACATCCAAAACACACCGGCGTAACGCCAACGACCATGACGCCACCACGCACCCCCAAGCTCCGCCCTCCAACCCACAAAGTTCCGGGTCGCCAGGTTGCAGCGCGTCACCTATCATCCCCCTCCACTACCTCAGGCAAACTCAACTTTCCATAGCGGCAACAAGATGCCAACTCTCTCTTCCTCCCTTCAATTTCCAGTATTCCATCCCACCTTCTGGCCGGATTCACCCGTCTGTCCCAGGCACCGGGTTGCCAGGTCTTCTTTCCCTTGTCCCCCTCTCTAAGCGCCAACGGAACGCAACAACAGAACGCAACAACGGAACGCAGCAACGGAACACAATAACGGAATGCAGCAACGAAACGCAGCAACGCAACAACGCAGCAACGCAACGCAGCATCGCAACGCAGCATCGCAACGCAGCATCGCAACGCAGCATCGCAACACAGTATCGCAACGGATCGCAACAACAGAACGCAGCAACGAATTGCAGCAATGCAGCAACACAGCAACGCAGCAACACGGCAACGCAGCGACGCAACGACGCAGACACAGAACGCAACAACGCAACGGAACGCATGAACAAATCACAGCAACGCAACGCAGCAACGCTAACGGTACTGGTTCTAAGTATTTGCTAACATTACTGGTTCTTAAGTCTGCCAGTAATGTCAGCTTTTTCACTTTCATATATACCAGCAACTGGTTCAATTAGTCTTTTGCCCCTATACCCAGGTCGGGCGACCGATTCGCATGTCAGGACCGCTACGGGCCTCCACCAGATTTTCCTCTTGCTTCTCCCTGCCCAGGCGTAGTTCACCATCTTTCGGGTCCTATCGCACACCTCCCCGACTGTGCTGGCGAGACGGGCCGGTGGTGTGCCGACCCCACGGGGCAGGTATCTCATCTCACCAGGGCTTCACCCTCGTCGCAGACCCCTGACGCCTTTTACTTGAGCCGATCCCCGCCCAGGTGACGGGGCTGGGGTGCACTGAGGACAGTCCGCCCCGGTCGACAGTTGCGCCGGGAGCAGAGGGCCCCGTCCCTCCCCGCAGGGAGAGAGGGCGCAGCGAGCACTTAGTCCACGGCCCCGGGAAGTGGCGAGCCGTGAGCCTTTCCAAGCCGACCTAGAGCCAGTCGCAGCGCACCGCCACGGAGGATATGTGCCCGTCTTGAAACACGGACCAAGGAGTCTAACGCACGCGTGAATCAGAGGGTGAAGCAAATCCCGTGGCACAGTGAAAGTGAGGGCCAGAGCGCCGGGTGAGAAGGGATCCCGACCGCACCACCGGCCCGTCTCGCCCGCACCGTCGCAGAAGTGGAGCGTGAGTTTGTGCGATAGGACCCGAAAGATGGTGAACTACGCCTGGGCAGGGCGAAGCCAGAGGAAACTCTGGTGGAGGCCCGTAGCTGCCCTGACGTGCAAATCGGTTGTCCGACCTAGGTATAGGGGCAAAAGACTAATTGAACCAGTTGCTGGTTCCTTCCAAAGTTTCCTTCAGGATAGCTGGTGCTCACAGTTTTCCCCACTGCATTCACATGAATATGGTGTATATAAAGTGTTGAATCATAACTCTCGCGGTGCCTACATTGCCTGAAGTCCTCAGCCTTCTTTGTTATGCTGTCCCTCATGATTAAACGCCCCTCTCAGTTGATGCCACGCCCCCCACGCCAGATCAGGGTCAAAAGTCTGAACTGAAAAAAATGATCTGAAAGTGAAAAAAAGATTTGAAACTGAAAAAAATAAGATTTGAATCTGAAAATATAAAATCTGAAAGTGAAAAATGTAAGACCTCAAATATCAAAATATATATGAAAGTGAAAAATGAAAAAAAATAATGTATTCCAAAAAATTACAGTGCTGAATCATAATTACATTTAACCCAAAAAAACTTTTCATAACCACAACTTGAACTTCAGGGTCAAATTTTTTTTTCAAATCCATCCATTTTCCACCGCTTATCCGGGGTCGGGTCGCGGTGGCAGCAGGTCAAGCAGGCCGACCCAGACCTCCCTCTCACCAGCAACATGTTCCAGCTCATTCTGGGGGATCCCGAGGCGTTCCCAGGGGAGCTGGGAGATGTAATCTCTCCAGCGTGTTCTGGGTCTTCCCCGGGGTCTCTTCCCAGTTGGACGTGCCTGGAAAACCTCCAGTGGGAGGCATCCAGGAGGCATCCTAATTAGATGCCCGAACCACCTCAGCTGACTCCTTTCGACGCGAAGGAGTAGCGGCTCTACTCCAAGCTCCCTCCTGATGACCGAGCTCCTTACCCTGTCTCTAAGGCTGAGCCCGGCCACCTTACGGAGGAAACTCATTTCGGCCGCTTGTAGCCGCGACCTTGTCCTTTCGGTCACGACCCAGAGTTCGTGACCATAGGTGAGGGTAGGAACGTAGACCGAGTGGTAAATTGAGAGCTTTGCCTTCCGGCTCAGCTCCCTCTTCACCAAGACGGTCCGGTGCAGCGCCTGCTTTACTGCTGCAGCCGCACCGATCCGTCTGTCGATCTCCCGCTCCATCTTACCCTCACTCGTGAACAAGACCCCGAGATACTTGAACTCCTTCGCTTGAGGTAGGCACTCCGTCCCCACCTGGAGGGAGCAATCCACCGGATCCGAGGAGGCTAACAGGACCACATCATCTGCAAATAGCAGAGAGGCGATCCCGAGACCCCCGAAACTGACGTTCTCCGCCCCCAGGCTGCGCCTAGATATCCTGTCCATGAAAATCACGAACAGGACCGGTGACAAAGGGCAGCCCTGGTGGAGGCCAAAACCCACCGGGAACGTGTCTGACTTATTGCCGAGAATGCGGACACAGCTCCTACTGCAGTCGTACAGAGACCGGATCGCCCGTTGTAACGGGTCTGGCACCCCATACTCCTGCAGCACCCCCCACAAGACCCCCCGAGGGACCCGGTCGAAAGCCTTCTCCAAGTCCACAAAGCACATGTAGACTGGTTGGGCAAACTCCCAGAACCCCTCCAGTAGTCTTGCGAGGGTAAAGAGCTGGTCCACTGTTCCACGGCCGGGACGGAATCCGCATTGCTCCTCTTGTATCTGAGGTTCGACAAGCGGTCGGCGCCTCCTTTCCAGCACCCTGGCATAAGCCTTCCCCGGGAGGCTGAGTAGTGTGATACCCCGGTAATTCGACCACACTCTCCGGTCCCCCTTTTTGAAGATTGGAACCACCACCCCGGTCTGCCATTCCATGGGCACTGATCCCGACCCCCATGCGACATTGAAGAGGCGTGTCAGCCAGGATAGCCCAACTATGTCCAGCGCCTTCAGCATCTCAGGGCAGATCTCATCCACCCCCAGCGCCTTGCCACCAAGGAGCTTTTTAACTACCTCAGCGACCTCTGCCAGGGATATGGGTGAGCCTCCCCCTAGGTCCTCAGGCACTGCCTCCTCTGCAGAGGACATGTTGGTCGGGTTTAGGAGTTCCTCAAAGTGCTCCTTCCACCGCCCGACGATGTCCTCCGTCCGGGTTAGCAGTTCCCCTCCCCTGCTGAGAACAGCCTGGGGTAAGCCCTGCTTTCCCTTCCTGAGCCGTTGGATGGTTTGCCAGAACCTCCTTGTGGCCAACCGAAAGTCCTTCTCCATGGCCTCCCCGAACTCCTCCCATGCCCGAGTTTTAGCATTCGCGACCACCGCAGCCGCAGCCCTTCTGGCCTGCCGGTACCTGTCAGCTGCTTCGGGAGACCCCTGGGCCAACCAGGCCTTGAAGGTCTCCTTCAGCTTGACGGCTTCCCTCACCTCCGGTGTCCACCACCGGGTTCTCGGGTTGCCGCCACGACAGGCACCGATGACCTTCAAGCCACAGCTCCTAGCGGCCGCGTCCACAATAGAGGCTTTGAACATGGTCCACTCGGATTCCGTGTCCCCAACCTCCCTCGGGATGTGTGGGAAGTTCTTCCGGAGGTGGGAGTTAAAGACCTCCTGGACAGGGTCCTCCGCCAGACGTTCCCAGTTCACCCTCACTACATGTTTGGGTTTGCCGGGTCTTTCCAACCGGTTCCCCTGCCATCTGATCCAACTCACCACCAGGTGGTGATCAGTTGACAGCTCTGCTCCTCTCTTCACCCGAGTGTCCAAGACATACGGCCGCAGATCAAATGATACGATTACAAAGTCGATCATTGATCTCTGGCCTAAGGTGTTCTGGTACCAGGTACACTTATGAGCCACCTTATGTTCGAACATAGTGTTTGTTATGGCCAAACCGTGGCAAGCACAGAAGTCCAATAACGAAACACCATTCGGGTTCAGATCGGGCAAGCCGTTCCTCCCAATCACCCCCCGCCAAGTTTCTCCGTCATCACCCACGTGAGCGTTGAAGTCCCCCAGGACTATGGAGTCGGTAGGCGGCGCCCTTTCCAGGACCCCTCCCACCGACTCCAAGAAGGCCGGATACTCCGAACTGCTCTTTGGTGCATAAGCACAAACCACAGTCAGAGCCTTGCTCCCCGCAACCCGTAGGCGCATGGAGGCGACCCTCTCGCTCTCCGGGGAGAACTCCAACACAGCGGCGCTCAGCCGGGGGCTCGTGAGTATCCCCACTCACGCCCGGCGCCTCTCACCCTGGGCAACTCCGGAAAAGGACAAAGTCCAACTCCCTCTCCAGGAGCTTGGTTCCGTGAGTCCAACTATTTCTAGCTGGTATCGCTCCACCTCCTGCACCAGCTCCGGCTCTTTCCCCGCTAGCGAGGTGACGTTCCACGTCCCTAGAGCTAGTCTATGCCGCCGGCGATCGGCATGCCTGGGCCTCCCGCCCGACCCACCGCCCGGTCTGCATAGCACCCGACCCCGATGCTCGTCCCTGCGGGTGGTGGGTCCACAGGGTGGCTGCTCCATGGTGTTTATTCGGGCTGAGCCCGACCGGGCGCCATGGGCAAAGGCCCGGCCACCAGATGCTCGCCTACGAGCTCCCCTCCTGGGTCTGGCTCCGGGAGGGTGCCCCGGTTTCCCTGGTCCGGGCGAGGTGGCTGTAGTCCGTGGGCTAACTATCATAGGGGTTGTTTTGAACAATGAAATACAATCCAGGAAGTCAAGTTTAACCAAAACCAAAAGACATCAGAACTCTGCACAGCTGTTTATAATACTGTTACTCAGGGTTTTACAAATCACTGCTGTAATATCTTTGTCTTTGAAGTGTTCACACACAGTTTTTTACATGCAGAGCTGTTGCCCTCTAATGCAATACTTACAGGTAGTCGCAAAGAAGATTATGCAGAAACCAGCACACACTGGGATGTGATATCCAATCCTGTAAAATGTACAGTGCATAGGTAGGGCAAAGTGAGTCATGTATTTTGGAGCTTGATACAATTCTGCGTATTTCCCACAGATCAAAGTCACTCACCTGTCAGTAAGTGGCCCTAATGATGAGCTGTATGGTGGACTTGGAGGCCAACAGCCGTCCTAGTTTAATGTTGACTTCATCCAGATGAGCATCTGAATAAGAGCAGTTTGACTTGGGTATTTCTGGGCCTCGGTGGAATCACTGGAGAGAGCTGGGGTCTGGTGCGGAGGTGCAGATGTGGAGCCCAAAATCACTGATCTATTATTCAGTGACTGGTTGACGGGAGTAGCAGTCACTGTTAAGTCGGTGCTGTTCCCAGGAGTGATGGTGGGAGCCTGGCCAATCATGTACAGGTAACTTGGAAGGATGGGTACTGTCAACAAATAAATACACAACAAAATCTTCAAGTCGCGCTTTAATACCTTCAGCAGCATTCCCAATAAATGACATGCAGCGTTGTTATCTCTGCCAGGCATAAACCTTGGGTGAGGTTCTATATTCGGTTGTGTGTGTGACTGTGTGAGTCTGATTGTCCGTTCGTGCGCCTCCGTGTCTGTCCACGGCTAATCTTGCATTCTACTGTGGCAAACTGCATAATATTTGGGGGCGGCTTTATGGCTGCATGCTCAAGGACCTCTCGTGGTTTTGGTGACTTTGGCACTTTTTCAAAACACCCCTTATTAAAAGCTACCTGTTGACTAACCGCTAATGGTACTCCCAGTGCACACACTGCTGCACCTCGCCGCCACTCAGCCACTGCTCAGCGGGCTTTACAGTTGGGTAAGTTTATTGTATGAAGTATATTATACGACGACTTCAAGCCCACTGCTTGTATAACGCCGCTGCTTGTTTTTTAGTTTAAATGAAATCTGTTTGACGATGCATTGGTCGTTGCAGACACACCTGACAGAGATCTTCAATCTACTGAAGGCACCTTTCTTGTTCAGTACTGTTTTTTTAAAGGTGACCATGACCCGTTTTCCCTAGTTTGAATTAAATTGTTGAGTTTATGCAGGTAAGTCCCCTTTTATCCATCAACACATTATTCTACATCAATTTACAGGTATAGCAAGCTTCAAAATAATATAAATTATTACGAATAAGCCATTGTAGTGGGCAAATACTGTATCCTTTACCTATTTATTGAACTAAAGGTAGTCAAATTTAAATATATTGAATCAAAGAATCCTGGAATTAACTCAAACTAAAAAACATATTTAATTTAAGTAAAAGTATTATATTTGTATTATTAGCAAAATATAAAAGTACCAATAATAGTATTCATGCAGATAAATGGTCCCTGTTGGTGTTATACCATTATATTGTATTATATTTTTATCACTGCATCTCCTCACTGATACAATAATGTTTATATATGACATTTTGCATGTACCACCTAAATATGGAAAAGTAACTTCAGCTGTCAGATAGATGTAGAGGACTGGAGGAGAAGAGACAAAAAGTCAAAAGACAAAACAACAACAAAATTGATCTGTATCTGCCGTTATGTCTCATCGACAATTGGCAGTTGATATCGCCGTCATAAAAACAATCGGGGGCATCTCTAAAAGTTATAACATTATGTTTTATGCTGATCTGATCAGTGATTCAAAACAATGATAGCTCAGTGGAAGTGGAAATTAAAACTAATACATACAGTATTTGTATAGCAGTTTAAGGGAAAAATTAAGGTTTCAAGTTAAGAGTTTTCTTTCAAATCTGCCACAGCACAAAATTTAAATACATTAAAATCATGTTGTTTAGTATACAAGAAATAAAATCGTTTTTTCATAAAGAAACAACAATGGCATTTTGTAAACAAGCTGGAATTAAAAGGTTAAATTTCTGAAAACGAATGAATTTTGGTGATGATTAAATATTTAACGTAATGGAAAATAATATTCATACATATTGTTTGGTAGCATTTTTTGACACTGACATTCTTGTCTACGAAGGACATGAGAAAATCATTTGTAAAGGAATGCACAAGGGTTAAGTACTGTAGGTATACTTAGACACATTCCACCATTGGTTGATTAAGTGTTGAGATTTATTGCACAACAGGCTGTATGTCTGAACCTACCAACCACTGACAGTAGCATATTATCCAGGAACAAGGCGAGGAAGACAATAACCAGGATCATCTTCTTCAGCTTCTTCCTGTCTCAGCCAGGTTAGTAAGTCTAGGTTAGACAACAAACAGTATTTGTCATTGTATTCCAGCTTCAAATTCCAATTCACTGTTGAAATCTGCTGAACTGGTAAGAGTAATTTATATAAATATGTGGTGTAATAATGTCCAGCGTGAATAAAGGTTCAAAAATCTGCCAGGTAATCGTGGTTTTTAGTTTTCTTTAGTATCAAAGTAATCCAGTGATAGCTTTCTTTACATCCATGAGTACATTGCAAACAGGAACTGTTTTTAAAGCCTTTCCTTTAATTCTTCCATCTAACACCCACACTCGATTTCTAGATAGAGATTTCAACAGTCAAATCTCTGTGTTAAAATAGGGTTAAGATACACAGTACAAAATATATATTTTACAACGCTTAAATCAATTTCCCATCAAATTTTCACAAATAGGAAAGAAAAAATAAATCTTCAAGGGGAAAAATAATGTACTTATGTATTTGTGTAAGTAGAATCACAGACAACAATTTCAATAATAAAGCCTAGAAAGAAAAGTATAAGAGAATATAGTAGCTCAAACTTACCCATATTTTCAGTTTTCACAAAAGGTAGAGAACAAGAGTTTAGTGTGTGACGAGCTCGCGATGTGTACAGCCGGACAGCAAACTGAGATATGGAAAGGTTACACCTTATCCTGTTGCATAGGCGTGACAAAAAACATTAGCATTAAAGCTTGACTGACCTGTTTCACTGTGTTTTAAAGATAGATCTTGACTTAGGCTTAGACAATAATAATTATTATTATTATTATTATTATTATTATTATGTGTTGGGGAAAAAACTAAGGAATGTTCTGCGTCTCCAAAGATCTGTGTCCTCCTGTGAAACTTTGTGTGAACTTCGTTTCACACTAAGTGTCTCAGCTGGGTTTGTGATTAGGTATCACAGCTGCCTACTTGATGAGTATTTCATCTGTTTGTCCTAAAGAAGGGATAATAAATCTGTTGAGCATGACAGTGTTTACGCAAGGCTGATTTGCAACCATGACGTTTCCTGATTAGGATGAGATGACCTTAGAAAGAACGAATTATCAAAGAAACGGGTCCAAAAGATGTTCCAGACTTTATGCAAATCATTCTGTGCCAACGCACTTGTGTGTTATCCTTAGTGTCCAGACCTTATGCAAATCATTCTGTTTCAATGCACTTGTGGGTTTTCCTCAGCATATATAGCAGAGACTCAGAGACAGACCTTTGAGCAGTTACTTGATGCAATAACTTGTATGTGTTCAACCCTGTCTCCTTCTTGCAAGAATAAATGTCCTGTTTAATGATTTTTACATCGGTATCGAGTACATTTTTCTGACATAATGATAAGAACCACAACGAGATTTATATAGCACTGGAGCGATGATGAAACAAATAACAGACAATGTCACTTAGACATACGAGAAAAGATGGGGATGGAGAGGAGGTGAGGCATGGATAGGAAGTGGACGTAGTTATCGTGACGTCACCTCTTTGTTTGTGGACTGGAGTTTTGAAGGCACCAGTTCGGCATTTTGGCCATCGCAATCTTGGACTTTGGCCGTTGCCATCTTTGTTTTTTGCAACCAGTGAACGGAAGTGACCATATATGGACTGCGGAGGAGTTGCGTAGAGACAATCACAAGGTTGGTTGCCCTAACGCATACCACGCTTTATGGACTTTTTGACTCTAAATGGGACCATCATTTACTAAATGAACACCATTCTGTATTGCAGACTAATTATAACTTGCGGTTGAGACCAGCATCTCATATTCACAATGTTTACTGAAATCAAGTGAGAAGTAGAGTCATTTTCTAATAGTCTTCTATACAATCAGACATATTTTTCAACCAGAGGAGTCGCCCCCTGATGGCCAGTAGAGAGAATGAAAGTTTTAGGGCACTTCCACACTGGCTTCACTTTTTGGAACCAGAGCTTGTCGCCTGGGGAGAGAAGTGGGGGGCCAGTTGGTGTGGGGCTTTGCAGGTGAAGACCAGGATTTTTTAGTTGATCCGGTTGGGGATAGGAAGCCAGTGTAGTTTTTTTAGTACTGGAGTGATATGGTGGCATGATTTGGTGTAGGTGAGCAGTCTGGCGGATGTGCTTTGGACCAGTTGAAGTTTGTTGATGGAGCTATTATTGATGTCGTAGAGGAGTGAATTGCAATAATCAAGACAGAAGGAAATGAAGTGCAGTGCCTTAAATACGGAGGCTTTCAAGTTAGGAGAGCATGTTGTGATGATGGTATCAAAGGCTGCACTCAGGTCAAAGAAGATAAGGATGTTAAGGGCTCTGGTGACAGCAGAGATGAGGAGTACACAGTATACAGTTGAGTTGCACATTTTTAAGTGCTTTTGGGGGCTTTTGTAATTATTATTATTAGTTATTTTGGTGATTCAATGTTTTTCATATCTAAACATCATAATCTATAGCTGTATGTGGCTCTTTTTGTTGGGGGCCCCAGGCAGTTGCCTACCTTGCTTAACAATAAGTCTGTCACTGGTGTTGCTTAGAACCCAAGGAAGCGCAGTGTTGAATGTGAAGTTGAGCAGTATGAGCTGTTCTTGAGAAAGCAGCAAGCAGCAACACCACAGGCCAAGCCTTCTGGCAGTTCTGAACAATCAAGTTTTCAGCATGCCCTAATGTAATCCCACCAGCTAACTCCCCAACTGCACCACAAAAATAAAACAACTTTTATGATGACTGTCAAGTTCAAGTTTGTTTTGCCTGGCCTGGCTGTTTGTCAAAATTTATTTGTGTTTACATAAAAGAAAGAAGAACGTTTCTGTTTTCACACATAACCTCTCTGGTGTCAAAAACCATCAGATCATTTGTGAATCGTGTCGCTGCAGAGGCAGTGGGGAGTGTATTTCTGCTGGGTTCTACTTGCTTGCATATTCTAGGCGAAATAGTGGAAACTCTTCTTTATGAAGCGCTGTCATTTAGCAGGTGTTTTTTTTTTTTCTGGAAATGGTCACTGCTCAATCCACTCCTCCAAGTAAGTTAACCATACCGGTAGGGACAGGCACTCTGCCTGGATAACGACCTCTCGCAGCTATTGGTGACCTGGGAGTTCTCTATATCAGCCATGGCTTGGTGGGGGCAGGGCACTAAGGTAACGCCGAGACCCTTCACCCCCCCCAAGGGCGGTTCTACTGGTGCAGCTGTCAACAAGGTGTTGTGCTACACATGGGCTGCGGTCGAAAAGTATATTTTGCAAAAGAAAGTTCCTAACTGAGTGAAATGACCCGGAAGTATCTAAGTGGTCGTTATGATAAGAGCTGTTTGAACTTCTCTAAATGCTAAGGAAAGTTGCTTCAATGCTTCCTTTCATAGCTTCTTTGGCATGGGAAACACCGGACCTTCCTTTACGAAAGGAAAGAAGATAATGCCACCCCACAATTCCCTGCGGAGGCAACATTTACAGTGACGCACCATTCGGCCGTCCATGAAAACCGATGATATGCCTATTTTGCTCAGGTTTGACAATTATTTCCATACGGTCATAAACTAATGGAATTAATGTTGATGAATATGAATAGACAGTGACAACCATTTAGTTTAGTTTTGTATGCATCTATTTCTTTGACTTTACATTTAACAAATAAGTAAAACAAAACAAGAATAAGAAATAAAATGAACAGTAAATATAGCACACTGTCAAACAAATTCTCAACAAGATAAATAAACAAGCTAGGCCTACAATAAATGTAATTATTAAACTGTTGAAAAGCAAAATATTACCGAACAGTTGAATCTACATTATTGCACAAAGGAAATATTGATATTGAACAGTTTTATTGATATTTCACGAGAGAATTGTTCCTACTGAAGCATGTTGATTGTTCAGTGTGACATCAGCAGGAAGGAAAGAGCTCTGGTTTCTCAGAAGGAGCTCTTTATATAGTCTGCATGCTACAGTTTGATTTGATTTCACGGGGTCATATTTTAGTTGCCTTTTTTGTAGTCCTGTGTTGTAGTTTCGCCATGGCAGACCTATGTCAGTGACATCCACTGGTGCATAGTAATTACATAGTGTAGTCAGATTCTCTGAGAACCACGGTTATCTTTTCTTAACTCCTCATGAATTCTGCTTCACATCTTTCCTTGACCTCATAACGTTGTCCATCGAGGTCAAGGAAAAGTGGTGAGGAAAAGACTTCAGGAGGTTATTTGTTTTAGAAGGAAGAGAAGACAGCCGTGGTTCCAGTGCGACAACTGTGACAAATTATGATACATTATTGTAGATTAAGCTGCCCAGCAGTTTAGTATTAACAATTTTCCACACAGATAATTAACTTCAGTATTTTCTATTTTAAATGCGGCTGCAGGCAGTACTCCAGGGGTGTTCAATTATAATTCAACGAGGTCCATTTAGAGAGCATTTCCTCATGCAAAGGTCTAGAACATCACAATATTGTCTAACTTGCGCTATGATTTAGTCCCATATATATTGAAGTAGCCAACAGTTGTATTAACGTCTGTACGTACTCAACAACTGACTGTCAAATCAAAAAAAGAAAGTTCAATTAAATAATATCTAAACAATATCACTACATGTATTATAATTATTTTCTCATTGCACAGCTCCTGTCTTCCTCTGTTGCTCTGCTTCCAGTCTGCAGCTCTGCTTCCAGCACAGCTTGTTTTAAGGAGAGCTTTTATCTAATCAGATTCAGCCTCTATTTCTCTAGGTAAGAAGAGAGGCCCGATGCCCGCTAGGTAGACTTTGCAGATTAAAGTGAATGGGGACAATATTGTTGATTGTCATAGTCTTCAACCAATCAGATCTTTAGTTTGACATGTTGGGCGTATTCTTTGATGTGCCAGTGGCACCGAGGTAGCCTCTGAGTACAAATAATAGCTGTGGCGTCATAATGAGCTTATTAGGAGAAGGCTCAAGTGTAGTAGGACAGCACAGAAGGCCCAGGTATAAAATGCACAGCCCGCCACTGTGTGGCACAATGTAGACAAACAGAGACAAAGCTGCTTTATATTGTGATCCAGCCGTATCTTAACAATATTTATTAATTATTTTTACGCTTTTGTCTTTTCCTGCTAGTTATCCCAGCACCAATAACTACAAAGGGATCAGTTGTGCATGTTTTGTCCCCTGAGAACTGTT
>NW_022280085.1:2604373-2667783 GCF_004355925.1 Anarrhichthys ocellatus | reverse complement strand
TTCTGACTTATGGCATTAACATAGAAGATTTAATGGTATTTCCACAGAACCCTCTTTTATCAGACCATTATCTAATAACTTTTGAATTTCTACTACCGGAGTGTAAGCAAGAGTTACTACACTAGATGTTTATCTGATGGTACCGTAGCTCAATTTAAAGAAACGATTCCGTCTGTATTTAATTCAATATCATGTCTCAATATAACAGAGGACTCCTGTGATAACTTTAGTCCGTCCCAGGTTGATGATCTTGTCGATATCTATCCTCAAATATAGTAACCTTATAAACAGCTGTAAACCCTGATATATATTGAGATGGCTTTACTCCCATCGACCTTGACAATTTCTACGTCTAAACCTTCGACCTGTCTTTTAGACCCTATACCGACTAGGCTGCTTAAAGAAGTGTTACCGTTAATTAGCACGTCTTTAGATATGATCAATCTGTCTTTACTAACAGGCCATGTACCACAGTCCTACAAAGTAGCTGTAAATAAGGTCAAGGGGATTACTCACAAGCATGAATTATGTGTCCCTAATAAATTAAAAACAAAAATACCACAAAATTGTGAGGGACATGTCTTTAGCTTTAGTCTTTGATCTTTGTTTGGTGAAAAAAAATGAAATGAGTTATTACTGGCAATGACTGATGCCTTTGAGTTGAAGAAATCTCTGACAACATAAAGACAAAAAAAAAATCAATATTTCATCAATTTTGATACTTTTCAAAGTAAAAGTCAGACATTTATTTTCAGATAGAAGTCATTTCACTATGTTCATATTTAGAGATGTCCTGAAATCAAATATGACAATCATTATTGAGCAATGGGTTTTTATAGTACCTCAAGTATTCAGAAATGTAGCTATTTCACAGTAGAAATATCTGACTTTTACAATGGAAAATCTCATAATTAAAACGCTTGTTTCCATGTATTTTTGTAGTCAGGGATTATCATTGATTATTTAAGTGAGGGACAAATGCAATGTACATGTTTGAATGATTCAACCCAAGCAAAAGCTCAACAGTAGTCTTCCAGTAAGGATTCTTAAATATCTGCGTCACTTCCGGCACAGCAGCGGACGCCACAGCCACACAGTGACGTCATCAGGGGGGAATTAAACATGGCCGACAGCAAGCGCTAGACGGCTGAAGTTAGCGAAAAGCGTGTGTAAATTCGACGAACCTCTGAGACTTTGCTGCAGGCATTTGAACTTTGAGGTACACCTTTGCTGTATCGGTGTATTTGGATACGTCTCACACATGAATTGGAGGTTCAAGTTGAGTTTGTTCGTCTGTAAAGACCTCACTAAACCGGACATTAGCCCGCGGTGTTAGCCACGTTAGCAGCCGGACCAGCGCCTGCTTTTGTCGGGAGGTTGTGCTCCAGAGGGCTGACGTGGACTGTAGCTGTTTAGGTGGACTGATTCCGGGGCTTTTTGTATCGTGTTGCGGGTGGGGTCCAGCCGGTCTAGCGGCGTGTTAGCGGTGTTGTTCATTCAAGGCCAACTTGGCAACAAAGCCACACTTTGCAGACTACGGACACTTAACTCGACTCGAGCCGCTGGACCGTAACTGCCTCAGAACATTGCGCCGGGAACATGGATCCAAAGCGCGCACACGGTAAACCTCAGACGAGCGGCAGCAGCAGCGACTCCAGCTGCGGCAGCCCCGCGTCCCCCTCCAGCAGCCCCGCGCTGGCGGCGAGCAGAGCCCCGGTGCCCGGGGGCAACGCGTTCGCCAACGACGGCAGCTTCATGGAGATGTTCAAGAAGAAGATGGAGGCGGAGGCGAAGAGGAAAAAGGAGACGCAGCAAACAGGTGGAGAGGCGAGAGACACCGAGCAAGGACTGACACCAGTGGAAAAGAAGCCCCCTCCCGTGACGAGCTTTGTAAGGGGTTTGGCAGTTGTAAGATGAGATAGCAGTATTTCAACACGCATCCAAAGTGGAGCACCATTGACAGTCTCGCTCTGACACTAAAGTTATTACATCCTGAAATAATGGCCAATATTTCAGTAGTACTCGCCTAGTACATGCCAGTGATTTGTTTTACTTTTCCATGTGTTCTGAACACATTGTGGCAATAATTGTAGACCAGCGAAGACTATGGATGCTCCTTTTTACTGATGGTTTCGCCGGTGGTGCAGCGAGAAACTAAATGTAGACCGTCTGCTCTGGTGTAGTCTCCTTCATTGACAGTCCATCTGCAAGGGCTCCTATAACGGTTTCAGTCTTCTATCCCCTAACCCAGGTGGGGAAGCGCAGAGGCGGCGTGTTCCTAAAGACCGGCGTGGTTGCAAAGAAGCAGAACAACGAATCAGAAGTGAGTGGAGATGGCGATGGGGGGGGTCAATTTGAAATGTTCTTGTTGTTGGACTTCTGACTTTAATCACTTTGTGTTTTCCTCTCCCGCAGAGCAAGCCAGGCAAGAGCGATGCTTGGTCATCGTATATGGCCGAGGTAAAAAAGTACAAAGCCCACGAGTGTGGGGACGACGATAAGACCAGGCCTCTGGTCAAGTAGGGTTCCATGACGCGAACGCGACAAAGTGTTTGTGAGGTGGACGACCATCTGGGAGATGCTCCGGGACGGCCGGCCAATCCTGAACCTTCTCATACTGCCAGCTCAAGTCACCCTTCGCGGAAAGCTCTTCACAAACTGCGTAGATTGAAGGGCCTTTTTCCCTCTTTATTTTTTTTGTGTTGCTTGTTCTTTGTTGGGACTCTGGTAATCTGATGTCAAAAGGTGTTTTGGAAACTTGGCATTCATTATTGTTAAATGTTTTCTAATTTGTCATGTCTGGGTTAAGTTAGGGTTCATTATCAGTTGGATTTGATTTAATAGTCAAACCAAGGTGTCAATTAAATCTACACTGCCCATTAATGTGTGGTGTTGTGCCTCAGTTTTGTGTTGGTTTGTAATAGTCTCACTTGACTTCACTGCGAGACTCTTGTTAAAAGTATAAACTTACCAAATATCTCCATTTTGAAGGGAAAGAATTTTAATTAAAAGTAGGTTTGAGTTCTATACAGACCAGAATTCATTCAAGAATTCAAGTACAATGAAAAAAAGTGTACAGCTCTCGTTGAAAAAAGACAAAGCTCATTCTATTTGCAGTTTACATTTCTTACAGGTATCAGTGATAATTACATCCCGATAAAAACAGCACCAAATAGCCAGTGACCATGCATCAGAGAGGGAGACATACAAAAGGCACACGTTCAATCCCACCTACCAAACTCATTCTCACACACACCTAAAAATCCCATTCGTTCCTTCTCCCTGTCCACAGTGATATAGGTCTATGTTGTAAACATTGACAACCTGTATTTGTCATTTCATTGAACAATTCTATGAATAGTATTTAAAAGTTATCAAATCGTTTTTTTGAAAAAGTTATATTTAAACTGCGGTGTTCGTGAAATGTTGAGCCGATCCTTTCAGATCAAGTATCTTTAAGTGTAACAAAGTCCTCATTTCAGACCTGTCCATCTGTCACAAAAAGTCACGTTCACGTCCCAACACGTCACAAGGTCATTTCATTAGACAGCGCCCTCCCCTCCTGGGGGCTTTGAAATCCAGCTGTATCATAGCGTCTTCCTCTTAGTGTCTCCTCCCTGGTTTTGACTGATATCTGGATGGGAATGATAGTTTTTGAAATGTCAGTGAAAAGCATCAGACAGAAAAACATTACGGAGGTCGGACGACAGATAAAAATGACTACACAGAAAGGCATGCTGCCACCAACAGGCGAGCAGAGAACAGGACAACCCCGAGACAGAGAACACCCGACACTTGGAAGAGGAGGGGAGGGGGAGGGGGGAGTAAATGGAGCAGGCTTTTGAGGGTGGAGGGAGGGTTCAGATTTTACCTGAGAAAGCGAGCTGCAAGTGAGGAGGCAGAGCAACCTGAGACCCTGCCTGGAGACTCTTATACAGATCTGAGGAGACAGGACAGGGGAACAAGAACCGAGGAGGGAGATGAGGGAGGGGAGGAACAGATGGAGAGGGGAGGAGAAGGGGGTGGGGGTGGGGGCAGGAGAGAGAGAGAGAGAGAGAGAGAACGAGAGAGATGGCACAGAGGTGAAGGGGGCGGGTGATGACAGCCAAACGGAGGAGGGGATTGGGCGAATGAGGTGATTGGGGGGGGTAACCAATAGAGGATTGGGCATTGTTTTGGTAGAGAAGGTAGAGGAAAAGGGAGACATTTTGGGGAGAAATTAAGCAAACAGAATGGAATAATGTCAAACAGGAGAAAAATCACAAGCTTACATTTGACACACAATATGATAAAACAAACGGTGCTATGACATAAAACACAAAACAAAGCCTATGAAGGAACACCAGACAAGGCAATGCCTGCCCTAATGTGTAAACATGAATATTTCACTTAAATAAACATTACATCATATTTAGCAACCTGCCACAGATAGTAAATGTACGCATGGTGCGACGTTTAAATTTCAGCCGCGTCCGTGTTTCTGCCCCACTCACTCTGGGTCAGGGTGGAGAACGACGCGTTGCTACTGGCCGCCGAGCCGCCGGCCACCGTGCTGGAGCCCAGCGGGGGCAGGTTCAGCAGCTGGGGGAACTGGAAGGGCAGGGATACGGGCACCAGGCCCCCGAGCATCCCGAACCCCAGGGGGAGCGGCGAGGCCGAGCCGAGCAGACTGCTGGCGCTGCCCGCCGTGGTGACCTGAGCAGGCGATGGTAGATGTCGTGTCGGAAAGAAAAACACGTTAGCTACGTTTGTATGCAAACCCAAAAATCAGGGCTGTAAAGTGGACAACACCTCCACAATGCAGCCTAAACTCTTTCCCACATATGAGACTTTCAGTTCATCTGAATCAAGATAAAATATCTTCCTGTTCAGTAGTACTCTTTACTAAAGGATAAGTAGCACAAAGCTAAAGTGTGGAATGATCAAACTACTACGGCACAGTACATGTAATTAGTACAAATAATTCATTTAGACAAAAGGAAGCACTCACTACAGGTTTTGATCTGGACATGCTGGCGGTGCAAACCTGGGGCAACTGAGAAGAGACGGATGACGCTGGGACAGACGCGACCGGCTTGGCCCCCTGAGGTGTCCCGCCCCCCAGCCTCTGACGCTGGCCCTGGTTGGCAGAGGCTATTGTGGGGGAGGCACTGGATCCTGAAAGCTTGCTTATGGATATGGTGTTAATAAGGCTGGCGTTGGTGGTGCTGTTGTTGCTGAGCGTCTTCTGGCCGCCAACAGGAGTGTAGCTAACTTGCACCTGCTTGCTCGCTCCTCCTTGGACACCTGAGAACACCGGGCGGTACCCGACTGCGCTTTTGGCAGAGTACTGGTGTATCGGGGGGTTTGCCTGAGACCTGGGGCCGATGGAGATGGAGGGCGAGGCTGAGGTGGTAGTGGTGGGGTTGAGGGTGCGCGGCGTGAGCTTGACGATCGGCGGGATGCTGCTGTGGGCCGACTTGGTGAGGGTGGCGTGCATGGGGGTGATGAAGTTGGACTGCGGCCGGGCCTGAACCCCAGAGAGAGTCTGAGTGAGGGAGGGGGAGGATTTGCTCAGCGGGGTGTGGGGCAGGCGAGGCATCTGGAAGGTTTTGGGGAGCATGTGTGAGGAGGATATGAGGGTGTGCGACCGAGGCTGGGGCGACACGATGATGAGAGCGTCGTTGCCTTTATTATTGCTGCCTTTGAGGAGGCCGGAAGTGGGGGCCCCCGCCTTCGGGGCCACGAGCGGGGACGCGGTGGGCGGCGGGCGCGGTTTAGGCGACGACGCCGAGCCAGGCATGTTGGCCTTGGCCATGCCCACAGCCAATGTCCTCTGAGTGTTCAACACTGAGTGTCTGTGCACCTGCGCCGCACCCTTGACGAGCCCCATCCCGTCCGCCCGCACCGAGGGCAGCGGGGCCGAGGTGACGGAGAGGGGCCGAGACAGAGGGGCCGAGGTGACGGAGAGGGGCCGAGACAGAGGGGTGGAGATGGACGAAGAGGTAGAGATGTAGTGAGGTGCGTTGGAGCTGGGGGTGCCAACGGAGTTCTTCTTCTGCTGCTGGATGAGCGGCGAGACGTGGAGCGAGGAGGGCTTGGCGGCAGCCTTGGGTCCGTCGGGGGACGGGGGGTTGTCCCCGTGGGCCAGGCCCTTGGCTGCGTTGCCGAGGATGGCCAGGGCCTGGGAGATGGAGTCCAGGGAGGGGGCCGTCAGATCCTCGTCGAGCGAGTCCACACATATGGGCTCGGACGGAGGCGGTCGCTTGGCAACCTGGGCCACGGGGGAGGGCGTGGTGCCCGCTGAGGGTGTGGACCGCTGAACCCACACGGCCTCCTGGAAGTACACATTACACAGAAACATCAACACAAGCTGTATTTATCATAACCGAAATGTACCACACACTTTCACGTCATGTTAAAAGGAAAGGTTTGCATGTCTAGAGATGAGTGTCCGTCAATGACAGTCACGTCTTTATCAAAAACTCTACTGTCGATATAAAAGTTAAGTCTCACCTTTGGCTTGGCCTTGGGAGTAGTGACCATCCTTTTCTTTGCTCTGGAGCCCAAAAAAACAACAGAAAAGGAGTGAGAACAAGCCAGACAGAGTTAGTTCTGAAGATACCGGTTAATAAAAAAAGTCACGTGACTCACGTGTAGCCTGTGAGGTGACCGTGAGCCATGATGCTCTCTTTGAACAGCATCCTGCCAACAGAAAAACACAAGTCACAGACGTCAGTTCCAGAGAGATTCATGTGGAGGAAGTTTACTAAAAGCAAGTTCAAGCTGTCGTGAAAGACATACAAGGCAGTGGTTATCTATTGTGAATACTAACTTAGCGGTCACGTACCTGGCCTGCATCCAGCCTTTGGGCCAGAGAAGTTTGACTTCGGTCTCCATGAAGGCTTTGAGGTAGTCCTCTAGAGACAGAGAGTTCTTGCCCTCCAGCTCATAGCAGCCCAGCTTCACCCGCACCAGGTTGCACAGCAGTAACCTGCACGCGATCAAAATACTCCGTCACAACGAAACAATATATAGCATCACAGGTACATTGTGTACAGTTTCAGTGATGATCGAACTGGTATGACAGACGGACGTCGCACCATTCACTGAAATATGTTCCTCTCTGTGGAAATCTGATTTATCAATCTGTGATAAGATTCAGAAGACAATATTACAATAAACTCTGGGGAGCTCTGATAGATAAAAGGTTCATTCTCAACTAAAGGAAAATAGTAGAATTTTAAAATACTTTTTACAGGACATTTGACTTTTTCTCTCATTTTCCACGACTTGAAAACTGTTTCCCAGTGCGCATGGGTTCCCCTGTTATTGCCACTTCCACAAGAGACGAACCTCCCTCCCTCCCTGAAACTAACCTGAGTTTGTCGTCCCACACAAACTTCTTCCGAGGGCCCATCACCCTCTTCCCTGGCTTCTCCTCGTCGTCATCCTCTGACCCGTTCTTCTCTCCCTCCCCCGACTGCTGCCTGTGAGCACAGAGATAAACACCTTTAGAGAGGATGGAAATACGATAAGAAAAAAGAAAAGAAAAGGCAAACAGATGCTGCGATAAACTGTGAGCCGCGGCCGGCCCGACAAAGCGTCCTCACTTTGCCACCTTGGCGATACAGTCCATGTTGTACCGGGCGATCTGCTCCGGCATCACGCTGCACACCGCCAGCTTCAGCTTCAGCAGCGGCGTTCGGAGGCGGTCGTCCTGGGAGACGGGGACAAGCAGAGTCAAAAATAACGCGAACCTGCCAGCACAGTCATCAATTCTGGGCGACAGAAGCCTTTTAGCATCATCTGCTAATCAATTACATCAAAAACAAACAAAGTGGTGAATTATTCTCTGGCCAAACATTTCCCTTTACTATAGAAAAGCCTGCGACTTCCAACCATTGAATCCTGCACATTGTTAAAGCAAATCAAAACCGGCAAACTGCAGAAAGCAGCGCACCTGTATGTTGAGGCTGAGCTTCTTAAGGCGTTTGAGCAGAGCTTCCTTATTGCAGGGCACAAAGGCCTCCAGGTGGGAGTAGACGACCGCGCGCACCTCCGCCGGCTGCTCCTGAACCTGCAACTCGATGCTGCCGCCGAGTGAAGACACGAGTGTGAGAGATGTAAAACTTATTATTGTTGAAAACATGAACATCTGGCATGGTACTCACTCCAGCAGGATGTTGTTCATGTCCAGTGTGAAGAATTTCTTCCTGCCCTCCGTGTCAAACAGACGGGACGCCTGTGTGAAGGGACAAGCAGTGTGTTCATATTTCATAGGTTGTGAGGAGGATGAGATGTTTAGGATTTTTCATATATTTTTTCTTTATAGCATTAAAACTTGAACATCTTTAGGTTTCGGACTGTCTGTCAGATTGAAGAAATAATTTTAATTCATCATTTTGGGCTCTGGGTAATCATGCTGCTCTTTTTTTTCCTCACTATTTTGTCAACAGAACGACTAATCAAAGAAAAGAACTCTTAGCTACAGCTCTGATCTAACACATGTGATCCAGCGGAGTGCTGAAGCTCGTACCGATCTCAGGTCTTCAATGCGCTTGGCGAGCGGCGCCGGGAGTCCGCTGGGCAGAGGGGGAGGGGCCATCACGGTGCCCTGCGACACTCTGCTGCCGCCGGCTTTGTGTCCCATCCCAAAGGAGCCGTTCTCTCCCTGCAGAGGGCTGGAGGGCTGAGGGGAGTCCAGCATCCCGAAGTCCAGGTCGCCCATCATGTCCTGCAGGATGTCGTTGTTGGCCGAGCCCAGCAGCGACATCACGACGGGGTCGGCGGTCAGGTCGGAAATGTTGCACTCGGTGCCGCCGGCGGCCTTGGGCTGGGCGCTGAGGAGTGCGCTGGTGGCGATGGCCGCTTTGGTGGCGATGGGCGCTTTGGCGGTGATGGCAATTACGGGACGCGGCAAACCGACAGTCGGCACGGTCCTCTTGCGCAACTCCTCCTTCTCCCGGGTGAAGCGACGCAGCATGTTGGCCAGGTGGATGGAATCCTTCATCAGCTTCTTCCTCTTCTTCTTCTCCGGCCGATGGACATTCAGGGCCGACACTCTGCCAGGACGGGAGCATAACGAGGAGAAGGACGGTTAATGGACTCAAGCGGACAATATGAATTAAGAATTATGGGAAATTAAGAGCAAGGGAGTTAACAGCGTTCACAAAGGGAAAAGCAGCAAATCCTCACATTTCAAAGGCTGCAATTGACATTTTTCCACGATCAAAGACAAACAATTCACTAATTTTCTATTGATCAACTAAACAATTACTCAACTTATAGTTTCAGCCTATTTTTTCCAGCCACCTGACTGAGTTATTGCTCCGACAATCTACTCATTAAGCTGCATTGCTGTGTGCAACAAGCCCGTGGTAAAAACACTCACCCAGACTTTGGTACTTTGTTCTTCCTGGGTTTCTTGTCCTCCAGAATTCCACCATCTGGCTTTTTCCGACGTTTCTTTATCACCCGCTCTTCGCCTTCTTTCGTCTTCTGCAAAACAGGTGCAGCGGTCGTTTATAGTCAGAGGAATAAAACACAAAACGGACATATTTGGCTGCGTATTGTTGACAATCTGCCTGCGTGTGAGGAATGAGATTTTACCTTGAAGCGATTGTCGTCCGCGCCGGCGTTCTCTCCCTCGGAGTCGGACGCCGCTCTGAACTGTAGAGTGCCCGTGTTGATGTAGAAGCCTCCGTGCTTCGTGGTGAGGGAGGCCGGGACCAGCTCGTCATACTGAGGCCAGGAGAGACGCATAATTACCAGTTTTCCTTCTACTACCACGCGCTGCGCCAGGCTTTCACCACAGCTCAGAATAACAACAAAAGTCCCAAGTTTACTCAACATGATACTTAACTGCACGCACATTATACTTTTGCAGTATCTTGTTATTGCTGTTAGTATATAAGAAGATAATGATACAAGACATGATCAAACGGGAACATCAGACGACTATTTCTACTATTGAAGAGCAACATATGTTTTCCTGGAGATTATATATTTCGCAAATGAAATAAAAGCACTTTTTTTCATTTTGATTTAAAGTCTAGGCAGTTTGCTGACTATTAAGGAATACAAGTGACCCATATGAGTAATGCAGAGAGTGACGTGTGTGTGTGTGTGTGTTTTGTCAAAAAGGGAACTCACAGCCTCTGAATTGTCGATGAAAGGGTCCGTCTCGTCGTAGCCATAGCCAATGTCAATGAGATCCTGCATCCTGTCCTTCTTCTTCTTCTTTGGGACACCGCCCTGCAAAACACTCAAACATTTTAAAATGCATACATCAGACATCCTTCTGCATGCACGCGGTTACAGCTGTCACAACAGATTGGTACATCTTGAGAACACGACTCTTACATATTTGTTGTCAAACTTCTTGGCCATCGCTTCGACCTCCCGTCTCTCCCGGTCATCGTCGGCAAACGGGTCGTTGGGGTCTAGGGGAGGAGCGAGTCCTTTGGGGACTGTTGAACCTGGAGGCTTTACCTGAGGGGGGAAAAATGAAAAAGTAATGACATGAGACATCTGTAGAGTACCTATTCTCGTAAAAAGGATTCAAACCTCATCCGACAGGATGTCTTTAAAAGGGGTAATGAAATTCTATTCCATGAAGATCGGGTTACTAGTCACTACAACAACTGTGAAAACACTTGTTTAAAGTCTCCTGTGGCTCTTGACGGAGCTATTAAACATCTGGGCGAGTCTGAATTACTGAATGAGGGCGTGGAGTTTTATTCCACATCCATTTTGAGTAATTCCGACAACACAAAGTTGTAATTACAACTTGGAAACTTTTGCCTGTTCTGAAAGCTCCGCTACATCTGACACATCTTGACACTTTCTTTATTACAATCAAAACAAATCTGCACACCTCACATCAGCCAAAGTAACTTATATATAGATATAGTGTCTGAAGTCACACTTAGGTCACTCTGTGACATGAACACTTGCAGTAAACAATCTCTGCCATACTTCCCATATGACTTGAACCCAGCATGGAGGGTCCAGGGCTTCACTCACGCAAGGAATTTAAAAGTCAAGATATCTTCTCAGCCTTTTTATTTTGTCTCTTGTAAATCCCCCAAGTTTATGGATATGGAATTGAAAAAAATCCACGGATTAAACACTTTCCTGACTTTAATACCCCGTGTAATAAACAAATAAATCACTATTGCGCATAATAACAGCAGTTATTCACTGGGTAACAGCCTTATTAACGCCACTTATGCGCGATTAACAACACATCCAAAGTTTGACACCTCAGCCTCACAACAGCAACCAGCGCAGCACTTTTGAAGGTATGCCAGATTAGGCCCCTCCCGCTCCCATCATGGTGCCATCATGGTGCCCTACTGTGCACTCTAACCTGAGTAAGAGTTGTGTTGACCAGCTCGCCGTAGTTGAACTCGGAGGACCCGCGGTCACTTGGCTCGGACAGCGGGAGGTGGAGGCGGACGGTGGGTTTCGCCTCCCCGGTCTCGGCGTCGCATCCCTTCGCGTTCACGTTACCGAACGGACCTCCACCACCTCCCGACCCGACCGCCGCCGCGGCAGCAGCAGCAGCAGCAGCAGCAGCAGCAGCAGCAGCGCCGCCGCCACCTCCATCTCCATCTTTCACAAAAGTGATGTCGACGGCCTCGTCTTCGCGGCGGCGCTTCTTGCTGGACTCCGGGGTCGGCGTTGGGGTGTTGAAGGACGAGATGGTGACGAACGGTACTTTCCTCGGCTCTGCCATTTGACGCTGTCGGTCCGACGACCGGGCACGCGGCACTCCTCTCGAGCCGCCCGCTGGCTGGAGAGCTAAAACCTGGAGATGGTCGATAAGTAACGTTAGAGCTAGCTAGTTGCTCTGCTAGCTAGCTTCCTCAGAATGTGTGCGGCGGGCAACACAATTACTTTTATCTCCTCCCGGCCCGTATTAATCCATACAGTAGTGTCCCCGGTAGAGCCCCCGACACCTACGAGGGACTTAAACTGTGAGAAATAACAGTTTTGAGCGCTTCCATGAAATTGGAGGTTAGCTACCGCAAGGAGGATTCTGTAGTAGCCATCTTGATCATTATTATCATTATTCAGTGGCTGGGCGTGCGTATGAATATAAAGCGGAAGCCGGGGAGGAAAAGGAACCGTGTTTGTCCAATGGCAGCGCTGAAACACGCCCACCTGACAGACAAGCGCGAATGTGCAGGGGGACGATTGTTCTGTACGGGCGGGATGTCCGGACCCCTGAACGCATCACCACTGTTTACAACGGGCGGGATGTCTAGACCCCTGGACGCATCACCACTGTTTACAACGGGCGGGATGTCTGGACCCCTGAACGCATCACCACTGTTTACAACGGGCGGGATGTCTGGACCCATGAACGCATCACCACTGTTTACTACAGGCAGGGATTACGTATGATGCTTTTTTTCTGCCCTGGTTGCTCGTAAAATCCGGAAATGAAACCATACATCCTCCATCTTCCCCCTGAAGCTAAAGAGGTGCACTTCAGAAGTATGAGTGAACTTCACCGTTGCAATGTACTCTTATAAAATAAAGTCGACAATTATGTAATTCAGATGCAGAGAGTACAGATTGAGATTTTGGAGTTTGAATTAATGCTGCAGTTAACACTTTTTAAACTATACATGCCAAGTTCGAATTGCGTTTTAAGAACGGGGATATTGCACTTCTCATAAACAGTTTAATTATTTTACAAACGTTTCATTCATTCGTTTATACAAACAGCTTTTTTTAATTAAGTATCTTCATTTGCTATACAAGATACATGATTACTCTGATTTCAGTATTTGTGTTGGTATATTTCTATGTGCTTGTCTGCTCTGGTCAAATTGAAGAAAATAAAAACTTGACAACACGCAGAAAAATCAATGCAATGCTGCAAACTGCAGTGTTTTGATAAGTTTAAAAAAATCTCCTCTCAAATAAAGTGATTTCATAGCAATTAGATATGAATACGCTACAATAAATGCACTCAAAATGAACACAATCTTATGGAAAAACATATTTTTGGTCATAACGCTTGAAGCATGAGGCGTCTTTTAATGCAGAGACAGCATTGCAGGTTGAGTTGGCGGGTTATTTAATTAATTTTTGCAATATGAAAATATGATTACATGTCAGACTTTTTGTCCAGCCTAAGTGCTAGTCTTTGTATGAGTAATGATGCCATCAGATCACAAAGATTGTATCTGTATTCATGTATCAATCTTATTCAAATTAACCACTTTAATATTTTCATTTGAACAGAACAGGGACTGTAAAAGTGTTACACCGAAACAGCCTCATTTATTTCAGTTATATTTAAATCTACTTTGGCTCAATTACCATAAGCCTGTTTTCTTTCATGGTTCTCCCGAGCAAACATTAACTCTCAATCATCTACCGAGATCTTTAGTCAATCAGTAAAAAATAGAGAAAAAAAACTGTTTTGGTTACAGCTTCTCAAGAATGACATTTTGCTCTCTGGAAATGAAATACAAATAATGTATGCATGTACATACAGCCACACTGCAATTTCAGGTCTACAATTTGTTGCTGCATTCTATATTAACCTGATGTACATCAGCTGCAGAGACCCAACTCACTTTATTTCATTTTCTGCAACATTTTGAAAGGACGTTGCAATATGCAAGATGATTTAGTTTAAATAATACCCAACACAAAGCACAGTCATGTCTACGTCTTTTTCACCCATTTCACCTGTACTGGGCTGACTGGCTGCACTACCACATTACCCTATGGTCAGCTTATCTTCACCATGATACCATTTTACACTATTATAGTTCTCACTAAACCTCAATGTCTTTTGACATGTGGTCATTTTTACACCTTAAGATACATGTAGTGAATAAATTCCTCTTATATCAGCAGTATGAAGGATTTGCTTTGTACGATGCTGAATCAACAAATTGTCACAATATCATTCTTCAATATTCAAAGTGTCACATGTTCCACTGGCTTTATCACATTGCCTTCAGCAGCAATTTATGTTGTGACAGGAACATTACAGCCAACAGTAACCTTCAGTGAATGTCCATTAAATAAACAGAAAAACAAAGTCAAAGTGTGAAAACACTGTTTATTGTTGCCATAGCGATCAATTTAAGCCCAGTCGGACGTAGTGCCGCCCCAGTCGGATGCCTGGGCAGTGGGGGCAGTGGACCAGTCCTCCGTGGCAGGCTGGGTGCTCCAGTCCTCTGCAGGGGAAAAAAAGATAAAATGGATTTAGCATCAAGTGGTGAAATGAACACTTTGAAGCGTTCAGCTAATTTTTAGATTCATTTTAAACTTAATCAAAAATATCTCACCTGTCTTAACAGCTGGAGCAGCTGTAACAAGAAAAAAACAGTTTAGTGTCAAATAAAGTACAAACATTAGTGGAAGGTTCGATTAGGTTGTTTACCGAAAGGAAACTAGTGATCTTACCGGGGGCAGGGAACTGTTGGATGGGCACAGATGGCACCGCAACACCCTCAGACCAGTCGGCCACCTCAGGCTGGGTGAACTCAGCAGCGGGGGCGCTCCATTCACCCTGGAACTCCTCCTTCCCAACAGCCTTCTCAGCTGCGGCCTGCTCCTCCTTCTCGATCTGCATTGACAATGTGTGCATTAGAGTGCGCAAATCAACCCATGTAACACGTATGATGCAGCAACCTCAAGCCACTGTACAGTTCTCAAGGTGCACCGTGTTTGTCTTACCTCCTCGGGATCCCTGTAGAAGTACAGATCTGGCATGACCTCCCATGGGTGCTCCCTGGAGATGGTTCCCCTCATCCTGAGAACCTCCCTGGCCAACATCCACCACATCAGACCCACAGAGTGGTGACCCTGCACAGTCGCAGAAAAGTATATTGTATCAGAAAATCTGCATTATATATGCATGTTTCACAAGGTCCACAGCTGCGTGACGATATATTAAAAAGTTAAACATTTTGTGGCAAGACCTCTACTCTCACCCCCTCTGAGTGGTTTAGAGAGAGGCGGAGTTAGGACCAGCATTATTATTTAGCACACGTCCTACACCCAGCACTGCACAGACGAGACAGCGCCGGGCTCTAACGGCGTGCAACATTCAAGAATTTGCTGAAGTAATAAAAATAAAAAAATCAGAATATGTTAGTTCTTCAGTTGGTCTCACCTTGTTGTTACAGGGGATTGCAATGTCTACATATCCCAGTGGGGAGTCAGTGTTGCACAAGGCAATGGTGGGGATGTTGACGTAGGACGCCTCAGTCAGTGGCTGATGGTCAGCCCGGGGGTCTGTCACGAGCAGGAGACGGGGCTCCCTAAAAGCCGCCTGGATCTGATTGGTGAATGTACCGGGAGTGAACCGACCGTGGAAGGTGGTGGCACCGGTGGCAGAGGCGAACTTCAGCACTGCTCTCTGAAGGGGACCAGAAAGAACAAGTTACACTCAGGATCTCAGTTAAATTCTGATCGTTATTCTAGTTAAACAAACTGAAGTGTGGCACAGGTCACTATCAAACTCCAGTCATGGGACAGCTGTCCTACTGGTGTTAGCGAAAACCCGGCCGGCTCACTCTTGCACACATCCGACACCTGAACACCGACATCAGTGCCCGGCTTTAACAGAGTGCGTATCACAGTTGATGTACCAGTGTTGAAAGTAATTCATCGAGAGTTTTACTTTACCTGTCCGGTGTTCCTGGAAGAGATGACACACACATCAGCTGGGTTTTCAATAGCAACAATGGCCCTGGCAGCAAGCAGCAGCTTCTCCCAGGTCCTCTTCAGATTGATGATGTACACACCTGGTGATTGAGGGAGAGCCCCAAGGCATGAGGAGAAGGTCCAACTTCATTTACATTTAGAACTTTGAGTACAACCACGGTGCAGATGGCCATAAAAAAAAAAAGTTTATTGGCAGGTTAGTTTTTCAACATAATTTCACTTTCTTCACTCACCGTCACTTTTTCTCTTGTACACATACTGATCCATCTGGAAGTCCAAGTTGGTTCCTCCCAGATGGGTTCCTGCCGCCAGGAACTTCAGCACATCCTCCTCCTTCATTTGAAGGACATCTAGACCTCCGGACATCGTGACCGCTTTCCTTGAGTTACGAGTGATAGGAGAGCTGGATAAAGGAGAAGCACAGGTCAGATAACAGCGGCCGGGTCTTAATGCTCGTACGTAAGCAGTTTGAGTCTTGAAAATATACACACACACACACACACACACACACACACACACGCACTATTATATCATTAATTGGGCAAAAAGCTGAAGCTTACTATGCTTCAGCTTACTTCCAACTAGGCACAGACACTACCGGGTCATGGAAGAGCGTAAACCAAAACGCAAACCAAGTGTGTGTCTACGTAATTGTATTCTTACATCTCTAATGGCAGATTTCTAATTGTATTTCATTTCGGTTAGCTGCCAATGTGATCTCATAGAAGTATTAAGAGTCATGCGTGAGGGGAACACTACGAGGTGAGCGCGTGTCAGCGGCTAGCAAGTTAGCTATGCATAGTAGCATATCTTCTTTGGGATAATTTAACACGAAAAAGACACGATAGGTCGGGGTTGTACCGACTTATAGCGTGCTTAACGGGCAGTCTGTCTTTACTTCGTCTCCTATGCGTCATTTTAAGTTTTATTATCGAAATAAAACGGATTAAAAACTCACCACGAAACAACGCCGTATGGAAATCTGACCACACGGTGAAAAAGAGGGCGCTGGGAGGAAATGACGTAGTATAAGTACCCGATTTCAAAGCCTGTGATTGGTTGGTTATTGTGTGGGGCGGATATCGTTTCCCTAAATCCACCACTAGGGGGTGGTGTTGTGCCATATGATGTAACGATGGGCGCAGAGGTAACCACGGGTCGGTTCACGGGTCGGATGGGTGTCCCATATTAAGACAGTGATGATGGAAAGACCATATTAAGACAATGCCGAGACACTGACTCTCCGGTTAAAGACTGACCCGTGTTGCAACTCTATTTGCTCGAGATAATGAGTTCCAGGCAAAGAGAACACAATATGTACACAGTCACTACGAGTTGAGACATAATTTCAATAAAACGTGTCTTATGTAAGAAAGTATAATTATGTAATTCTAAAAAAGGGGCACTGCAGACATAAAGGACAGACATAAAGGTAGATAGGTGGGTTGATTGGGAAATATGTCTAGCCTACAAATAAGGCTAAAACACACTGGAATAACATGTTTTTTGAGTTGTTTTCTGGGGGAAAACAATCTGGATTGCCAACACATGTAGAGTCGTGTTGGTCACTCACCATGCAGTGTCTATCTGATTTATTATGCTCCATTGGACAAGCTGCCATTTTATATCCAGCCTTTCCAACTATGGTCTGTAAATCAGTTGGAAAATCCACATGTGGCACAAATGGTGTGTAGCCTGCAGGCAAATGAAGTTTAAAAGACAAAGATTATTGATACCAAGCTTTATATTATTCACAGAGAAGTGTATGTGTCTAATAGAAATACATCAATCAAATTAGATGAAAAAAAACAACAAAAGTCATAAAGTTTAGTCAGCATATATTTCTCTAAGAAGATGCATTTTATTTTCACGTTTTTATTAGTAATTGTCATGCACTAATCACCAAGTCATATTCTTTGTATGTGCAAACATAACGTGGCACTAAAGAGTTTCTGATTCTGATTAATCATTTCAGCAGATAGCTCACGCTGTCTTACTTTAACCCTAACCCTATTTGACATGTCACCACTCCCCCTCTGCTGCTTATCTCCGTCTCACAGCGCTGTGATAAAGTCGTTGGCCTTTCTGTTCAGACACTCTGCTGCAACGTGCTGACTGATACGTCTTTCTAATCTATTTCTTGTGATTGCATCGTTTTTCTATCCCATCCAATTAATGAGAAAAGTAACAAAGTCCATATCATGCAGTTCAGATACTTGAACATGAGTTTTTACAAAGATCACTTTGATTTTTAAAAGGAAGGGAATCAAATGGATCAAAGATAATCAAAAGTATCAAAATGATGGACGTGCAGCTTATTTCTGGTTCTGCACACAGATGAAACATCGGGTTGGAAATAAGCTGAATATTGGGCCCGTCGTGTCACAGCGACCCTGCACAGCCTGGGCTAATAATTCAGTGTGTCATGAGACACGGGTGCTCACTGGATCACTGATGCTGATAAAATGGGTACACCAAGATTCATGTTCCACATAGTTACACTGCACAGTGCTTTATTCTCTTAAAAATCCTTAAAACGGTAAACATCTTTATACATGAAAGTACACTTCAGACACATTTTAAAAAGGCAGATGAATGCACATATGTAGTTTTACAGAAGAAAAATAAAGTAAGAATATAAACAACATTGTGTGTTTGGAGAGGCATTCAAGAGTCTCTCCAGGTTTTAACCTGTGCGTGCGACAGAACTGCAGGGGTCAAAGTGCGTTGCAGAAGTCTGAGCTGCATCTGGGACACCGTCTTGAGTAATGCAGTCTTATAGAGATCACAACTGCGACAACAGGAGACAAGAATTCTCACAGAGGCTAAATAATCAGAATTATTTTTAAAACTTGATGTGCAATACAGGGCGTCGTATCGTGCAGGTGGTATTTTAAATTACTCTCTCCAAACTGATGAAGCACTGGCCAAAAATCTGCTTCCTGAACTTCCGCCATAAGCCAGCAGAGCACATTTCATGGAGCAAAGTCTCCTCACCTGTTTGGTAATGTGCCCGTTAGTCTTTAGACAACAAGTGCAGACCATCTTCATTCACCGGTCTGCAGCTCTTGTGTTGTGGTGAAACTTCTTCATGAGTAGCTTCCTGTTTCACATTAGCCTCCTCACTCTGGGACTTGAGTTTGAGCTCTTCTCTCTCACTCACAAGGCTCTTATCGACTTTTCCCCTTCAGGACTTGAGTCCAAAACGGGCCATCATCTGCTCATACACAGTCCATGCCATGGCAGCGATCATGGTCCTCCTCAGTGCCCGTGGAACTGCTGCTCTAAAGAACCCCTGGAGTCCGTGTTCCTGAGAGCGAGAGAGGACGAGACGGAAGAACAAGGACAGTTAAAAACAGTCTGTTCAAACGGATTTGCCCAAAAGCAAAAAGAGGAGGGAGACAGTTACCATATAGATGTATCTGATCGCCTCGGCCGTCCTCAGCTGTGGATTCACTTGGACGTGCGTTTTGACCACATCAGCAGGTTGGGTGATCAGGGAGGCCACGATCCCCGACAGGACGCCACAGCTGAAGTTAGCCAGGGGGGTGGAAGCAGATGTGCTGATTTCTTAAAGGACGATAGACGGTGGGTATTTAATTCAAATGAAAATAAATAGCCCAAGCAAGACCAACTGTTACTGTTTTTTGTATCCTTAATTTGGGATTTTTATTTTTTTTTTAAAACAATGACATGCTGCAGGTTGTTGCTGAATGACCTCGGGGTATGCGCTTACCTTTTGGCAGCGAGGCCTTGGTCTGGCTGTAGAACATGACGTAGATTCCAGAGAAAGGAACATCTCTGAGCAGAGTGGCCATCAGGCCAGAGAACAGAGCGGCAGGACCTTCAGTCCGACACACGCTGCGCAGAGCGCCGGTCACACTGCCATAACTGTACCGGCCGCACTGAAACACACAGTTTGTTTTGTTCAGTATGCACTCAACACACTCGTCTCAACACAGACGACACACAAAACGGAAAAGCACACTGTGCAGCTCGTTTGTCTGGTTTACACTCTTTATACTGAGTCAGACAATAATACCTGAACATTGCATGCTGATATAGTGCACGGAAACAAATTAGTTAGCTAAAAAGCAACAGATAAACATTTTAAACAGCTGGCTAAAAGTCAATGAGCCATAAGTAATGGATAAATGGACAAAACGTTAAACTTCTGACACTCCAAGTGGTAGCTAGGACGAATGCAAACTTGACCAAAGCAACCTAAACACTGACAGCACAACTGTATGAAAAAAATACTGCAACAATATCCACTTTTATATGATTCATAGTGTGAAATAACATCCGGTTTGAATGAACACATTTGGAACATGACTGGTGGTGTTGATGATGAGTGCATCAAAGAAAAAAGGTGGGAACCACTGGTCATGTTATCGGGACGTCTGGCCAAATGTATCTTTTACCCCCACACACACACACACACACACACACACACACACACACACACACACACACACACACACACCTGTCTGTGCTTACTTCAAAGCGCGTCTTGATGACAGTGACCGGCAGCATGAAGACCCCTGCCACCGTCCGGGCCCCGCCTCCCAGCAGCACGGCCTCCATGGCCCCTGGGCTGCCGTCCTGGAAGAAGTGCTGCTTCAGAGAGTAGTAGGTGCTGAAGTAGATCCCCACTCCCGGGATGGTCCGAGCAAAGGACTGGAGGAGCAGCAGATGGATGAGAGGGCAGAGTCAGGAGAGGGGACTTTTTTTTTTTAATACACTGAGAAGACTTTCAATGGGACGGGGGGGGAGTAAAGACAGAATAAAGCTGTCCTAACCGGTGAAACTCCTTTCCACAGTCCCAGCAGCCTCTCTGTCCGCACCACGCTCCGGAGCACCGTCATCATCCCCACTCTGCCAGAGCTGAAAGAGGAATGCTCAGATGAGCTGATCGATGGGGACATAATGAATGCTGCCTTCATGCACGGGGCCTCACGCTGCATGTGTGATAACAAGGATTAGCCGAGGTAAAACGTACTATTGTGTTAGTCCAGTCAACACGGCAGGTTTTTTTGGGAGGTCGTAAGGAAACAACACGTGTGATGCAACGGTGCGTTTGTGTACGCAGACTCACCCGGGCTGCATGCTGCTCTGCAGAGTCTGCAGACGGGTCTTGATCAGGTCTAGAGGCTGGAAGAGCAGCGTGGAGCAGGTCCCACTGACGGAGCCACACATGAAGGCTTTGATGGCTGGGTGGGCCTGAGGAATAAAAAGAAACATTTGATTCATACGCAGCTTTATTAATCGCGTGCTACAGATAATGAAGCTTGATTTGTGACACAAAGCAAAGTTATTTTCAAATCAAATCACACAGGTTAACCCAACTTTTTGACTGTATTTTCACAGCGTACACTGTGCCAGTAAAATAAACTGTCCACCCTCGCTGTATTATTCAGCTGTGATGTAACAACACGGTTTGCCTCCCTAAATGTAATAATCCAGGAACTTGTCACGTTCACTAGAATCTAGTTAGAGTGAAAAAGGCGGGTAGAATAGCTCATAAGTATGTCAGACAGGATGCCCCTGACCTAAAATCAGGCGCGACTACAAGAATGATGCTTCTGCTTAAAACCCCAAAAGGTTATGACTAATCAGATAAACAAAAGTGTAAACAATTTAAAAAGCTTTGGAAGACTCACCAGTGACAGTTCCATAGTTTCTTTCCACACGCAAAATCTCTCTCTTCCTTTGTCAATCTGTCGCTCTGCTGCTGTCCACTCTGAAGTGTCTGCACACCTGAAAAAAAGAGGAAACAATGAGATGTCGTCGTTCAGTTCTCCATACTGAGACACTCACACAGGTGCATGTGCCCTGCTGTCGGAAGATGATCTCACACACACACACACACACACACACACACACATACACACACAGTAGGCTAAATATACAGATCACATGACCGACAATGTGCTTCCTATTTGCGACCACCGGACAGACAACACACAACTACTTATCGACTAACCGAAGATCGTTGTGCTACATATTAGGATGGATCTGGTACATGATTTAACGCAACGTGTGTGTGTGTGTGTGTGTGTGAGAGCTGCATCTATCTGGGGTCTAAAAAGTCTGATAACGCCACCTTTTTTCTTTTCTGAGCAATGTCTCCAAATCACACACACCTGCAGTTTTGGTTATAATTGAATTTCACCCCATGTAGTCCATTAACGGCCAAATAACACCAATATCATCTGACCATGCTTTCATAGAGTGCATACAGCTCAACCGTTTCAACAGACAGAACCAGTCTGCAGTATTTACTTGCTCAACACGTGATTATTAACAGACCTATGGGGCTAATGGTATGTTACACTGTGTGATAGCTACATGCAGGGCCCGAATTATCAATTTATACAAAACACTCTAGAAATACTTCAGGTGTGTTCTTCTGTAACTTACCCTCCTTCAATGTGGCAATTTTTGAAAGTGTTCAATGAACACATAAACGACACGGTGACGAAAAGACTAGAGGGTTCTTTGACAGAGTGCCTCCTGTGTGATTAAAACAGGTCTTCTTCTTCCTCTGAAAGGACAGCGCGCGGGTCCGCACCTTACCAGTTAGCGTCACAGTCAAGTTCTCTCCGTCGAGGAGTTTGAAAAATAACACCGACGAATTTAAATGTCAGCGAATATCCTCCCGCACACCTGAACTCTACTCCTCACTAAAGCTCTGTGCTGCGACATTAAAACACGACTTTGTTTCTGACCGTCTCATTGAAAACTCAAACCGGCTGGTTCCTGCTCCATGACGCGGCATATCGTAACGGTGACAAAGCCCCGCCCATCTTGGAGGTGCTGGCTTCTGATTGGTTAAACAGTGGGCCGTTGTGTCACTATTAAAGGGGCACCGCATAATACTTAGTACCCGAGATAAAAAAATGTGAGAAGAGTCTTTTATCCTTTATTATAAAAAATATATATCATGAACATGAAAACACTGCTGCTTGGTAGAGACTTTATGCAGTTGAGATCAACAAAGACTATTTCTGAACGTACATTCAGTCAAGAAGAACTCAGTCTTTACTCCAGTAAAAGTAACCACCACAAATTGCTCTTTTACAAGTAAAAGTACAGAAGCGTTATCAGCAAATAAGTAAAAGTACCGAAAGAGTCCTTATAAAGCGTTGTACAATTATAGCATTGCATCACTTGTATTCATGCTTCAATGAGTTTGTTTTGCAAGTGAAACAATATTAAGCTTCCCTTTTTAATATTGATGTATAACTGGAGTAAATAAAGTACATTATCCCGTGAAGTGGAACATGGAAATACTCAAGTACCTTATAGTCCTGTGCTTAAGTAAATGTACCGAGTCACTTTCCACCACTAGCTTTTTTTTTAATTTTTATTTTTTTTTAAATAAAGTATTTCTGTCTATATTTGACACAAATGTAAATCTAGTAACAGAAACTACCAACAAACAAACCGCTGTATTATGAAGTCGTGGTTGGTCATGTCTTATAGAACAAACGTGCGTGATATGAAAAAAAAAAAAAAGTTCTCACCCAAATGTCTCACGCCGTCCTTGTTTACTATATTTTATTCACTTAAACCGGTTCTGACTTGCTGTGCTCAGACTTGTCCTAATGCGTCTTCTGGAGAACCCCCTACTGCCCTCTGCTGGTGAAAATACATCATTTCATAAACAACTTCAGTCTCAGAGGAGTCGTTTTGGACTTCAAACCTGACTTTACTAAACACGTAATCCCCAAAGTATTGACTTGAACACATCAGTACGAGCCAACGATAAAGACACAGGTAGACAACATGTAGCGGTTTAGAAAGCCTCTTTAATTGCAATGATACCAACACGATTTTCCATTCCAGAGGTGCAGACAGACAAACATTACAAAAGAACTGAGGAGATGCAGTTTTTTTTGGATTTTCTTTGATTTTTTTAAGTGCGAAAGAGCGATAGTTTTTTTTGTGTTTTTATTTATCTGTGAGCTGTTATTCTCAACACATTCCTCTCACTTCCCAGCAGTGTGAGCCGAAAGCAGCCCCGAGCACAGCCTGTGAGGGGTCTCTAGCAGAGCTAGCATCTCGGCTCAAACCGCTCATCCTATACTTCTGCTCAATACTTTGACCACATGTTGACTCATGTCTACATGAAGCCCCGTCAGCCAGAGTACAGTGTACATTGGTTACAGTGATGAAGTACTTCCCCTCAGCAAGCTGTGCTCTGAGAATACAGTGTGTGCTGTGAGTAATAGACTACCCCGTCACCCCATTTAAACTTGAACAAAAACACCGATAATAAATGTAAAAAACAAGAATCAATGCATGTCCAGGAAAAAAACAAAAAAGCCAACAAAACCCCGCCCAGTAGAATTCAGCTGCATTAAGGCCTTAGTGTGTTGGCAGTCTGTGCGCTTACCGACTGAAAACGCGCACCGTCAAGCCAAAACTTCCAAGCTTCTCCGCCAATGTGTCAGTGAAAAAAAAACACAGAAATGCAGTGGTTTATAATGTCTAGGCTTAAGTGTTTCTTTTGTTTATTTTCTCAACTCAGTGCAAAATTAAGAAATTTCCGCAGTCACAATCAAATGCCTTCAGTATGCGCGTTAATGAGTCCCCAATTGTGTCAGTTGCAATCCGCCTTCAATTTCATTTCCGCAAGAAACGTGTGTGTATATAACATTATTAAGCCCAAAAAAAGCGTAGTCACGAGTACTAACTGCAGCTAAATTGATAGGATACATTTCCGTGTATAAACCTTCATTATAAACTGAAGCGCGAGCGCGAGCATAATAAACATGAAGCACTTCCATTCTTAACCATTATCATTGAAAAACTTCGGCATAAAATATAATTCTATAGATTGAGATATTACTTTGGTCCCCTTCCAGTAATCTGTCTTCATCTACATTACTTCCTTTGTTTTCTCTTTCTTCAATTAGAAAAATAGATCCCAAATCAGGACTAATATATTTGTAATGTTTCCTAACAAAAATATTAGATTTTTCCCAGAGAACGAAAAAATGAAGCAAACAAAACTAATTTGGCTCCCCCCCAAAAAAAAAACCTTGTCAGCATGGCGATTGTCCGAGTTTACTGGCTTCTGTATGTGTGAAGGTGTGTTAAGAATGCATAGATTGTCAATGGTATAGAGATCAGACTGTCACAGGGCTGAACTTGGAGGAGCGGGTCGAATCTCTGTCTCTAAGTCTGACTCGTGTGTTCCTGCCCGCTCAGTAGGTACAGTAATGTGTGCTCCTAAGTGTGTTTGGATCGGCCTATTCGTGATGCGGTTCTAAGGAGTCGAGTGGCACTGTGGCGGTTCATTCAGGCTTGGGTTCGGGGATCTCAGGCTTGGGCTCGCTGTCCTCGTCGCTTTCGATGCCCGCGCGGGTAACGGTGCGGCGCACGGTGAAGGGGAAGTCGCCGCGCCTAAAAAGATATAATGGGAAAGAAAGAAGAGATTAAAACTACACTACAGAACTCTTAACGTTTTGTGAGACACATTTGAAGACATTGGTGTGATGGAAAGTTCACTGCATTAAAACTCAATTTGATCATCACGCTTGAAATAATGTGCTGGCACTTTAAAGGGCACCGTCTTGCATTTAGCTTCTTGTATATAGTTCTTTCAGTCTACTAGGATTAATGATACATTCACCAACGTCAACAGATTGTGTAGAATGGATAATAATGAAAGGACACTATAGACCCTTTTCCCACCTGAGCTTGTTCTTGAGGGTGGAGACCTCACGGTTCATGACGTCAGCCGACTCGGAGGCGTCCTCCAGCTCCCTCTGCAGCTTCCTCCGGTTGGCGTTGGCTCTCTGGGCCTCTTCCTCAGCCTCCTCCAGCTGACGCTTCAGCTGCTTCATACGAGAGTTCGACTTGTCCACCTGCAATTTGGACACAGATAGCGTTAGACGTACAGAAGAGTACCGATGTCCTTTCTCCCGGATGTGGGCTACGACCGCCATCATCTCGACAGCGGTGACTGAGAACCTCCGACCTGGTCTTTGTACTGCTCCGTGTTGCGTCTCTCATCGTCCACCTGCAGGATGACTTCCTTCAGTTTCTTCTCGGTGCGTCTCACAAGCTTGGTGGCACCCTGTCTCTCCCTGAGTCAAGAGCACAGCATTGGTCAGACTAATGTCACATAATGTGGGCTGATATAACCTGGTGATGGAGGAACTATTTAGACCTCGACTTGTGTCAAAAAAAAGATTTAAGTCCTGCAATGAAGTAATACCATAAAAATGCACTTCAAGTATGAAGGATAAATGTACTCCTAATGCAGAGACGATCTATGATGTGTGGTTGGGTCGGGTGCATGGACCCGCTTGTAGGTTTAATATCATTGGGTTATATTACCGAGAGAGTAAAAGTTAACTTAATGCTTCATCCACACACTCTTAGCACATCGCTATTGCCAGATGACAACTTTCTTCATCTTAACATATTTCCTGTAACAGGGTGGAATAAACAAGCTAAGTAGCGGGGAGCAGGCTAGTTAGCTAGCTAGCTCATTCCACCATGCTTTAATGCTACAGTGGTTACAGAAAATGAACAATGGGCTGGGTCTAAGAGTCCCTCCTCCTCACTCTCTGCCGCTACACCCAGTTTGTAATACTACAGATATATAAATACTGCAATACTTTCATCAGTGGGCCGTAGGCTCAGTCACCAATGTGTTACCGCTTTAAGTGACTCAACAGACAGTCGTTTAAATGAGATGTCCACTTTAAAGTGCTTTGTTGGACATTAATAGAATTTAGAGACTTTTTGGGGCATTCAAGAAATTGTTTTTGTATTATTAGGTGTAAATATAATGCAGAATAAAAGCCTTGGCTGAGGCTCCCACCTGGTCTCCATGTCTAGCTGTTCCTCCAGCGCAGCGATCTTTGACTCCAGGGCAGCCATATTGGCCTTGTACTTGGACTTGACCGTTCCCTCCAGCTCCTGCAGCTTCAGCTTCAGCTCCTTGTTCTGACGCTCCAGCTGGCACCGAGCCCCCTCCACACGCTGACAAGTACTGCGCTCAGCTGTCAGCTCCACGTTCATCTGGTCAGACTAAATTTAAAAAAAAATAAAACAACAACAAGGGCAAAAGCAGTTGGACAGGGTCTGTTCTCTAAGCCTGGGGGTTTGATCGATTTAATAACTTAAAATAAAACTATTTTCACACCACAAATGGAAAAGTGTTTCTTCTGGAATGACACTATAATGAGCTGCTGAATATTCGTGTCCACAAACCTGCAGCACTGCTTTCTTCAGCCTGTCGTTGGTCAGCTCAGTGTTGCACTGCTCCTCCTCCAGCTCCTCCTCCAGCTGAGCAATGCGAGCCTCCATCCGTCTCCTGTCCTCTACAGCCTGAGCACTGAGAGGTAGATCCGAGAAAGGTGGGAAAACGGTCAACAGGTGATGCACACAACAGACAGTTGGGCTTTTATTTTACTTGAGGGATGCCTTACTTCTTGCTGGCCTGGTTGTTAATCTCATCCTGCAGTTCATCTCTCTCCTGCTGGGCCTGTCTCTTTACTCGCTCTGCAGCCGCCAACTCCTGCACAGGGGTGAACAAGGAAAGAGAAAAAACATTCAGTGTGCAACAGAGGCCAGGGAGTAGAATAGAGTCTCAGAGGAGCGCGTGCCCACCTCCTGCATCTGGATCATCTCAGCCTCCATGCCCTTCAGCTTCTTCTCCGTCTCCTTGCTTGAAGCGAGGATCTCCTCTCTGGACATGCGAGTGTCCTCCAGCTCCCGGATAAGATCCTTCATCTGGGCCTGCGGAGTCAGTCAAACCGAGTCAGAGGAAGCTGTTTTTTTTTTTTTGTCGTGTTGAAGACATTTCAACAACCGACTCACTTGGATTTTCTTCAGCTGTTTCAGGGCCTCGTCACGGTTCTTGTTGGCATTGTCGATGCCCGCCTCCAGCTCCTTCAGGTCCAGCTCCAGCTTCTTGCGCCCGGCCACGGCTGCGGAGCGCTGCTTCCTCTCGTCCTCCAGCTCCATCTCCATCTCCCGCACCTGAGGGATGCCAGTTTGAGTTCAGCTACTTCCCAATACACAAAACCAAGACACTGCACCTGCACACTTACACCCTCTAAGCTGTAACCACATTTAATGTAAATGATTTGAAGTCATCATTGAGTTCAAATTAGTTAATTGCATCCATTTAAATTGTGTCTAATGTACAAGATCTACTGCAGCAGCTATTTAAAAAGCACCACTGTGTTAGAAATGTACTAATTTAGCTCTGAATATGGCAACAGCACGTGCACTTTCATGTCATGCTCATTTTCAAACGATTGTCATGGTGGAAAAACAGGCTGACTGCTTCCATTCAAATGTTAAGCACATTTTAAGTGTATTTTTGAATGTGAATTAGCCGCATTTCCATCAACTGATTACAAACAAATAAACTTGGCTACAGCGTAGTTTGGTCGGAAGTTGACGCTATAGTCTACGCATGTCTGTAGTATGCCAGTAAACAGTAGAAGAAGAAGTAGAGGTTGCGAACAGAAAACAAGACAACTTGGCCGATCAAACTCATCTACGATCTTTAATTTATTAAACGTTCTTTTGTGCGTTATAGCAATACCAGAGAAGACGCCGACAGCAGAAACAGCTGATCAGCCATGCGATTATGTTTGCTACGTTCGTATTTATTAAGCAAAGCCCTTTCAATAACTCATTTCAATAATCAAGGCAAAAAACACCTCAAACTAGCGTAAAACCTTGTTTGCACAATTGAGGAAGTTGTTGAATTTTGCCGTTTCAATGAAGCTCGTCTAACACGATATTTAAAAATGAGCATAAAAATACTTGACCGTAAACGTAGCTTATGCTTTTTGTTTCTAAAGAACATCTGTCAAGAAGTTTGAAGGAACTGCATGAGTACACATGGTATTTCTGTCTGTAACCAAACTACTGTAGGACACTATATACAGATTGTTCACCAGTCTAGAACCAGCTTCCCACAGGAAGCAGAAAACAGTTACCATACAAACAAGATTTGGTCTTCAGTCTTCATCCCTTTCATACCTGTTTGACCAGCGCCCTCTTCTTCTCCTCGCCCATCTCGTCACGTCCCGACAGGTCTCTCTCATACTGGGCCTTCATGGCCTGCATGTTGACCTCCAGGCGCAGCTTGGCGTCCTCGGTGCCCTGCAGCTCGTCCTCCAGCTCCTCCAGCTGAGTCCTCATCTCCTCCAACTGCTGGTCCATCACACGCTTGGCCTTCTCCAGCTCGTGGACCTGCAGAGGGGAAAAAACAAAAGGGGGGGGGGGGGGGGGGGGTTTTGTGACGCGGACACTACGGGCACAAAGAATCCTCTGAAAACACATTTTCGATACTCACGCTCTTGCCGACGTCATCCTTAGAGGACACCAGGTCTTCCATCTCGGCCCGGAGCAGTTTGTTGTTGCGGTCCACTTCATCCTTGATGTCCATCATAGAGTCCAGCTCGCGGGTCAAAGCCAGTGCCCGGGTCTCCTTTTCGCGGGCCTCGGCTTCAGCCTTGTCACGCTCCTCTGCATAGCGGGCAGAAATGTTCTTCTCCTCTGCCAGCATCTGGAAAAAGTTGGGATGACACGTGTCAAATCTTTAGAAGTCCATGAATAAAGTGAGACACACACACACATACACACACACACCTTACCTGGTCAAACTTCTTCTGCTTCTTCTCTAGGTTGGAGACGATCTGCCGGAGGTGGTCCTGGTCTACCAGCAGGTCGTCCAGCTCCTGCTGGACACGAGTCTTGGTTTTGTCCAACTTCTCGAAGGCGGAACATTTCTCCTCCATGCGCTGGTTCAGACCCTCCAGGTCCCTCTGAAGCCTCTTCTTCCCCTCCTCGGTGGTCTCCAGGCAACCCGCGTCCTGCTCGACCCTCTTCTTCATTTCGAGAAGCTGTATGGAAAGAGGCGGTGTGTCACTCGATCAGTCAATGCTGCGAGGCCTCAAAATATCCCCAATGGAGGCAGCAATACTCAAAATGAAGTTTCTGAGCTGTGTGCGTCTCAGGTTTTTTTCTTACCTGAGCCTGAACAGTTTGCAGCTGCTTCTCCACATTCCTCTTGGCCTCCTCTTCCTCCTCCAGCTGTTCTCTCAGGTTGTTCTGCTCGTCCTCCAGCTGGCGCAGACGTGTGCTGTGGGACAGCTTCTGGCGAGTCTCTTCCTGGAGCAGTTCCTGTTGTGAACATGGGCATGTGATGCAAATTAGACGCAGCAGATCATTTAGATTTTTGTGATAAACGATTTTAATATCTTAAAATGTGAGCAATTTACCTGATCAATCATATGACACATTCTTAGAAATAATTAAATTAAAGTCCCCCTCCACTCAAAAATGTATTTTTCTTTGTTGTTTGAGCTTTGCTGTGCAGAATGATGAATGTGCAGTTTGACACGAGAACATTTTCAAATTCATCTGCCGAAGGGGTAAAAGTTGCACCTTAAATATGATTCTCAGACATTATACACGTTAGCAGGATTTTGGAGGGTCGTGGTCCATTATGAAACCTACTGTTACACTTTGTCTTAAATGCTCTTGAAAAGCTGCAGGGATGCGTTCTCTGACAACACTTGATCAAGGCAGGGTACAGTAGCCCCAAATATATGGAAATTTGGCCAAAGCATGCAGAGGAAGGGAACGTTTTGGACCAAGGTAGTGTTGTCGCTGAACATACAGGCGGGTAGAAACAGCGGGTGCGTACCTGAATATCCTGCAGCTGGGACTCTACAACAGAGCAGTCTTTTGTTGCCTTGATGGATTTGCCCTCCACGTCGCACAGCACGGCGCTGACGCTCTCCAGTTCGGCCTGTGGACAAAAGGCAACGAGTGAACCAGTGAACAGAAACAACACATCACCTAATCAGTGTTCCATCTGTCTGGACATAGAATAGCCGGTTTCATAAAGACTCAGGCTTAGCATCGCAGAGAAGTGATCATTTCCTGACCGCAGACGGGATTCGGAGCGCACGCACAGAGCAATCAAACAGCACTGACAAAAAGAACAAGGAAACAAAGTGACAAAGGGTTGCAAAGAGACGCACCTGCACTTTGGCCAGTTTCTCGGCCTGCTCCAGCCTCTGGCGCTCGCTCTCCGAGTGTTTGAGCAGCAGCTCCTGGACCTGGCCTTCGGCCTTCTTCCGGCGATGCTCAGAGTCTCCCTTTCCCTGCATCAGCGTCTGCATCTCAATGGCGAGCTCGTTCCTCTCCGACTCCAGAGCCTGCTTGGCCTTCTCCATGGACACTTTGTTCTGCAAGGGAGGGGGGGCATTAATGGTTTCAGCAGTCAAAACAACAAATGTGCATTATGGTGAAATCAAAGCACTTCTGATAAAAAGACTGATGGCATGTTTTACCCTCTTCGCCTGCTCCAGCTGCTCGTTGAGCTCGTCAAAGGCCTGGCTGTGTTTCTGCCTCATCTCAACCAGCAGCTGTTCGTGAACTTTGGCCTCGTCATCCAGACTCTTTTTCAGATGCGACACCTCGGTCTCGCGCTTGGACCTGAGAAGGGAGAGTGGAGCTTAATCTTGTGTCAAGATGGATAACTGACTGGGAAAGGGAAAAAAAACCCAAAAAACCCCCCCCAAAAAAAACAAAAACACAAAAAAAAAACGCACGGCGTTACTTTAGCCGACGTGGCGGTCTCCAGACCGATGTCTCTACCTGAGTTCCTGCTGAGCGGCGGTGGAGTCCAGAGTGTCCTCCAGCTCAGTCTTGAGGGCCTCCAGCTCTTCTCCCAGGTCCCTGCGGTGTTTCTCTGCCTTGGTGCGCGCCTGCCTCTCCAGCTCAAGGTCCTCCTGCAGTTCAGAGAGCTGAGCCTCCATCTCACGGATCTTTTTCTGCGCCAGGTTCTTCTGCGCCGCCTCCTCCTCGATCCTAACGGGAGGAATAGGTCAACAAAAACAAAATGTGTAAATGGAAGTAAAATGACAAACGATTACTAAAAATAAGGAGCGGCAAAGTCCCATACAGACCTGGCCAGAGCTGCCTGGAGCTCCTCCTCCTTCTTGGCGAGTTGGGCGCGGAGCTCGGCGATCTGGGCCTGCAGCTCGGAGATCTGGTCGTGGATCTCGTTGAAGTCGCCGTCCAGCTTGCGTCTGTTCTTTTCCAGCTCCTGGCGCTGCTTCTCCTCCCTGCGCAGGCGGTCTGACAGAAATTTAAAAAAAAAAAAAAAAAAGTTTATCCAGAGGGAAAAAAGTTGGAAACTATAGCAACACCCGTTTAGGATAAGTGGGATCTACAATAGCTATAACGTAAGTGACCGTGTTCTTGTCCTACCCTCCAGGTCTGTGATCATGGCCTCGTGTTTGGTCTTGAGTTTTTGCAGGCTCTTGGATTTCTCCTCCTCCTCGGTCAGGTTGGTGGTGAACTCGGAGATCCTCTCCTCCATCAACTTCTTCTCCTGTATTCACAAAAATAAAGCGGGTCAACAATAGGTATCCCCAGAGACGACACACTTTCATTTCTCCTGAGCAGAAAGGGTTAAATCGAGCTCCGTCTTCGGTTTGTCAGGGTGCTTACACCAAAAACAATAACGAGTAATCACTACTCCAGTTGACCAATCTAAGTGTCAGTCGGTTCTTCTCGTCCTAACCTTGTTTAGTTTGTTGTTCTGGTCGTCGAGAACCATGACATCATCTTCGATCTTCTTCATCTTGGCCTCCAAGGTGACCTTCTCCAGCTGAAGCTTCTGTCTGGCCGCTTCCTCCTCGTCCAGCTGCTGCTCCAAGTCCTGCGAGCAGATAAACGTTAGAGGGCTGGCAGCGCAAATCAAACGGCAAAGGAATGGAGGCGAGTAGAACTTACTCCGATATTCTGCTGCATCTTCTTTTTCTCAGACGAGAGGTGCGAAGCGCGCTCCTCCTCCTCCTCCACGCGGGCCTCCAGGTCGTGGAGGATCTCCTCCAGCTCCTGCTTCCTGGCGGCCAGACGGGCTCTCATCTCCTCCGCCTCGGCGCAGAGTTCCGTCTCGGCCTGAAGCTGCTCCTGCAGGGCTATCTTCTCGGCACTCAGCTGTGAATGTGCAAAGAAATTACTTAAATGTCGCAACAGCACTTATATGATGTTCAAACAAAGCATCCTCCGTCATTATCCATCAATGAATAATATATGGATGTTCGTTCTACATTTCATACTAATTTCCTGATGACGACAATAAAACGTAACAGAGGTTGTGGTTTCTTAAGTTCTACCTGATGCTGTTTGTCCTCCATCTCCTGGAGCTGCTGCTCGGCATACAAATGCTTCTCCTTCACCTTCACCAGCTCGTCATCCTTGGCCAGCATCTCCTCCTCCTGCCTGCTGACTTGCAGCAGAGGCTTCACCTGAAGACAAAATAATGGAAGTTAGAAAAGACTACTTACAAAAAGAAAGGGGGGGGAGGGGGGGTTAAAGTAAGAGGTTTACCTTGGTGAAGAGCCTCCACCACTGCCAGTTCCTGAGTTTGAGATACGCGGCGCAGTTCCTCTGGATCACCTTCATTGCGGTCAGCTGCTGCTGTCTCTTGGCAAAAGCCCTATGAAGCAATATTAGTTACGAGATGCAGATTTAAAAAAAATAAAAAATAAAAATCTTTTCTTGCACAAGCGACTAAACAGGATCTTGCAAACAGTCGAGTCCCTCTCTTACTTGCGGGCCACGTAGCCTCTGCACCAGGCCTGGAAACTGATGATGATGTCCGTGATCTTCATGTCTCTCTCCTCCTCCAGGTGAGCGAGGACTCCCGCCCTGAAGAAAACTTTGCTCTGGCCGATCCGGAACAGGTTGGGATCCAGCTCCAGGCTTTTGATCTGACAGGACAGGAGGAGCACGGCTCAAATTAAACTGCAGACGGACTTGTTAGCACGGAGCTTGGCTAGAATTTTGTGGGGCCCTTACCATGAGCACGCAGGCCTGCTTTCCATCCATGAAGCCCTTGGGGATGGCATTGGGAGTGAGGATTTCATACCTTGGAGGGGAAGCAGATGATAGGATTTATTGTCTTTCCTGACACACACCTACCAGAGAACAAGGCATGCTGGGAACAGTGTTATCGTTCAGTCACCTCTGTCTGAACTCCTGGAAGACGATGCGGTTGGGGAAGCCCTGTCTGCAGATACGGATCCCCTCCAGCACGCCGTTGCACCTGAGCTGGTCCAGGACCAGGTGGGGGTCCAGTTTACCAGCCTGAGAAAGAGGAACATTTACTGATAAGCAGGGTGAGCAGCTCTATTCAACACAGTCAATTATCAAAAAAGTATAGTACAGAGGATCAAAATCATAAAACAGCCCAGGAAACATGGAACTAAAAGTCCCTTTTGCACAATAAGATTGTTTTTCCACTGCATCTGAAGCTCTAAGTATTTAAAAGTGATAGCAGCATTTAAAACTCGACTGTTAATAATAAAAAATAATAACATTAATAATAATAATAATAATAATCACCCCCGAGTTCCCTCTCTTTCTTATCCACTCGTGCTCTCAGCTTGTTGGCTAACTGTCTTTTTTTTTTTTATTAGCCAGGAAACCTGCAGTAAAGCTCAAATAAAGAAATTCATAGTTGACCAACACTCATACAATTTTGTCAACTAATAATATATCAGTGGATTTAATCGACATATCTGTAAAACTGAGTTTCTCCACAAAGTATCACGGATAAAGCACCACTTTAAATCTCATCTCGTTTACAAGAGCTGTGGTCAAAGGTTTCTTGGAAATAAAAAGAATAACTAGCCGACTATAGTTCTTAGTCAACGAACAAAATGACGATTAGTCGACTAGGAGGGGACAGCCCTAGTTTAGGTTTTTTTTGTGGTACGCAAGTTGTAGTTTTCATTGGCGTCTGTGCTTGACCGATCCGCACCATTCAGCCCCTTCAAACTCCACCCTTAAACATTAGAAAGCACTAAAACCGGCACAGGGACTTTTTTCATTTTTTTTTCTACCCCTGGAACTATAGAACAAGAACTACATTTAGTCCCCAAGGACTGAAAAGACCTTTTGAGTTCCTCAAAAAGGTTTTGGGTCCTCTGGGCAAAGTTCCTGCAGTACAAACACCCCAAGCAGATGCCAGAACTTCTCGGGTACCTTCTTCTCGTGGTTGGGGATGATGCAACGGACAAAGTTGGGGTTGGTGTTCCTCAGAGTGGCCATGAGCTTGGACAGCTGCTCTTTGTACAGCTGGCCCACCGTGCGGAACATACCCTTGCGGGTCTTGAAGGCACCGGGCATGTCAGACATGGACACCTTATCCAGACCCACGATGCGGTCCACTGAAAAGAAGAAACAATAAGGAGAGACATTATGCAAGAAGCCAGTGGATTTTAAAATTCAAGCATTTGAATATTTAAACAGGCAAACTCAAACCAAATGCAAGAATGACTATGACCATTGTGTCTCCTCTTCCTTTTGGGTAAATATACACCAGGAGAGAGAGAGTGGAGGCGGTTCATAACACCAGGACCAGTGAAACACCACACAAACAGAGTGAATGCTGAGGGAGACGGGAGTCAGGCGTAGGAGGACAACAAAGGAGTCACCAAAAAAAAACAAAAAGCCAGTGAAGCGTGGAGAGATTACACACCATAACGAAAACAAGTCAGTGCAGTGAATGGAAGCAGCTGGTCAACTGTTGACGCTGCTGGTTTGTAGGTCTGAGGGAGAAAACGTACGTGTGATGTGTGATGGTTCGACTGAATGTATGTGCGTCAGGAAAGTGGCAAACTGAGGCGGTTGCAGTGTGCATGTTGTTTTTTTTGTGGTGATTTATTTTTAAAAACACACCAAACCCATGCAGTATATACCCATCGCTGCAGTACCCATGACCAACACCAGGAGTCCCCAAACAACACTATTACACAGGGGGGGGAAAAGGAGAGTTCAATGAGAGCAACAAGTGGTGACCAGAAGTTTTTGTTACTACAAGACTCAGACACAATCCTAATCTACTGAAAGTTTAAAGCCAAAACACAAGATTAAACATTTAGGAGAAATGGATGGACGGCAGTACGGGATTCATGGTGGGGAAAAAAGCATGTTTAAAAACAGACAGCAGGAATAAGAATAAGAGGAAAGGACAAAATAAATGAAAAAAAGAAACCTCGTCACCTGAGTCTGAGTGTAGAATAGGAAAACGGTGATAAAAATAGGCTCTCTGACATTTCTGTACCTCTGAGACCCAGTAAAAAGAGAGAACGACAGACAAAAACGGGTCCGAACAGAGGAATGGATGGAAAGAAGTGGGATTTGAGAAGGTAAAAACAAAGGTCCACACACCGGACAATAAAAGAGCAAAAAAAAAGAAATGTAAAACGGGAAGCCGACATGAAATATATATTCCCACTTCCGGCGTCACAACCAGGGAAGCTGTGACTCCCGGGTTCATCTGCCTCAACTCACCGTCCCTCCAGAGCTCAGACACAAACTTGTCGGTGGACTGGTTGAGCAGTGAGGCCACGTTGTCGTTCAAGGGGTCCATGTTCTTCATCAGCCACTCGTCTGCCTTGTAGTCCACCTGAGGAGTGACATTAGGGAAGAAGACTCTCTCTTAGACCTCTGGGACATTATCATAGAGCTTGAGAACTGGACGATAGGGGACAATGTATGGACAAATTAGCCCTAAAAGAAATGGCGATAATGAGAACGCATCCTGATGAACCATTTACCTTGCCAGCGTAATGGATGATACAGAAGTCAGCCTCGTCCTTCAGTTTCTTGGGCTTAAAGAACTTGGGGTGAGTGCCCTGCTCCTGGAGCACCTTTTCCACAAAGCTCTTGTCTGTGGCTTTGGGGAACCAGCACTCCTCATCCAGCAGGGCGAGGATACCGGGGGGACTGGCCTGCGAGCAGAGGGGAGAGTGCAGATCTTGAGGCATGATAGAAATGCAGTGAAGTTCTTAACGCAGAGAAGTATGCAGAACTTCATGCCGGGTCACTTGGGGAAGCAGGGATTTCCAAAACTCACGGGTTTCTCAATGAGCTCGATGCAGGGCTGCAGGTCCAGGCCGAAGTCGATGAAGCTCCACTCGATGCCCTCTCTCTGGTACTCCTCCTGCTCCAGGATGAACATGGTGTGGTTGAAGAGCTGCTGCAGCTTCTCGTTGGTGTAGTTGATGCACAGCTGCTCAAATGAGTTGAGCTGGGGGGGGGGGGCACAGGAGAGAAGAACACCGTTCGATCAACAGCACAAATACAAACAGACGGGTCAATCATGCGTTAGAATACACTTTAAAGCCGTGATTACCTCGAAGATCTCAAATCCGGCGATGTCGAGGATGCCGATGAAGGAGGCTCCCTGCCTCTTGGTCTTGTCCAGGGCTTTGTTGATCCTCATTACGAGCCAGCGGAACATCCTCTCGTACGTGGCCTTGGCCAGGGCCTCCACGGCAAACTCTGCTTGCTCCTGGGTCTGGGCCTTCTGGACGTAGTCTCTGCCTACCTTGATGCGGGGCGACAGGATGGCCCTGGTGAAGTCCGTGACGTTCATCCCCATGAGGTGGCTCACCTTCTGGGCAGCTGATGAGTTGAAAGAGAGGGGAAAAATGAGATTTAAGATAGAACTGCAGGATCATCGACAACTCATGAAGGTTCTCCGCAATGCTGAGGGACAGCTACTTCAGGTGAAGCTCTGACGTACTGGTGTCGTCGGGCATGGCGGCCTGGTCTGTGTGGCGCTCCTTCTTGAAGGTCATGTTCCCGAGCTGCAGCACAGAGGCCACCACCTTCAACAAGCCTGCACAAAAAGAACAAACAGGAGCAGAAATGTGGTTTTATGTTGAAACTTGATGGTAAATGTAGGAAAGAAAAAAAAAGGTAATTTGCTGTGTGCCTCACCTATTTGCTCATCCTCGGGGATGCTCATGATCTTGAAGGCCTCCAGAGTCTCTGTAAACAGGTCCTTGTCGTGCTGACCGGGAATGGTGACGTTCCCGTTGGAGAGGAAACGGTAGTTGTTGTAGTTTTCAAGGAGGAGTTCATCTGAGAGGAAAGGACGGTCAAAATGAGTTAGGTGGCAAAAGAGACAACCCTCAGTCTGCTGTCTTTACAACAGAGTTAAGTAATACGCTTACCGCGCAATTTATCTCCGGCCCCCGTGAGCAAGTAGTAGAAGATGTGGAAGGTTCTCTCATCTTTGGCCTGGCGAATGGCACGGGATTTCTCCAGCAAGTCTGATGGTCAATCTGTCAAGGAAAAGGTTTTCCCGATACCAACACCGCTGTATTTCCAAATCGTCTTGAGACACAAAAAGAACAAGCACTAAAATGTCTTCAAATCTAAAAAGAGAAGCAATGACCGCATTGAGGATACAAGTTTCAATATTGGCACCGACGATGTAACCATTGACATCAAAGTTGATCCTGATGAATTTTCCCTAGGAGGAGGAAAAAACAAAAAAATTGAGAGGCATGTGGGGAAATGTCCAGCAGGAAAATGGGCAGTTAAGACGTCTGAATCGCAAGATGGAGCACGAAGTCTTACGAATCGGGAGGAGTTGTCGTTCTTGACCGTCTTGCCGTTGCCGAAGGCCTCCAGGATCGGGTTAGCCTGCAGCAGCTGCTTCTCCAGCTCCCCCTGATGGACACGAAGATAACAGCAAGGCAACATTTAAGAACACTTTCCTTTTGTCCACCAATAAACCAGGATGGCTCTCATCATGGTTCCAGATCTAACCACTGGTGCATCTTGAGAACCTCATATTGTGATCCGTCATTCATTTAACTGAATGTTATTTCATTGAAAGAAACAGAGCAGTAAGAAATATGGCGCCATACTTACGTCTGAAGAGAAGGGAGAACACGGAGTGTGCGAAAACATATACAAAGTGATCAAAAGGAGGGATACCGTACACACACACACACACACACACACACACACACATACACTGCACCCAAGCATTTCCTCCCCCCCCACACACACATAACATCATGTTAGTGCCCAAATCTGCAAACACCTAGAGACCCCGTGACCCTCATCAGTGACCCGTCACCTGTTACCCAATGCAAGAACAATCCAGTGAACCCAAAGCACAAAAAACAAAAAACAAACAAGCGATCATTTTCTGCTTCAATATAAACTAACTTTTTCCTTTTATTTCCCCAAAAACAGGTTGCTAAGCATTTGTGTGAAGGACCTGGATTATCAGTTAATTTCAAACTGTGCTGCAAATCTGATTCTGGACGACGGTTCTTTCACTGAACCTCTTGATCAATAAAATAAATTAAATTATACAAAAAGAGAAAAGCAGTCGGACTCGGACAGAGTAGCGATACAGATGATGAAAAATTCAACCAGACAAACTCATAAATACGTCTCTCAGACCAAATATTGCTGTGTTTTTTTTTTCTTCAGCAAAGACCCCTCCCTCTTATCCTTCCATTGTCTGGCTGAATTTTTCACAGGAACATTAAAAAGGCTGTCACCGATCTGCAATCAAACTTCCTCCCTTACTTCCTATTGGCTGGCAGGACACGTCACCTCTGCCCTCGATTACAGTGACTCTCACAACAGTGCGCTCCAGCGAGAGGGGAAAGGGAGGGAGGGACAGAGGATGAGGGGTGGAGGAGGAGGAAGGTGATGACAGAAGCAGGTGGGGAGGAAGAGCGAATGGAAGGGAGAGAGTTAACTCACATGTGACAGGATCGAGCTGTTCTGTTGATGGGAAGAGAGAAATACGACAACCTCAACAAAAGGGGGTTTGATGGATGTGTGTTTTCATCACTACGCTGCTTTCAGCGACATTCTGTCATAAAGCAGGCAGGCGAGATAACAGCGGTGCAGCTTTTCCAGCACTCGACTGCTTGAGTGTAGTTGTATTTCTGATGAGAAGGTGCAGTTAAATCAGCAAAGCCAAGTGCGACACACCTCTGGTGCGTATGAAATGTCAGGAGTGCCAGAAAATCTGCACTACCGTTTTCTCTGTGCCTGCAGGGCTATAGAGAGGGGAAGTCCCGCCCCTCCCGGTGCACCGCCATGAGACCTTATCTCCAAAAAAAAAATATGTACAACGACGAGAACTTTGATTCCGTTGAATTGTGCCATGAAATAAAACACGTTTGTCAATTTAAAAGATCATTTTGCACCAACAGAAAGTGGCATTTTGTCTTAAAACTGTAATAAATACGTAACTAGAAAGACTTTACACCAAAAGTCAAGTAAGTGACGTGTCTCTCTCTGAAGGCGTGTTTCGTACCAGGATGAATTCACACCAACAACGGGTAAAACACATCAGAAATGATAACGCTACATCTGTGCATGGAATAGAGCTAAGCTAGCTAGTGAAGGTAACGGACGTGTTGGTGACGTACGTTGTTTAATGAGAGATGTAGTTCACTGAGCAGTTTCACACAAAACTAAATGATGCTACAAATCTATGACAAAATGAAAAACGTTCACGTGCAAAACAACATTTTAAATTGACAAACATATGGGTAATTCACAGCACAATTCAAACAGGATCTGTTGCCATTGACCCCTGTTCATACTTTTACCAAGTAAGGTCCTGTGGTGGATAACGGAAGGGGCGGGACTTGGCCTCTCTGTCATCTTGAGTGCCGCCCGTTTCCCTTTGACTGAAGCTCTTTTCTGCGACAGAAGAGTTTGTGTTCTGCAGAAAATAAGCCGTTTGAATACAGCTCATAACAATGTGATGAAGGGTTAACAATCATGTGCACAATCAAGTGCGCACACGCACGCCGATGCACATCACAGTCACTAATTAAAAAGTTGTTCGGTCAAGCGTGAAAAAAATGATATGGAAAATGTTGTTCCTGGAGGACCAATGCCTTGGAGGAATTTAAGGATTGTGTCTCACCTGCAAATGAATCTAATAAAAAGCAACAGGAGGGGGTGAAGTGAGAGATAAAAGGAGTGACTGGGAGGGATTTAAAGAGTAATGAAGGGAACGTTTGAGGGAGGAACTGTGTGGATCAGAGGCAGGACTGACCTGGTCTTTCTTGGTCTTGTGGGAGGAGGCCACATGAGCCAGATACTGGATCACCTTCTTGGTGTTCTCTGTCTTTCCGGCACCAGACTCTCCTCTATGAGACAAAGAGAAAAACTATTTAGAGAAGGAAGGTCCAAAAAACCAAAACAGCAGAAGCATTGTTACTGTAGCGCGTCATGTGGACGTCTGGAACTCACGTGCAAAGAATGGACTGGTCTTCCCGATCTGCAGAAAAAGATGCAAATGTCGATTATGCAAAACCCCTGCAGAACAACTATGCCGCTTGTTCCAAGTGAGCATGCGTTATCGCCGCGGCGCATACGGTTTTGTAGTGTGCACAACAGGAAGTGCATTGGCCACAGACAGGAAATCAATATCCGGCTTCCTGCGACTGTAAGTTAACATAAGTGCTGCTGGGTTTCAAAGTAAGCAGCTAATTACCCTTCACTGGAGCCAAACGTGGAGAGAGAAAAAAAAAAAAAAAAAAAAAAAAAAAAAAAAAGGAGAGAGAGAGGACAACTGGGACAGAGGTTTTTTTTTTTTTTTTTTTATATGGGTGGTGTACATGACACACAACACATCAGGAAAACAGGCCTAAAATGAGTCTGTATTGCAAAGCTAGGAGTGAATAGAGGAGATGGACTAAAGGAACGTATTACAATACAAAAGCCCTCCAGGAACCACCAATCAGGTGCTCGAGCCGGGGGATCTTTGACCAAATACCTCGATAATGATGTATTGTAGGGTTGACTATTTGTGCTTTCAAAAAAAAAAATTTATACAATGAGATTTTTGATAAATGCATTAATCATCAGTATATAATATATAATGATCAAAGTTCAGAGGATGACATCACTTTACTTTTAAAACCAGGAAAAAACAACATTTCTCAAATCCAAGAGGACACCTAGGTATGTCGGTATAATGCCCAGCTCTACTCGTAATGTTGAGCTTTCATTGTAAATGTTGATTAAAGTAAAGACGCACTACATATTTAGATGATGTGGCAAGAGACTCAAAAAACATGACGTATGCCAGACACAGGAAATGGAAAGGAAGATGAGAACTTAACGGGATATGATTCAAACATGATCACTGGAAGCTGTGGTATTAAAGAAATGAAAGTGTACTGGGGTCACATAACTTTATCTGTGTTTGAGGGCACGGTTTTGGAGAATGCTTCATTAGCAGTAAACATTTCATTTAGTAAACACATCTAAGGGGCACATTACACATACAAGTGTATGGACCTCGGTAAAGTTCAGCTGTATCAGTCTCAAGAAGAAACTCAACCAGCAAGATTATATTTTTACGACCTCTGTATATTCTTCCAAAGAATGTGGCCAGTGAGCTGTACGGGCGTCACACAGGCCTCGTATTGTAAAATACAACCTTTCTTAGCTAGAATTGCGAGCGTCTGGTACTTCCCGAGGCCGGTGGGGCGAGTAAATCATGCGCAACGCTCTGCAAGCGTCGCTGCCAATACGCTGCAGCAACCGGTCCCCATTGTCTTCAGTTTAATATACAAGCTACTCCTATGCACCTCGTATCATGTTTTTTTTAGCGCAGTTACTGATAAAATAAACTGCCTGTATAATAGTATAAATATGTACAACCTAATCTCTCGGGAGCCTTATAGTTTACAGCTCTGCACAGTAAAGAACAGTAGCTTCATTGACTATACAATATTATTACAAGCTCGGGGGGGCTGCTAAAATATCTGGCAAAGGGTTTTAATAAAAGCAAAAACTCAGAATTCCACTTCATTTTTTTTTCTCCTCCTTATGACGCGATACCTCATTGCGGTTGACGCGACTTACCCTGCATCATGCTTCTGTAGGCCGTGTCGGTGATGGCGTAGATGTGAGGCGGCATCTCGTGCCTCTTCTTGCCCTTGTACATGTCGACGATCTCCTCGGAGTAGATGGGCAGGTTCTTGTAGGGGTTTATGACGACACAGAAGAGACCAGAGTATGTCTGCGGGACGGATGGAGGTGGCGTTTAGAAAGAAACAAAAAGCTGCACTTGAACATGGAATAAGATGAAGTGGAGGCGCTAGTGGAGGCGGGATAAATACTATTATTTTAAGTCGAATACAAGAGACCGAACATGACAAAAAAAGTCTCCATTTAGTGTGCAGATCATGGACTGGGATGCTGGATGCTTCACATGCTACGTAGTGTTTTCCCCAAAATGTGCTTCTCTATAAAATACAGAACTTGTGCTCGGCACCGATTCAATAACATGCCGCCCCCCCCATCATCAAGACTGAGCAGAAAAGTTTCTCATGACTTTGCATTCGTTACCCTCCAATATCATTACGTAACCTCAACCGCACCCTGCTGCATGTTTAAACAAATGATTGGCAGAGGTGCTGCGATACTGCGGCCACTTCACATGTGTCAGGTCTACGCAGCAGAACAGTCTTCTTTGAACGTTAAAACCCTCCTCCATTCCCCTCTATAAACTCCACAGGAACGTTTCTTTGGTGTATCTAGACTCTCATGCAACTCCAGATTTTTTTCTTTTTTCAGTGTCCTGCATTCCTGCGCCGCCCTCCCCAACATCTCTGTACCAGGCATGTCTCCCTCTCCCTTGAGAAGCTGTTGATCTAAAAAAGACGACAGAGCCCGGAGGCGCTCTAACCAAACCGGGGCCTGGATCTCTGGAGGGCTGTGTGATATGACCGGGTCACACTCACACACACTCGCACTAAGAGAGCAAATCACTCCCAGCCCACCACATGGGGATAAATAACATGAATTATGTGGGAAGTAATTGCAGTTACAACACCATTTACGTTCCATGTCCAGCGTTGCAAAAACTGGACCATGACGCCCCGCCCCAGCCCCCCACATACACACCTAACTCTCTCCACATCTCTCGTACTCTGGACTGCATTGTTCCCTGCAGCTTCCTGTTTACAAGACAGCTCCAAACACAAGACGGTCTTGCAGACCATGAGCATGTTAGCTGTGTCACTTTGTAGTACAATGCGTATTCTTCAACAATGGGGCTTAGTAAGATAATTAGGAGATAAATTGGTTTGGAGGCTGGCTATGACAGATCGTTTTCTATGAGCCATCGGGGGAGTCATAACTATATAATAAAAAAAGAAAAAAAAAAAAAGAAAAAAAAAAAAGGAAAATGCTTTAAACAGATGGGATCAAGTCACACTGATGACTGTTTGGTGGACAAACGTAAGGAAAATAGCAGCAACACTACACCGTTTATCATACCCACAAGCTGTAAAATCCGACATCATCGTTAGATATGCTTTGTTTAAGGCATTTTGCACCCCGACAGGCTTCATACTCACGTAGATGAGACCAGAGTAGTATCTCTCCTTCAGGTTGTGCAGCACCGAGGCCTCGTTCAGGCAGGTGAGCTCGGCCATGTCCTCCACCTTGCTGAACTTGGGCGGGTTCATCTTCTGGATGTCATCCTTGTTCACCCGGATCTTCTTGCCGGAGTCGGCCAGCTCCACCACGCACTCGTCGCCGCGCTCCTCCTTCACGGAGCCGGCCTCGAAGCCCAGACGCTCCGAGGGCACCCATACCAGCTTCTTGGTGGCCCAGTCGGCCTGTGCCAGCGGGTTGTTGACCACATTGCGGTCCACGTACAGGAACTTGTCTGCGGCAGACATGGTGGCTGTTTCAAGGGGGGGGGGGGAAGAAAGAAAGAAAGAGAGAGAGAGAGAGTTTGTGGTTAATGCTGGGAAATTAAGGAAATCATAGACAGAGATGCAGATATTAAAAATATAAAATTCTGATTTAAATGTTTGTTATCCATCACCACATTAAAATCATGTCCTCAATAATGGTTTTATTAACAGGACCAGACCGTTGCTATCCTTCCATGTTCAACATGCAATCTCCGTGGAATGAAACGGTCTGACGGGAAGAACAACAGGAAGAGGCTGCTCATAGTTAGGTCGGGTCGACATAAAACACAGCCCTGTCAGACGAGGCTCTGTGTTACTTCTTGGCAAACTGCTGTGAACACACACATTTCCAGCTGCTGGACCATCTGGGGGACAGAGAAGAAACATTTGCCCAGCAGAGGTGCCTCCAGTTTGACACGGGCGCTCCAGCCTGTGAGGGACCGTGTCTTCGTTGTCCTTTTCTACTGGTTGGTTGTGCTCAGAGGGGGGGGGGGGGGGGGGGGGGGGTTTAATGCGGGTGATCTTGGGAGAGATAGCTGAAACCTCTGCATGACTTATGGCCCTTGTCAACCAAACAGTTCCAGGGGACTAAACCCAGCAACTAAAATGAGAACCAAAAGTCTCTTTTTTTAAACAACTGTTTGTTTTTTCTGCTTCAGGGGAACCATAAAGATAAAGGATCAAGGGACTGAAAAGAAAGTTGTGCTTCAGATTTTTTTTTTCTGTTTCTATACAACACCACAGAGGCATCATGTTCTTTGGAACTACTATTAACCGTTTCCTGGTTCTTTTTGTTTTAGTGCAGAACCGCATTGATACAATCAGTAAACAAAAGTGTTGTTTTTCATGGTCACGACTTCTCTCAGTATCCGACCGTTTCTTTTGAAGTTTCCTTTTGTTAGACTTTGATGGTCGTATAAGTTTCCTTTGAAGTAAATATAATACATTCCTATCCCCCAATATTTAAAACTAGCCACAACAAAAACATATGGCATTAAATGCGTGTCGAAAAATAATATCGAACGCGACTACACTGCAGATCAAAACAACCTTGAATCTGCTCTTGCTTCAACACGCCTCTGAAAAAGCTCCCACACAACATGTTGGTGACAGGGAGTGCTGCGGTTTAACCTACATAGAAAGTGACCAGACAGGTATTACCAGTAACGAGGAAAAGGGACAACAAGGCAACTCGCCCAAAATGCAAGTGCAATCAACTGAACGCGATGTTCTTTCACAGCACCAGACTTCAGTCTTCAATTATCATTCCAACTCAGCGGGAGCATGACACCCTTTCCCCAGCACCGCCCGGTGTCATTGGGCTGTCTGACAACCCAGAGAGCTTCCCTAGAAAGGGTAGTTTGCATATGCCGTGTCGCTCGTACGCAAACACTCGGAAAATCACAGCTGAGGTCGGGTCCAGCCCAGTGTTATCATAGTGTCTGAAATATTGAAATATTAGCTGGACGTGTCCATGAGAGTATTTCTGCATCGCGATGTTGTCCTTTGAGATGAAGTTCTGGTGCCAAATTCTCAACTCTCTCATGGTCGACATCATTCAACACTGCTTGCACAATGCACACAACAGCGCGGAAATAAACTCATTGAAGAATGCACGATGCATTTGGCAAGATTCGTAGTGAAAGAAAAAGGGCGTTCTTCTGTCAACAATGTGGGAGAAAACTTTTACAAGCCTCGCATTTCATAACTTGATCACAGACATAAATTATATTTTTATTAAACATGGTATTCCCTAAGCTTATTACAGTGGATGATCCTAATGTTACTTCATAACAAATAGTATCGTCAAAATATCCAAATTTGCGTTGAGGAATTGATGTTTTTTAAGTTAGGTCTACTATAGTATCTAATGGATACTTCAAAGTACAGCCCAACGGATTATAGATTTTCTTAACGAAAACGATACAACGGCCGACAGTAATTTTTTTGACAAACAAATATGGATTAATTATATTAACATTATAATATAAATATAATCTTAATATGAATCTCTTCAAATAAACTTCCGGTGCTCTCTGTTGGACAAATTATGTAATAATGACACGTTTTCTAAATGACCTAAAGTACATTTAAAAAGTACAGTAAATTCTTGTTGACTGGCCAACACATACAGCGATATGTCGACAATGAGTTCATATCGGCACGGTCGTACTTCTGACAACTGTTCTCTTGACAAAATGCAAACATTCCTCGTCCGCACTGAAAAAGAAAGCCCCTTAGTTGCTGCGTTTAACGAGGTTATTATGTCCCGCGTCCACTCCAGCACATTAACCCTGATCTGTGAGAAAGAGAGCAGAGGGAGAGGCATTCTTCTCATGACCCCCTGCCTCTCGCCGTCCTCCATCATCGCTCTGCGTTGGGCTGCAGCCGACGCCCGTCACCGCTCGACCCCGCCTCCGAACTCATCTCCCGTTTACCGACCCCGTCCCGTAATGGAACGTGGCGCTAATTAGTCCTGCTTCGCCTCTAAGCTGGCTCCGCACCCCCTCCTCTGCCTTCCCTTACCCCCCCCCCCCCCCAAAACTCTAACCCCCCCCCCCCCACACACTGTTTATCCAGTCTTTTCAGGGTCGCATTCCTCCCGTGCTCACCCTTTATCAGGGAGAGACGGCGAGCAATGGCATTCCACAAATGTCTGTCCTCTGTGCCTCCCCTCTTACGTTTCTCTCAGACCTGTTCTCTGGCTTTCCTTCCCGTTTCCTCCCCCCTACTCCCATCCCAGCAGCAGACCATGTGTGCCTTTGGAAGTTTTATGGGGGGGGGGGGGGGGGGGGGAGGAGAAAAATCACCTCACACAAGTGTCAGCTCACCCAGAGCTGCAGAGGTCCAGACCTATGCTCCATTAGTCCCTGTGAGTAAGTTCCCATGCTCCTTTAAAATTGACATGCGCGTTACTCGCTCCAGTACATGTGGATCAGTTGGCCCCCGTGCAGGGTCGAATACGAGCCATAACTCACTATAATCCCTGTAGCTTTGTTGTTTGGCAAAAACAAGAAGTGACGTCGAAGCGGCTGGAAACGCCCAAAGTTTTGTTGCTGCTTTTAGCTCGATATGTTCCATCGTTATAATCAAGGTGCAGGGAGGCATGTCGGCCATTCATTATCAATTAGGGCAGGGCCATATATCGATATCCTGATATGAGAGTAGTTATCGTCTTTGATTTTGAATATTATAATAAGGCACACGTGTTGTCTTTTCCTGGTTGTAAAGGCTGCATTACAGGAAAGTGATTAAAATGTTTAAGTACCCAGACTGTTCCAGCTGTTCTATTATTTGCCTTTACCCACTTAGTCATTATATCCACACTACTGATTATTATACATCAGAGATTTCATTGTTTATATATTTAGTAAAAGCACCAATTGTCATCCTTAACAATATCGATAGAGGTATTTGGTAAAAAAATATATCGTGATATTTGATTTTCTCCGTATCGGCCAGACCCACTACCAATCATTGTCCAGATTAATGGTTTAAAATGTCAGGAAACGAGGAAAAATGCCAACAAAAAAAGAAAAAGTCACCCTCAAGATGACATCTTTGAACGGTTTGTTTTTTTGTCCAACCAACGGGTCAAAACCCAAAGATATTCAGTTTACTATCACATAAAACAAAAAGAAGAGTAAATACATTATAAACTAGGGATTGTTTGGTATTTTTGCTTATAAAATGACACACAATTGTCAGAAAATGAACAGGCAACTTTATTGACAATCAACTGAGCATTTCAGCTCTAATCTGGACATTAATTGTAGCAAAGTCTGTTGATATCTGCCCCAGTGTGACTCACATATTTGCCACAGATAACTCAAGTGACACATTTCAAACCACCTCTAGAGAGTAACGCTAGGTCTAAAATTAGTCCAAAGGCTATTCTAGTAACAAGTGCTGCTCTATAATTGAAAGTAGAAGAAAAAAAAAAAAGCACAGGGATAAAGACCTCCCATCAGACAATGTCAGCCGTAGGCCTTGCCTAGAGGAGGCTGACCGTTGACTTGACTTTGAGATGAAACAGTCTTCATTGAAAGGAACCCCTGCTTGGCTCAGGTTCCTGCCAAGTCCTCCGTAATCCTGTGAGAATCAAGCTTTCTCAGATTCCTTGTCGCTTTGCGACACGCTCAGCTGTGAAAAGAGTTCACCATCTATTCTGTTGAGACCCGTTTACGACGAGATTAGCCGGCCTAGATAATCATAACAAGGATTACTCATTAATTGAGTGAACTTCATGAAACCTGACTGAGATGCCATTAAAGGATTATGTCTTAAAACAAATGCCCGGATGAAAACAGAGTTAGCGGTGTCCGGTCAAAGCAGCAGCCTTCTTGAAAGAGGAACCGTAAAAGGACGAGAACGTTTTTTTAGGAACCGGCCTCATCACATGGACCAGAATGTGGTTACAGAGAGGAAGTGATGCAGAGGCCAGGACTTTGAGGAGGAGGGGGAAGAACAAGGAGAGGAGAGGAAAAGAAAAGAGCTACAAAGTGTCCTTTTCAGTCCTGGTTGTCCTGTTTAGAAAGCAGGTCAACCTCGGTCTTCATAAAACTGAGGCCATCCACATGGCAGTCAGACTCCCTCTCATTCCTTTATACCTCGGGGACTCTCCCCGAGTTACTTGTAAAAACCAGGAGACGAGACAACTTCTACCAAAGCATGACCGTGTACAGTCAAGCCCCTCCTGCTCCAGCTAAAGGGAACACACAAAGCAGCTGTGCCGTGTCGACTGCCCCATTGACCGGAAGAATATTAATAGAACGACCGAAAAGTCAATAACACTGCACTCCCCACCAACTGCTACATCCCAGCTGGCTCGATCAGAGCCATGGCTGCCCGTCCTCCTCATGCTGTGGATGTTATATTCACCCTTGTTGGTTTGGCTTCATCCGTTTAGATAACCAACAAACACTCCACTCAAGTGTCAGCCCCTCTTTAGTCTTGGCTTTACCACGTTTATCCCCCTCACAGCACAATCGACTGACAGAGTCCGTCAGAATTCATTGAGGGCTCACACGTCGGCACTCTCTCCCCCTTCACCCTCCTTCTCCGGAAGTGGGAAGGGTGGGGCAAGGACATGAGAGGGGAGGAAAAGAGGAAATGACAAACTGAGAAAACTATTTTGCCATTCGTGGAACTTGTTGTGTGCAAGTCTTTCAAACAGGGGAGGGAGGTTTTTTTTTTTTTTTTTTTTTTTTTTTTTTTTAAACTTGAGTGCACGCTGTGCAGCTCGGAGAGGCAAAATTAAGCCCTTGCTGGAAAACGGACTGCGCTGCATGACAGATCCAACATCACTTTCCACATTACTTCTCAAATTCCTGCCCCGACTGGGATCCGGTTTCACTTTCAACTGTAAGCTGGTCGATGCCATCTACCGTTTACAACCAGAGGCCCCTGCTATAGGTCTGACTGAAGTTCTCGGCACATCGCCTACACCAGTGGCTCCAACACCACCAGTCATGTACCAGATAAACAAGATATTATAACTATTAAGACTATGCAAATGCAGATATACAAAGGGGATGTTACAATAATGTTTTATACAGTTGAACTGTACGGCTGGTTTAGTTTATCCATTCCTTTTACTTAATTAATTCCTTTTACTTAATTAATTCCTTTGTTTGATCAGCACCCAGGATTGGGAACCCCACACCCACACACACACCCCAAGTCTTTTAGGCTATTTTTAAACATTCTGAATTTTTTTACGTTTTATACACAGTATTTCAACTAAATCTGACCAATGGGAGTCAGAAGGCAGACCGATTGAACGCTTAAGTTAAATGAGAGGGAGAACAGGGTGTTGGTGTGATAAGCACATCATTTCCGGGGTCAAAGAACAAATTCCACATCCATCAGTTAAACAGCGATCCCGTTACACCATTGAATGCACTATTGACTGGTTATTTGATAAAACTGAGCAGATACCAGGATGCCCTAATACTGGAGCACTCTGCAGTATTTACCATTGGATAAATAGATAGGTGGTTACGTAAGCCTTTTTAAGCAGACTGTGAAAGAATGCAGAGGGGAGTTAAAATACACATTTCAATATGTCAGCAAAGCTTTTTTTTTCTAAGGAATGCTAAGCTGACACGGCCAACCGACCCAGTGAAGAAACTCTGATACTACCAGCTCACTTCTGCTCCTTCAACCTTTGTGAACTACCATGTGGCTCTTTTCAGCTACATCACCTCTTATCTCTACCTTCCACTCCCTTTGAGTCACTCACAGACTCAGACTTATCTCGTCAAACAATGCAATCGCCGACCTCTCGAGAGCCACATGCCGGATCGACAACCTGGGCGTCTGGTGCGCGATGCAATTTGGACTGACATGGGAATAAAGCATCCAATGGAAGACAGGAGATAGATGTGTTGCGCAGCATGTTTCAAAGTTCACCGTGCGAATGCGTCTGCGCAACACTTTCGCCCACACTTTTCTATGGAATCACAGGCCAGGTGTGCAGCTCCCACACACACACAAAGTCTAACTTCGGAAATCACCACTGAAGCTCTAATAAAATGTATGGCTTTACTTCCTGTTTCAAATGCCCTGAATCACTAAAAAGACTTCCAACTAGCAGAACCTTATGAAAACTATTTCCTTCAAGGACGTTATGTGGGGGAAATGGAGAGCCACGGTGGCAACTATCATATCAATCTTAAACAAACAGGAAGCCGGGGCATTACACCGGCAATGCAGAGAGTTCAGTAATCATTGACAAATGATTACCTCACCGTTTGTACCACAAAAGAGAAAGCAGAATTATCTACAGAGCCACGAGTAATCATCGGGTCTGGTCAAGGTCCGTCCATCCAGATCAAGTCATTTCTGTGTATAGTCGAAGACTGAGTGCAACCACTTCCTGGTATTGTTCCATTGAAACCTTGCTTGCTGTGAGGGGGAGGAAAGGATGGGGTGGTGGCAAAAAAAAAAAAAAACACAAGCAGAGGAAAATAGGTGTGCATGTGTGTGTGTGTGTGGGGGGCTAGACAGGGAAGAAAGGTCTGAATAAACAGCTAAAAGGGGAAACCCAGAGAACGCATTTATGCAGATTTGTCCTGGAGCCCAGTTGGTTCAACCATTCTGACTGAGGCAACTTAATTATGCTGCTCATGTCGACTAGAAGAAATAGGTTTGGGCAGGACAAAAAAAAGACCAGACATTCAAGAAAAAGAAATATGCTTGAAAGAACTGAATTAAAGGCCTCCATTAGTTATATACGGCACATGCAGGATGTGTGCAAGTCTTGTGTTGGATACCGTCTGCATCACAAACTCTCACGTCAGCTCTGCCATGGTTAATGGAGAATCTTAACTCTCCGCTCTGACTGGAATGTTTTGCCCGCATGAATGAATCTCAGCTGACTGAGTAGGAAAACCAGGCATGACCCCCTCGCTGCTCGACCTATCATCAACGATATCTATCAACGACATCTAGCACTATTGGGGCAAGTATCACTAGAACACGCTGGAGTAATGCACCAGAAAAGACAATTGGCACAGTTCAACTGGCCAAAATGTCACCAAAACAAATCAAAGCCTTGCTGACACTTTCAAATAGCTTGTCGCGTCAAACCAACTGTCCAAAACCAAAAGACACTTAATTTACAATCATTTAAAGACAAAGGAAAACAGAAAAAGATTCACATTTGAGAAGCTGCAGCAGGTGAATTTTTTGCATCTTTGCTTAACGAAAACAACCACCAACTATCAAGATAGTTTCATATCATTACAGCTCGGGCTCGTTTTTTTTTCCCCAGCCTGTGTCATCATCGGTTTCTCTCCTCTTAGCCTGATAATCTGAATTAAATGCACAACCGAGCCTACGAGTGCAGTTAGACGGGCACACAGACAACATATAAAAGATTAGAAATACCTCACATTTGTTACAAGACCCTTGAGAGTTCATACCCGAAGACAACTGTGGGTTGTGTGTGAGACATACTGTGTCACGCTGCACTCGTATTTGCAACAAAATCAAAAAGGGGGGCCAGCAAGTAATGTGGCTCAGCCACGATGAACCTACCTTCAATAAAAAAAAAAAAAATCTAAAACGACTACAGAACGTACACCGGCCCCTTGTTCACATTTTAAGACGCCTGGGTTTCATTTCGTCTAGCCTACAGTACGTAACCCTCCAGGGGGGGGGGGGGCATTGCTGACACACGACTGATGGAATGTAACGATCTCCACGGGGCGCTACATAACCGCGCCGAAACTGGCAACAAGTGAGAAGAACACTGGCCTCCGGGAAAGCCGTTGCACAATGCATTGCAAGTGCTTAATCCATGACTCAAATCACAACAACAGGATGTGACATACTACATGTCACTTAACGTGCCCCTTTAAGGCTACATATTTACTGATCGGCTCTTTCTCAAGCCACACAGCAAACGACTGCCTGTTCTATGACGGTGTATCATCCGGAGAGATGGCTTTGATAAAACAAGCAGCATATGACTATACGCACAGACAGTGGTTTGTATTTCCCGGCTACTGTTAACTTTTCAGCATGAAACATCATTTGCACAATCATTTCTGTGTCTGAGTATCCAGTGAGGTAATCTCACACTGCGGTTTCATAGCTTCTTGGCAGAAAGCATCAGCTGACCGTAAGCGTATGGTTCTGATTGCTACAAATGAGAGCGGAGAGGTGCCGCTCTCGCTCTCTCCCGGACGCCTCCAACACTTTTTCCGCAACGAGAAGCAGGTTTCGGGTGAGTGGACGCCAGCCATCGATGCCCGGAGACGGCACGGCTAATGCCCAAGCCACACATGGCCAACCGCACACTGAACGTCAGCGGGGCGGCGCGGGCATACCAGAGACTGTTTGCTTGCCAGAGTGCAAACACAATGATGTGCCGTCTAACAGAGCAAACACAAATTGCCCTGACAAAGAAAGCACACTTGTGTAGGTGTGCAAAGACGAGGCACAGTTAGGCACGATGAGAATGTGACACTTGAGGGATCGGAGGAGAGTCTGCGATTGGCCAGTGGGAATGAAAATATCAAGTGGGTTGATCTAATGTCTTATTTTAATTAGGTTAAATTAATGAAGGTTGGTTTCCTGTGATCGTTCATGTACTTGCTGCAAACTTAAGAACATGTGTTAAGTAATACGTGGAAAAAATATATTCAGCAGATGTTCTTCACTCCAAATACTTTTACACTCGTCTGAAACTCTTAACGCATGAACCTTAACATGTCATTAACATTATGTTTGCACTTTATTTACCCAGTACTGTCACCTTCTCCCACCTCTGTTGCTCTTCCCGAGGTTTCTCCCTGTTCTGTCCTGTGTTTCACAGTCCGTAACGCCCTCTCATGCAAAATTGTGATTTGTGACTATATAAATAAAACGGTCTCAACTTGGCTTGATATTGATACGTCCCATAAAATCTCTCATGCTGCCTAGCCGATGTTCATCACGGTGGACCGCACTGTAATTACAAGACGGACCTGGTCATTTTCAGCTGGCAGTCTTTCTTGTGGATTTCAGAATTCATACAACAACCAGTGCCTATTAACCCCTGTGAGATAAAGTCTGAGCCATCACCAGATCAGATCCTCTAAAGTGTGGTCTGAGCTGGTCAAAACTGCATTTCTGTACTATGCACCCTGGGCTTGGAGCAACTTACAAGCAAAACCTTTTTTTGGAAACACTGCCTTCATATCAGGCATTCAAATGCCACATCCAAAACATGTTTGATGAAGAGTGGAATTGTTTTTTTGTAAGTTCCTCTCTGGTCCAATATTGTACATTTCTATCATCATTCTATGCTGTTATCTTCTCTCTTAAACAAGATAACTACTTTATGGTTACATTATTAAACAACGCACGTTGATAATAGCCCGTATTAGAATTGCATATAAATGCTGATATACATTCAAAACATGCTCCAACTCATGTGACTTCCATCAAGAAGGCCCTCCTGCAGAGAGGTCGTGGTAAAACTATGATGAAGGTGAACAGTTATGTTAACATCTGGTAAACTAAATCACAGTCAACGGTATTCCTTATTTGCTGGGGGCCCCCCTCGAAAGCCCCCTAGAGGGCCCCGGAATGCTTCACAGACCTGCGTATGACATTGGTTCAGTGAGCTCGCGTTGAAGAAGCACAGCGCCGTTTTTTTTACTCCACCGGTAAACCGGTGACGTCATGCCGCCAGCCAGACTTAATACCAGCGGCCACACACAGCATCCGTTTCTCACCGCTACACACCGAAAAAAGTTAAACTACAACCACATAGCATTCATAACCTACCCCGTCTCCACGGTGCCGGTGTACACTTAGGCTAAAATTCACTTTTCCTCCATTTTCTTCGCACTCAAACTCTCCACCGGCCCTTTTCCGCAACTCATTCAAGCGAATCACTTCCTGCCTCCACCGTTATGGCTTTCAGCGTCTCGCCAGCTGCCACAATGCGGATACTGTGACGGCATACGTCCCGCATATCGCACGCTTTGTAAATGTACGTTCATTTGAAGTTTTTGAGAACAATAAAGTGTTAAGTCGGGCCTTAAAGAAGAAACCTCGGTTTAAATCTGTTGAGGAGGTCAGACTCCACCCTTTCCTCACGGTTGCTGAAGTTGCGGCAACTAGCAACCGTGCTTCCTGGTTCGGCTGCACTTGCTGGAGTGACGGGCAGACTGAATGAGTTATGGAAGAGTACATGGAGAGAGCATGGCGGACAAAAGTGTTCAAGTTGAAAAATATTACCTGCTTGTTCGTGTGCAGGACGCCTTTCAGGAGGGGGGTAGCTAACAACAACCGGGTGGCTCAGTCAGCTCTCCGTGAGTCAAACTTCTGTTCCCGTCGACAGCAGCTTCGCAGAGAGTTCAGGCTAAACTACAGCGCTTGCTTCCTCCCTCTCTTTCTCCACTCCAGTCACTCTTTCTATCTTTTTTTTTTTTCTCCCCCTCTTCCTTCTGCCCTCCCTCCTCTACTGGCTGTTAACTGGTTCGCGTAATTACGCTCAGTACGTAGCCATCCGGAGCCGGGGCGCGGTCCAGGGTCGAGGCGGGCCCCCTCCCGCGTGCACCGCCCCTCTGGCCAATGGCTGCCGCGCTTTGATAATCCGCATACTTTGGACCAATCAAAGACGGGGCATAGCTGGAGGGGTGACGGCCACGCAGGCGAGGGGCGCAGGGAAACGCTGAATTTGAAAGAGGATGGAGGAGGGAGGAGGGAGGGGAGAGGGCTACAGATAAAGCTGTGTTTAATGAGAGAGGTATGTGCATACTAAGGATTTTTATGACCATATAAGTAGCAGTCACCTCTCAGGATGGACTGCATCATCCAGGGCCTCCCTCGTGTGTCAACATGGTCTAGTCTGACCACCGTCTGCTTTGAAAACAAGTAGCGGTGATGGCTCCTGTTTGATACTTTCTGCTGTAAGGCCGCCACATATCAGACAAATCACTAGTACTGCTACTCATGTCATTGTGTTTGTGTTACATCAAATACTTTCATTACACACTTAAAGGAGCTTATTTTTACTATATACTCAATAATTTAACCTTTTTGAAACTGTAGTACACTTCTATCTGATTGGAAAGATGATATAATCATAGGTGTAATATTGATAATAGAGCACTTCAATTATCCATGTTAGTTTGTCTTTCTCCGTTCCAAAAGGAGGTCAGAGGTCAGAAGCAGAATTTATAAGGATTTAGTGTCTGGCCCTTGGACACTTTGGCAGGATGGATATTGGCCTCGAACCTCTCAAAACATCATGTCACTGTTAGAAATGAATCCTTTCCCCTTACTGGCCCCTGTGTCCACCAAGGGAATACAAATATTTTGTTTATCTACCGTATATAAACAATTTATGCTTGCTAGAGTTCTTGGATGCAAGTGAAAAAAATATTTGGATGACATCTTAGCAATCTAGATAGTGATCTATCTCATGTGTTTATTTACAGACTCTAAGAGATAAAGAAGAGAGACTTCTAAACCCTTAACCGCTCTTTTTAGCATGTTCTGTCAATGCTCGTGCACTTGAATTTGGCATTGATCATTTGTTTTTATTTAAACCCACCAGGGCATCTCACCCATAAACGATTACATCAAGAGACCTAACAAGACGTGAGATGCAGAACACATTTACTCTCACAGGTGTCCATCACTCAAAACAGGTAAGCCTAGATATCGTGAACAGACATGTCGGCACTACGTGGGAACCACCGCAGGCGATCACGTAATTAATGGGAAGGAGGGAAAAGGCGTGTTCAGTCCTCACATCACTCCTGACATTTGTTTTCATTGGCAAAAAAAAGGGCCCGACTTGTTCCTGAGAAGTGTAAGCAATGAAGAAGACAGGGAGACATACGACACGACACGTTTATGAAATCAAAGACCAAAGGGTGAGTGAACTGATGGAAGTTCTGTCTGCACAGAAGAATGGAACAGTACAAAGTGAAGCTGTTTGCTTTAAAATGCTCTCCTGGGATTCAAACTGGGTGATCTGAGCCCAGTTTGCTGAGTGGAGCTGAAGGCACAGAGCCAATGCACATGCCACAACCAGACACGAGACATTAGCGATGGAAAATAATACAAATCACTTTCTCAGTGTGAAACGTGAATTGTTTTAATCAGTAGCTTTGATCAGCAGCCCAAACTGAGATGGAAAGATAACTTAGAGCAGGGATTCCCAACCAGGAACATTTACACCAGGCGTACTCGTGCAGTCGCCACTGTTACGGAGATAGAATGTCAGTAGCACAACGAACAAGATTTACTTATGATTCGATTTTTAAAAAAAATCCACATATTGAGTCAGCTGTTACACTTACGCAAGAAGAAAAGTCTTAACAGTTAATGCAAAAGTGACAAATAAATGGTTGTAATTGTTAGCCAAAAGTAACGGATACATGAACAAGATAGCTAACGGATAAACAGTTTGAATAGTTTGCCAAAAGCAATGAATAAATAATAATACATTTAATGTCTAGCTGCCACTAGTAAATGAAGGGGAAAAAAGGGGAGCACCACCTAAATTAAAGGTCCCATATTTATTATAAAGCAGGTCAAAGTGAGGTACCGTTGTGCTGTCACAACTACACAATATATTTACCGTCTCACAGTTTTGAATGTAAACATTCTTAAAGTGTCCCAGTTTATTTCCTGTTGCAGTGTACGTGACAGACATCAGCTGACAGGAAGTAAACATGTGCCCAGGCCCAGCCCTGGAGAAAAGGGGCGTGATATGTCTCCTTTCAGGATTCAAATATGTTATTTCCATTGCCGATCAAAGTTCAAGTCTCAAAGTCAGAAAACAGAGAAGCTGTGATGTCATCAAGTAACATGTCTGTTTGTTTATCTTTATTTTTAACCAAATGAGCTTTATTCTATTGTGGCATTGTCAGATCTGAAGCAGAAGATGTGCCCACAAACTCAGAACATTCTCCATATTAATATTGCAAATTCACCGTCTAAGGGACAGCACCACACTCTATACTCAATGACATCACAAATATGAGTATTAGCACTCTAGTTTTTGGGAGAGAGAGTTGTTTATGTTTAAAACAAATTGAGTCAGGGTTATGCGAATTCATCTGACAGTGCGTCTGGAGAAATCAGAAGCACTGGATTAAATGAATTGTAAAGGTCACTCCACTCTTGACCTCTTTATGTTTCGTCTCCCCATCCAAACATTTAGGAGGCGGTGCAGGAACAAGAAACAGATGCTGCCGCTCTCTGCTGCACAGATATGTCAAGTTTTGACAAGACCTGATGCAAATATCGCCTCATCAAATCAAATCGCACCGCCACACGTTCGGCACGCCACGCAAAGGGCAACTCTTGACCCGGAGAAGTTGGATCGTAACGGGGGGGCTCAGGTATGGCCGGCATCCACTGGCAAACAGGAAAATCCTGTGATTTACGTCCACTGCGTGTCATCATGAAAGGAATGCGTCTGTGTGTGTTTTCCTACACGTTTAGCAGCTGGGCATCACGTGCACGTGGAGCAAAGCCGTCGAACACTCGGCGCCTGCCTTGGAAAAGTTCAAAAAATCTCACACTCTCTCTCCTCTCCGGGATGGATGGGAAATATCCCAAATTTTCAGTGGGGGGAGGTCAAAGGTCCCCCGTCCCCGTCCCCCGTTAGTTGAGCAGGACCAGATGCAGAGAGAGGAGTAAAAGGGAGGAAAAAGAGACTTTAAATAAACAAATTTCAAAAACAATAAATAAGTTCATATTTGAAAAAACAACACGTGCTGGGAAAAGTACACAAAATACACAACAATGGCAGGAGACATAAAATAAACACAAGTGGGCACAGAGAGAGAGAAATGTAGGACTGAAACCGTAGGCATGTTTTACCAAATATGGACACTTCTGACCTCACTATGTCCCCTCCCTCTCTCCTTTTCACTGTGACCTAGTCTCTCTCTCTCCCTTTCCTTCAGTCGGTGGTAATATCAGCAGGGTGTGTCTGTAATTCAGGGTGTGTGAAGCCATTATATCATTCAGTCAGAAAGAAAAGCACCTATTCAGCTGCAGCATGGTTAACTCGCTGACCACTCTCGCTGTGTAATCGCATAACACACAGACATGTATAGTAGAAGTAGCCCAGATCTGTGTCAAACTTGAGAGTAAATAGGTTGCTTCAACGTGTTCCCTCACTCTGACCCAGATCCTCTGGCTGTAAACACTTATCGGTCAGAGCCCTTGTGTTTTTTGTTCAACATCACTCCCCAGGCATGTACAAAGTGTGTGTGTATGTGTGAGTGAGAGGGGAGTCACCTAAAAGGCCAGAGCCACAAAGAACAATCAAGAGCACATCCAGCTTTTGAGATAATGCGTCAACAATGTCTTCTGTCCTTCAAGTTCCCCCTTCCCCAGCACCTATATCCTCCTCATTTCCTCAGTAATCAGCAGACAGCAACACACTCAGGAATGTGGAGTAAAACAAAGAAGCAAAACACTAAGATGTCTATTCGTTAAATTACAATCCGGGCAGATTTGACAGCATCTCTAATGAAATCAATATGGTATTGCAAGTCGTGTGTGTGTTGCAACAGTGACTGCTTTGTCCGTCTCCGGTTGATGTTGTGGTCTGGGGCAGAACAGAGAGCTAACAAAGGTGGAGGGCAGTGTGTGTTTAAAATATAAATACAGCTATGAATTTACTATAAACACAGAATGCTCTAGGGACGTGTGCAGATCTGGGTGGTGTTGTTGCAGAGTCTCTCGCTCCCCCTCGCCACCACCCACACACACACACACGCGCACACACACACACACACACACACACACAACCATGAACCTCTCTCTCACACACACACACACACAAAAAACATTTTGATATCAGTGATTTCCTTTCAAACAAACACGCATGAACAGTTTCAGGCGGGACAGAGTCAGAAGAAGAAAACAGCAACTCTGCTTCTCGGCTCGTGTGTTCAGCAGCAGCAACCTAGCTTCCCCCCGTGTCTTTTTTCTTTGCCTTATATGGTCACAAGAGAGGTTGAGCGAGTGAGTGAGCGCGAGCGAGGACGGAGGTGTGGTCTATTGTTCCTGGCGGAAGAGGTGTAGGGTTACGTGCCGCTCTCGAACCTTAAGAGCTCGTGCTCGTCTGCTCAGTCGCCGCTCTCTCCTCTGACCGAGGAGGCAGACAAAAGAGGATGAGTAGTCAACGTTAACAAAATAAAGTGCCGACACATCGCCTCAGACATCTCCAAACCACACAGGAATGCCTTTCATCCAGCGTACAACAAACATGTGTGTACGTCTGGATCACCTGATTACGTAACGTCAGTGGAATCCCCCCCTTTTTTTTTTTTTTTTTTTTTTTTTTAAAATGTGCGTGAACACATCATCAGTAATAATCGAATCCGAGCTAGCAGCGCTAGATGAGACACTTCAAATGAGGTATTACAATAACAAGTCAGTGCGGAGCCCCTCGGCATGATTCTGTCAGTCGCGGGGGCTCTGTGATGACAGGCCGGGTAATGGGGTTGGGAATGTTTAGTCGGTTAGCGAGTCGTGGGAGAGAAGCAGGGATGCAGGTGCTCTCCAGTCTCCTTCAGCCTCGCGCGACCTCATATATCTCCGGTGTTTCTAACGGACACGGAAAAAGGCCTTAATCCTGCTCTCCACCACGCACGCAAGGTCTCATGGGAGTCCTCACACAAAGTGCAGCAGCACTTCCTGGTTGGAAATGACTGAATTTATCTTGTGTAAAGGACTTTCCAATGCCTACTATTCCACTGTTGACAATGTCCTAGTGATAACACGCCACTTTATCGCTATTATAACTAAGAACCCTAGCAACCAAGACAAGCCGCAGAGGACTGAAATCAGTGGTTCGACACACTGACATTAAAGAGGTCGAACGGGGTCAGAGTCCGTCTACCATAGACTCTGATGGAGGAGAGAAAGGTGGAGGTTTGATGCGAGACTCGCGGCATTATAGTGAAGATTAGAGAGACAGACGCTGTCCATTTGAGGGGGAGAAGAGAATGGAGGTAATTTAAAGGCCGGCAGTAAGTGGAGGATTGTGCGTTTGTGCGTCTCAGTGTCACAGATGAGAGGGGTTGTGTCAGCATGAGCGACACCTCCATGTTCAGATAGAAGGCCGAGACATATGGAGGACACAAGACGCCGACGTCTTTAATCACACAGGGAATAATTGAGGGCTACTTCAGCTTCGTCATTCAAATGTGGTGTTCGTGAAAAGCTCCCCTTCATTTCCCTCGTGAGAAAATACACAGGGAAAGTACACAGCTATTATATTAAATCAGTATCATTTGGGACAATAAAAGCTAGGCCCATCTTGTTTTTTTAGGAGGGGGGGGGGGGGTTCAGTCAAAAACACAATTCAAATAAACATCTGACTCCTTTATTACTTCACTTGGTCATGTTTCCGGTACATAGAGTTAATTTGAGTAATAAACTAAATCAAACTCGTATTTGCAATTCCCACACACACACATACATACACCTTCCTCTCTCACATCATTAGGCAGAATTGTGTAAAACGACCCATGTGTGGCTTTTTGCGATGTGAAGAGAAACGCCACCACCCTGTGGACAAAAGCAGGAACTACAGGTTAACGCCTTCACTAGCCTTATTCAGTATAGTCAGCTTTTAAGTTGAATCCTATCCACCCGCTAAAACAAAAAAAAAATAAAAGTTCATCCCTCATGTTTTTACAGTATATGTGCAGTGCGGCACAGTAGTTTCCATTCTGCAGACTTTTACATGTACGCATAAAGAGCGTGAGGAGTAGAGCCGTCACATTACTGAAGAGAAATGGAAACCGCTACAAAAAAACTAAACAAATGGAAGCGCACACCCATCCCGAGACAAACAAAAATAAAAGGAGACAGAAGCAACGATGCAAAGCCGGAGCAGTTCCTCTAGGGATGGGTGTGAGCATTTTGAGTGTTTGCCACCTGGGATCACCATAAGGTTTTTTTGTTTTTAAACCGGCTGAAGATGGCGGCTGTAATCACTCACACACACACACACACACACACACACACACAACGGCACCGTGACGGCGGTGAATGGCCGGGTCGGGGACGAGCTGGGTTACTGTCCGATGACTTTGCCAACAAATGAGTCCAGCTCGTCGTCGTCTTTGATCCCCACGAAGTGGTCGACTACGTCACCGCCCCGTATGGCGATCACCGTAGGGACGGCAGACACCTGGGAACAGCCAGAGTCACATGTTAGAACACCGATCATATTATGACTAATCAACATGAACATAAATCATATGGCGAGCCGTTTTTTAACATTTACTCAAACCACATTCCATCTGTAATCACATAATAGCAATCCTTACAAGTCCAAATGGTATTTAAAAGTATCCACCATAACATTCTTATTAGAACAAATCTTATTTCAAGATATCTATAAATCCTTAAGAACTATAAGTGGCTGTTTTAACATGTAATTACTAGATTGGATATGTAACACAGTAAACACAAACAAAAAAAACACATTTCAAATGTCCACCGGGATATTTTTCCCATTCATAAATGTTATTTCAGATATCCACAACTTCATTCTTTGTAGGAAAAATCACTTTTGCCATTGGTGTGTATGGGGTTTTCAATTTCAGATATCAGCAATTGCCATTTTTGGATAGGAAAAATATCCCGGTTACAATTGTGGAAATCTGAAATTAAAATGATGACTAGTAATAATTAGGTTATAGATATCTGAAATGGGAGTTTTTTTGTAGTAAGATATCTATTGGATATATCAAGAATGTAATTTTGGATATCTGAATTGAATTAAGGATATCTGCAACACATAACTGGTCTATTAAGTGAAACGGCCGGCCATTTACATCAAGTATTGTACATCAATGCTCCAGAGCGAGTCTCACCCCGTACTCGATGGCCAGGTCTGTGTGATCGTCTATGTCCACCTTTGCCATGGCAACGCGGCCTTTCTGTTTCGCAATGGCCTTCTCCAACCTCGGCCCGAGGATCTTACAGGGACCGCACCACCTAAAAACACACACAAACAGAACCAAAGACAAACTTAATGAGTAATAAGTACAGCCACCAGGAGGGGTCAACCACTAGAAGCTACTTGAGACTTTTAAAAAAAAAAAAAAAAAAAAAAAAAGGGAGCAAACCACTTAAAATGCACTTCACAATTCAATTAAGGTCAGAACCAATCAGCTATCGGTCTGACGACAATTTAGCCTTTGGTGATAACGGCCGATATATCCGGGGTTCTGGTGTCCCTCCTTTACCAAAGGAAAGGAGAAAATGCCGTCCCACAATTCCTTGCGGCGGCAACATTTAAGCGACGCTTTTTTCTTCCTCGTACAGGAAAAATTAGATTAATTTCTTGAAAACAGCCACGTGTTTATCATTAGTCCCAAAATATCATCCTGATCCTGAAAACTCACTTTGTTTCTCAGATAGATTTTACGTACAGTATTTTTTGATCGTTATACATCTCTTTCGTGTCCGTTGTAAGCTTTCGGTGATAAAACTCATCGTTAGTTTTATCACTATTGGCGGTATTTGCATCAGTGATATCCTGCCGGCGTAGCAGCAGATGTGTAATCGGTATCAGGCGTTTTCTTTTAAACCGTTACTTAACAACTTCCACACACACACACACACACACACACACACACACACACACACACACAC
>NW_022280085.1:2538013-2604363 GCF_004355925.1 Anarrhichthys ocellatus | reverse complement strand
CACACACACACACACACACACACACACACACACACACACACACACACCATCTGTGAGCGAAGATGTCAAAATATCTTCTTTGAGAAAAACAATTATTGGTTACGCAGAAATAAAACAAGTGAAAGTGATGAAGACGGCTTTATGCGAGCAGCCGTTTCACTACTTTTCAGAAAGCGGAATTACTTTAAATTTTAACTGAAAAATGAACTTCAGGTCACAGCTTTTTATGAGAACAGACTAAAAGTACACATTTTGGAAGAGGACCAGTAAAACAGGTTGAGTGACTTAAATTGTAACTGTTGGCCATAACTTTAATTTCTTACCTTCTCAGTTCAGCTCTAAATGGTTGCCATTGATGGTGAACGATCTTTTTTTTTAAATTTTTTATTAAATAGCGATAAGCATCGCCTACATGACACCTAATCTGAGTCCATGTAGCAAGCATCCCGACTATCTCGATCCTTATGAGATCAATTTGAGTTTAAATCAGACGTCAGAATGCATCAAATCATGTTTAAAGCTAGGGAGATGGAGACCTTTCTACTGGACAGAGAACATTGTGGTGTTGTGCAACCTCACATGACTAGAGAGTGGAATACCCCCGGGTCAGTTACGTACACGTGTGTTTATTTTTAACACACCCTGTATGTAACACCTCTAGTCATTTAAAGAGGCAGGGCAGCTGGAAAACAAGTGCTTTCTCAAGGTCAGCGCCAAAAAATGTTCTTTATTTTTTTTGAAAATCCTTTTTTCATTTTTTTTAGAAAACATAGAAATAATCCAATCCAACGTTACAGTTACTCACTTTAGTTTAGCGTGTATACCGTCATATAGGTGGACAGTCACCTACTACCAGCCCTCCCCGCGCTACTCACTGTGCATGGAAGTCGACTAGCACGGGCAGATCACTGTTGATCACCCTGACTGTGAAGTCCTCGTGGTCCTGGACGTTGAAGGAGACTTCCCGGCGGCAGGTGTGAGGGAGGGAGCGGGGCAGAGAGCGGGAGGGCGAGAGGAAGGACGCCCGGCTGGCGGCGGACTGCAGACAAGAGGTGGAAAAAGAAGAGGCGGCGGCGGATGCTGGGAGGCAGCGGATGTCTTTCGCAGAGAGTGTCCAAATTCTGCGCACTAGCAGCCTGTGAGCCATCTGCGTGGAAGACGTAAGAGTAAAAAAACAGAAGGAGAATGTTGGTTAATAAGAGTTTGTTGTGATTTCAGGCCAGTTTGACGCACAAAGATCTTGAACTTACAAGAGACGGATGTGAGGCCGGCATGCTTACAGCCGTTCTACACGAACATGTCATAGTAGCCAGCTCTATGTAAGCTAAGAAGTTAGTTACATCAAAGCACAACACAAGCAATGCATTTCAGAGAGAGACGAATGGTAAGATGTGTTTTTTTATTGAAAATGTATACGCTACAGTCTAGGCCTGTGTGTATTCATCGATTCTGCAACAATCCAATTATTTATGAATTGAAGTTACGGTAATGCTAGAAATTCACTGGTTCCAGCATGTCAGATGTGAACATTTGCTGGTTTGGTGAGATGTCACGGCTTCCTGTTATTGTATATTGAATGTCTTTGGGATCTGGGCTGATTGACAGGCAAAACACCCTCTTGGTTAATCTGCTGATTCTTTTTTTAAGCAGATCATTTATTAACAGTTTGGTCTTTAGGTGTAAAAAAAAGTATGGTGAAAAAAGCCCAACAATTTTTTTTCCCAAAACCTAAGCCAAGTATTGAAACTGGTTGTTTTGAACAGACCAACATTCGGACACCCAAAAATATATATTTGTAGTTGTCATTAAAAACAAACATGATCAGCAAATATTCACAATTGAGAATTTGTTTTTTTGCTTTAAAAAAAAGAGAAGCAATGAATAGATTATGAAACCTGTTGCAGATTAATATTCTGTGGATTGGACTACGTGATTACTTAACTAATCGTATCGATCGTTGCCCTGAAGAGCTTCACATGTGATCAGCTAACGGAAGACATCGGCCCCATAAACATTTGACCATCTATCGTCCACATACAACAGCATCTGTCACAGTGGTTTTATCCATCACTTAGACAGTTTACTTAAACTCCGGACCTCTAGTTGTAGCAGTCTGTAATGTTTTAGGAATGTCTCGTGAGAAACGTTACTCAACCACACACTTTAGTATCTATTAGCTAGTAACGTCATAAATCAAGTGTGCGTCTTTAAGAAGTTAGCTCGGTTAAATGAGGTAAACAGCTCGTGCCTCCTTAACACAGCCATGTTGCACAGCTGTTATGACACACCAACACAACAAGGAGCTGTAAAAAACACTCAATGTTTTCTTTATGAATATTAACAAAGTAAAAAACGAATACCTCGGTGTATTCACGGTTTATTATGCTTGCTGCGTATCTACCGGCGGCTCGTCCTACGTTACGTATGACTTTGCCCTCTTCGTCCTCGTTCCCTCGCTTCCTAACCTCACCTCACCACGCCGTCGCCTCCTCGCGCCGTGAGACGCACACAAACACTCAAACCAGACAGTTCCGCGACTCAACACCAAATATCACGCGCGGCATTACCGAATTACAGCAATACGGTGCGTTTTCCGTGTTTACCTTGCTGCTTAGCTGGCGTTGATCTCGGCCTCGGCTGACCACTGAAGTACTTCCGCTTTGGTGCCGCGGATGGAAAAAAGAAACGGGACCGAGCAGCTTTTTATCGTCTCTTCAGGCTGCAGTACCGCGAGTAGCGCCATCTCATGGCCACCCAAGGAAGTACAGGGCAGTGCGTTTAAGAGACGCAATAGGGGGATAAATCTTTGAAAACAATTCACAGCCAGGTAGTATTTATTTTGTCAGCAGTGAAAAGTGACCAAGCACATTTACTCAAGTACTGTGTAAGCACATTTTTTTAAGTACTTGTACTTGACACTTTCCATATACTTTATAGTTCTACTCCACAACAATTCAGAAGTATTAAAATGATTGACTTAAAATTATTAGAAATACTTAATTGCAAGTCAAGATCTTACATTAAAAAATTTAACTTTAGTAGAAATACACAAGTATTATAAGAAAAATGTACTCAAGGTAACCAAAAGTAACCTTGTCAGACTGAGATGATTATATCATTGGGACACCATTATTGATGCATTAACATGTCAATGTTTAATTCTATAACTGGTTTAGGTGAAGTTGATTTCAAATGCGTTATTTTGGGTAGTTCAATTTATAACACAGCATGTTGTTTTATATATGGATCACATGTTTTGTTTGTAAAATTTTGATTTGAAAATGTATTATCTAATTATTTACAGCTGTCAAATAAATAGAGTTAAATAGAAGTATAAAGTACAAGTACAGTACTTCAGTAAATGTCACTGTATAGATTAAGACCCCTGGTAGCGGCTGATTGGTCTGGAAAAGCCTGCCTGCTATTAAGATACACCTTAAATCCCACTATTATTCTCTTGCTTTTAATTCTGTGTAACCTGCTTTTCTGTTTTTATCCAAATCCCTGGGTTTAAATTGTGTTTAGAATTGTATCTATTTTAATCTTGCTTTGTTTCCACATATATACACACAAATATGTCTCTATGCTCGTATGTGTAAACATTTATGTCTAAACCTGTTTGCTTTTTAAAGTCCTATATAAATTAAATAAACTTGAAACTTAAACTTAAGCATTTTACATTACAGAACATATGATAACTTTATAAAATGAAATATATTGTTTAAAATGATACCATTGGGTCCCAACCTTTTTTACTTGTGACCCTTTAGAGAAAACAGTGTCTGGTTGGGGCTGCGTGTCCCATTTAAGATGTCTATGAGTCATTAAGAGTTTCACCAAAGAGACAGTTCCCCTTTAAACTTCTCAGATGGTTTCATTTAAATAACTATTTAAAATTAAAATGTAAAATTTTCTATAAAATGAATACAGATTTGTGTTGCAGAACTTTTTTTTTTTTTTTTTCTTATTTTCTCCCAGATTGATCCTGGGCAGAAGGACCTGACCGCTAAAACATTGGGCAAATATAATAATGTATTTGCCCAATGTATCCTACATAATACATTAATGTATAATGTAGGTGGACATAATCCATCTACAAACACCATTAAAGCTGACACATTCATTATTTTAATTAATTAATGGTATATTTAGATTGTATATTTTCCTTTAAGAAGATATAACAAATTAATCACTGAGCCGCAAAAGTGTTGGAGCAGATTTTGTTATCCTCGGAGAGAGCCAAGCTAGCTGTTTCCCCTTGTCTTATGCTACGCTAACCAGTAGCTTCATATAATAACAACTCTAAACTTAGTAGTAAACATACATTATATCTTGCTTGTGTAATCCATGCACAAACAGAACTCTTTCTTGACGAAAACCTAGCTTTATGCTAAGCTAAGCTAATTGCCTCCTAGGTTTAGCTCCATATGTATAGCACACATAAATGTGAGAGTGGTATCAATCCTCTCCTCTAATACTCATTATGGCAAATTAGAGTACTTCCCAATATGTCAATTTATAGGCCATCAATTGAATTTCTATGTCAGGCACTGCCTCGTGACATGAGCAGGACAATATGATTGTAGACTGACATTGTTGCTGTAAGACCGGCCTGTGATAACACGGTCTGAAGAAAGAAAGAAAGAAAGAAAGAAAGAAAGAAAGAAATTGTTTGTGTTTTTATGAATATAAACAATAAACAAGTGGCCTAATAACTCGTGTGTGGATCCTATTTTCTTCCGTAAATGAATGTCGTCCCCTGACCGCTGCTTGCGATTAATTCATAATTCATTGAGATGGAATGGTCGATGGACTGCGCCTTTCATGTCCGAGAGGGCAGCAGGATGAAAGGGATGGAAGGTGGGTGGGCTGTTTGGAATAGAGATGGTTGTCATCCAGGGCTCAGTGAAGTCAGGCTCAAAAAGACTGGAGAGATGAGGACAGGAGTGCGGAGGAGAAGCCTCTGTTCTTTGATTCATTTTTACCAAGAGGAATGGTCCTTTGTCATGACAACCTTGAGTATCCTGTAGGGATGAAGAGTCAGACTCCCTCTGTTTTGTCTTTCTTTGTGCCACATTTTACCACTGCGGAAACTAAACAACCTCCATTTGGAAAGCGGGGCTGGAAAGAAGATTGCTTCTACAAATTCAGTGCAAGGTCTTTTTGATCACCCTCACTTTGGATCGGAAGGCTTTTAAACAGGATGAGTAAAAGCGTTGAGAGGAAAGTTGAAATTTCTAGACCTTCTCTCGCCCTTCGGCCTCCTCCGCTGTTTCGCAGCATCGGACCGCTTGGTCCTTCTGCCGGTCTGCCCCCACACCGACGACTCCGCTCTATTTTCTGCAGGTCCAGAGCTGTGCTGCCTGCAAACGTGCACCCCATCGAAGCTTCGGATGCACATGCCTTTACGAACATCCAGACAGGCAACCATGCTGGTACGATTGTGCGTCCACTCTCAGAGGATACTAAGTCTGGCACAGCGTTGATTGCACATCAGCCTGAAGTGGACTCAGATCTACACATGGGAGTTATGTTCAGGTCAGGGTTTTTTGCTGCCACACGGTCTTTGGCGTCAGCAAGCACTCAGGTGCAAAGCGAGCAGCAGGACAGACAGCTGTGTTCTCACCTCTGTCCGCCCGCAAGAGCCAATGGCAGAAACAGGGGCAGACAGGGCAGATGGGTGACTCCGCCTCAGACATCAGAGGATCCTGCGATCAAAGAGAAGCAGCAGCCAAAGGGGAGGAAGAGGAGCTTCAAGGTGGACTGCACAGGCAAACAGAAATATGCAGCGCCGTCACACAGCGAGAAAGAGGAAGATGCCAGACTCTGTGAGTGGTTACAAAGTCTGGGCCTCGCAGGTAGCAAAGAGGGAGATTCTGTCACTCCAAAGGACCAGCAGCGGCTATTTGCATCCAGACGCAGCGGGGTGAGCAGAGAGCAAGGGACAGCAGCGAGCCACAGGCGAGACAGACGCCCCCATTTCCTACCTCCCCTCTGTCAGTCGGGCTCCCTGCTGCACGTGCCTCTCCTGCTCCCTGAGAAGTCCCCCCCGCCCTCACCCTGCACCTACCCAAACCCTCTCATCCACCAGCTACCCGTGCCGCTGCTGCAGCCGCTCTCGTCGAGGAGGAAGTGAGAGGCTGTCGGCCAGCCAGAGAGGGGAGGCCACTGACTCGCTCAGGTTCAGAGGCTCTGGTTGTGTACTGATCTGAGTTTTAGTCTTGTTATGTTCTAACGGGTTCTTGATTTAATTCTGTCTTTTCTTATTTCTTACTAAATATTTCCATGCCGTCTTAATTTTTCCCCTATATTGTTCTCCTATACCTTCATTTAATCAGTTTTTAAATTGAATTAATCAAGGTGGACACAATAACATGAACAGCTATACGGTCTGATGCAATCTGGTTTATTATAGCTCTGTGAAGATGTTAAGGTTTTGTGGAGTTGTGTCTGCATTATGATGTTATGTTTTTTTACTCCTAACATATTTCTTTTTACTTTTAATTTTTCATACAGGGGGAAAATAACCTAAACAGTTTGCATTAGCCCATGTGCAGAGGCTACCAGCCAGGGTTACTTGCACCTCTGCAGTAGACTACATGTAGCGATACTGATTCAGTTGTAACAACTGTACATCACCTGTTTCAATTGAAAGGGCATGACAAATAGTTTGCAAGTGAGCAAAGACGTCTAATCAATTAGCTTAAAGTACTTTATAAATGGTTTAAATATATCGCAAAAAGTAATGGATACACCTAAGGTAGCTGATATGAATGGATACACATGTACATTAGCTAATGGTAATGGATGGAGCCTACACATTTAAGATAGCTAGGCTAACGGATAGCCCACACTATTTTGTTAGCTAAATGTGATACACATTTTAAATACTGTAGCTACGCTAATGAAAAGCCTACACAATTTGTTTTGTAAAAGATGATAAACATTTTAGATAGCTAGGCTAAAGACTAGCCTACACATTTTTGTAAGCTAAAAGTAATGGCTCCACATTTTAGATAGCCGTGGATAACAGTTGAAATGTATATGTTGTCAAAAGGCTAAAATAAAATAAGTAGCTGAATAGCTGAAAGCAGTCTATAAACAGTTGAAGAAAAAATAGAGTTCGAGGGACCTGAAATGTAATGGATAAAAAGTTGAGAATAAATAGTTTGCTAGCTAGTTAGCTTAAAATTAGCCTAAAGTAAATTGTGAAAAGGCAAAAAGTAATGTTTGTTATGAACCACAGTTCTAGAAGCGTTTATGTGCATCTGTCCTCTGTATTAACTGCGATGCATGAAGTTACTTATCAAGTCCTACTTGTTAAGTAATTACGGCGTTGAGAGAAACGTTTATTTCAGGCTCTTGGTGTTTGTTTTTTCTGTGTCACGTTCTCATCTCTCCTGCAGAGGGCGCTGTGGATGTAACACACAGGAGGCGGTGGGGGGATGTTTATTAGACTGTGGCCTTTGGGGCCCGAACAGAGCGGTGCTCTGTGTCCCTGCTGAGGTGGGATCTGTGTGTCAGGACCAGAACACACCAGCCTCAGTCCCGCTTACCGCTCGCCCTCGCGTACCCCTCCCGCACCCCTCCCGCACATGTTTACCCTCGAACGCAGCCCAAACTGTTTGTGAGTGAGGCTCTTTTTTCAAGGCCTGCCCGCCCCCCCCCCCCCCCCCCCCAGCCCTCTTTCCTGCCAAATAAACATTGCACCGGAAATTGCAGGGATATCTGGGATTTTTGAGGGGTCCCGGTGGAAAGAAGGAGAGGACTAGAACAAGGGCGCTCTCTGTGACACCTCGGAGGTGAGGGGAGGGCGAAGACGCGGACGGAGTCGGTGGGGGGGGGGATCCAGAGGGGAGGGCGTGACCTTGCCTTGGGTGGTTGGTGAAGTGGGCAGCATCAGCATATCCACTGACGAACAGGTACAGGTGACCCAGTTTCCTTTGACCCCATCAGGGCGCGGCGTGCTTGCTAAAGCTGACCTCGCTAATCACAGAGGACCCTGACCCCGGGCTAAAGGTCGAGAGGAAACTATACTCTGAGAGACGCATGGCAAACTGTCCTAACAGACGACGACCTCCTGGGGTCGTCGTAACTGCCGCACCTGATCGCTGTCCTCCTGTGGCTGTGTATTTCCGCTCCCGTCTCGGCTGCAAGAGTTGGGAATACAACAGCCATTGATGAAGCTGAGGCGTCGGGACAAAGCACGCATGAATGGCAGGGTGTGTTTTCATTTGCGTATACAGACCCCCCCCCCCAACCTGCCTTTGTGTGTGAAGTGTTGTCCCAGCTCACTCCCCAGACGTCTTTAATTGACAATAACACCCCGGTGGTGGAAAAGCACACAGCTTAAAGCCTGTTGTTGAGCAGTTTGCGCCAAGAAGATGGAAAATTACAGTTGATGGCCTTGTGTTTATCTCAATTAGTGTGAAAATGTACCCACAGTGATTTTGTGAGTCTCCTCACATCCTTTTGCTGGTCATCTTTTTTTTAAATGTTGTGACGCCTCTCTTTCTGTCGAGGCTTACCACTGGCCTGTAATTGAGATATCCTGAGAGTTATGTTCTTTATGTACACCATGTCTTCAATTATAGTCATATACGTATATACATATGTATAGTTACATATAAATACTTGGGAAAACAGGAATTGCACAAACAGAAATTCAAACGAACGCCTTTTTCATCTGTCCTTGAAGTTCTGAGGTCTTGAATATCTTAAAACGCAGCGCTACACACCGAGGCTTACATGAAAGAACGCAGCCAACACGTCCTGATGAGATTGTGAATTTGTGAGCATGGAACGTAGCAAACACTGACAGGAATGTGTTTGGATGTGCGGACGCAGACACTTGTATGGGATGACACAACTGACAGCTATGTGAGTTTACACGCTTCCTGTCTCCTTTTCCGCCAAGCTCTACTCTTAAACCGATCCGTGTTTCAGTGTTTGGGAAGTCAACAGTGGAGTTCCTGTTCTTGGTTTAAAAATAACTTTGTGACTTAAATTACTTAAATCCCCCCCCCTCTCATCCTTTCTTACTGGCACTCTCCCTTTGCTTGTTTTTCTTTCCTATTTCTTGTTTTGGAACAGGCTGTGCCCTCTCTTTTTCTTTCAGTCACCTTATAGCCGTCCATGCTACACACAAGCACACAAACACACTCAAGCACATATAGTGCACATACTCGGAAGATTCATGGTGAAAAATGATGGTGATTATAACTATGATGATAATAACAGAACAAAATTTACTTCACTTTGCCAAAGTGGTTGTCTCCTTTTTAAAAACATGTTTTATTGCCATTTTCAGAAAGAGCATAGTTGTCAAAGCACAAGCACAGACAACAATGAGACGTTTATAGAGCTAGAATTACTGCTTTGCAGCTGTAGGCCTCTGCCAACCACCACCATCCATGTCTGTCCAAAGGTTTCATCACATCATCACTTTATTCTATTAGATATTTGTGTGAAATTGCCATTATTAGCACATGAATTATTAAGTTATGGCCAAAAACGTTTTTTTTTATGTCACAGTGATCTTTGACCAACAGATTCTAATTAGTTCAACCTTGAGTTCAAGTGGACCTGTTTGAAGAAATTTGCTCAAGGCATTCCCGAGATACCACGAAAATAAGACGGACGTGAGGGCACAGTGATCTTGACCTCCACAATTTAATAAGTTCAGCCTTGAGTTTAGTGGGCATTTGTACCAAAATTTGAAGAAATTCACTCCAGACAATCCAGAGATATCGCGTTTACAAAAACAGAGCGGACGGACGAACAGACAACTCGAAAATCGTAAAGCTATCGCCGGCGCGGAGGCATAAAAAAGTGAATAAACACCATACGGCAATAGTGGAAAAAGAACATAGAATACAGGAGTGCTACAGCATGTTCTTTTAGCATGTTAGCATGCTAACATTTGCGAAATAGCATTCAACGCAAAGTACAAGTCAAATATTTGGTGGCGCAACCAAAGCAGCACAGCCTAAATGAGGGTTAAAAGCTAAATCATCAGAAAATACTAGAAAGACTGTGATATTTTATATCTTATACATATATAATAATTTTTGCCTTGATGTAATATTTATTGAAGATGGAGACAGGAATTGAACTGTGGACATTGTGCTTATGTGGTGCGCACCTTAACCATTAGAATACAGGACACCCATAGAGTTTAAATTTAGGACGAGAAAACACTAAAAGGCCATCCCACGCTCAGCCATAAAAGTCAGACAAAGACAAATTACAACAACCTTCCCCTCTTGTGTGACCCCCGCTCCCACAAAGGGACAACAAAGACACCTGTCCTCTTTCATCTGAGAAGTCCAGAGTAATATTTCCAACAGTGGACAGAGGCCGGAGCTTCAGGCTGTTACGCTGCAGTGACATAACAATGCTTTGCCATTTAAGATGTACGTGTGTGTGTGTGTGTGTGTGTGTGTGTGTGTGTGCGTGCGTGTACCTGTGGTACATATTTATAATTATCTGTGTGTTTGTGGCGCATAAAAGAGTTGGAGGAGTGTCGGAGCAGGTGCGGCCAGGAGCTCTGCTAAACAAACACTCCACACCTGTCCCCACGGACACACAAAGCCACTTTTCTGTGAGCTATGAAAAGAATCAGATGTGAAAAGTGAGCCGCTTTTGTTCCACTGACCTCACTTTCCTCTCTTGTTCTATCTACTTCCTTTTTCTTCTTCTTCTCACTGCCTAATATTTCCTTGGCTCCATGCATGCGGCCTACACCTCTGTCTCCCTCACCCCCAGTCTTGTATTTCCACTGACTTGTTCTGTATCTGCCCCCCCGTCACCATTCCTATGACTCTTTTATAGTAGCGTCAGGGAGGTTGTCCAGCGAACTCTTAAAGCAGACCTGTGTCACTTTAACCGTTGCGAGTTGACACGTGTTCCGTCAGCTCGGAGCGTAAAGGTCACCACGCGGGGGGGAAACCTCCCAAGCGTCCAGTACCCCCGAGAGCCAATGAAAGCCTCCACTCTGGTGTGTTGGAAAACTGCATGTTTGTTTATTATGTCTAGGATGGAAGCCACCGAGACCGAAGTGGAAAAGGACACGCTCTTTGATGAGTCAATGGAACTTAGAGATGAATACGAAGAAAAAAACATATTTCTCTGTCTATGTGTGTTTGTGTTGTGAGGGCGGTGCATACAAACAACACACACACAAGCTTCGGAGAAGTCCGGGGTATTTTTGTTTTTTTCTTGCTTCATTTTGTCTCTGTACATGCTGGGCTTGTTTACACAGGCCTGTTACATCACCTCCGCAGACTGACAGGGAGAAACGGTTTGTGTGGGAAGAGGATGGAAGTTTGGTGAATACATAATTTTGCTCCTTGTGTAGGCCTCTGTGTGAGCACATTCTGTACACAGCAGACGGTGTGTGCTTCAGGTCAGTATTATTATCATTACAATCGAGTTTGAAACATAGAAAAAAAAGCAGTTGTTTAACAACTGCTATTCTGAAGGTGTTTCCAGAATCCTCAAGATTCTTCTAGTCGTCTGAATGGAAACATTTGCGCCATGAAAAACTTTTTTTCACCCGTTTCTCAAGTTGCAACTGTATTTACTGTCGGCATGGATAAAATCTCTATCCTTCTGTTTATCTCAACAACTACTGGGTCGATTGCTGTGAAAGTTTGTAAGAGCATTCATGGTCCCCAGAGGATGTATGCTAGTGACTTTGGTGATCCTCTCTCCACCAGCAAGTTCACATCCGTGGTTTTTAATGAAACATCTCAACAGTTATTTGATGCACTGTTATTAAATTTTGCGTGGACGTAATCACTTTGCAGACTTTTCGTCTAGCGCCACCATCAGGTCACACTTTGTATTTATCTAATCCTGACCTGATCCTTTATCATGACCAAATGGCTGCAAAGCTAATGATATTTATGTCAGCTTAAGCCACGCTTTGTGTTAAGTGCTAATCAGCAAATGTTAGCATGCTAACGCGCTAAACTAACCCTAACACTATAAACATCAGGATGTTGGCATTGCCATTGTAAACATGCAGCCATGCTGATGTTGGCAATTAGCAATATACTGTATGTAATGCTTAAAAAAAATGTTTTAATTTAATTTACAACTGGAAGCTGCAACTGGAAAATTTAGTTGAAAATATTTGTTATTATGCAACACACCCAGGTGGTTAGACGATTCTGAAAATATCTTCAGGGCAGCGGTAAGGGTTTTTAAGAGACAGTCTGGGTTTTTCAAACATCGCTGGGTATTTATTTTGTAGAAACATCGGATGCTTCAGCCTAATACATGAAAGGCACCGAATGGAGCTAGGTGTGTGTGGGCTTTCGTATGTGTGCGTCAAGTGCCTTTGGAGTGTGTGTTGCTGATATGCAAATGTGAGTATATGCTTGCCAGAGGTGCATGCAGGGGTGTATGTGTACGTCTGTGCTGAACGCACCATCATGTGACCATTTGGTTAAGTGCAGGGGGCAATTTATAGAGGATGAAGGGGGACGACATTATCTCTGTTAGCACAAATAACCGCAGGCACACCTCTGCTTAGTGATACATTTTAGGGAAACTGCAATGGCAAAACAACAATTTAACCACCCACAAGCCCTCTCACTGAATTTCTACAGGCTGCCCACTGCGTGTGCCCCATGCCTTAATGTAACGTTTGAGAGCGCCTAGATGTAGAATACGTATTTAACCCCCTCACACAGAGCATCAGTGTGTGCGTCAGCCACCAGCTCAGGTAGTGCAGATGGCTGGTTTCCTGTGTGCGTGTCTGCGGGGATGACAGGAAGATTATCCAGGCGGTGCTCACCTCCGCTCTGCACTCTTCAATGAAAAAAAACCTTCAAACCAAAGTGGACTAAATTCTCGTCTCTTTACATGGGTAGCTGTTTGTGCTTGAGAGTGTGTGTGTGTGTGTGTGTGTGTGTGCAGAGAGAGGTGGCCTGGGAACCTCTGAGTAGGTAAAAGGGATGTGGGGGCTAAAGACAGGATATGGAGGGAGGAAGAGAGAGCGACCAATTGCGCGGGAGATTATCATAATCATTTTCAACATCACTATAAACTCAATCATGCAGTCATGACCGGCTCCAAGGAACACTCTGCTCGCCTTGTGCATGTACTTTATCTGTCCAGCTCTTGTCTAAAAGTATTTTTATAAAACGGGGGAAGGAAATTCCTCGCTGTTTTCCATGGCCGGCCCCGAGTATTAATGTAGCACAGGCTAGCAGCTGAGTATATTTATTTTATTTTTCACAAAGCAGCAGCCGGGACAGAGGTATGTGTGTGAAACGGACTTTAAAGCATCAAAAATATTATTTTCGCTCAAACATAAATAAATAAACACCCAGAAGCCAGGTCCTCTTTGGAATGTAGTAATTCTGAATTTTTATGAATGACTGCATTCATGCTTGGCCACGCCCCCCCTCCCCCCCGCCCCTCCCCTCCCCGGAACCCTCAGCTCTCCCGTGTTGGAGCTCCAGGCCCCGCCCTCCTCCTCCCCTCGTTGTCGGGATACCTTGGCCGCGCGCCTGCCTCCTAATTGGTTGGAGGAAGGTCCGCGGTGGGCGTGGCCGCCATAAAAAGCACGGGGCTGATATAAAACACAAGCCTCAAACTTTGATCGATGAAAGTTTACAAGTGATGGGAGAGATTCGAGGACCGTCGTGCATGTCGGATTTATTCTCTGTGGACAAAAGCTATTGTTTCTGAGCCGGTGGAGGATTTATTTTTCTGTGATCTAAAGTGTTTTTGTTTAAACATCTTCTCTTCTATGGGAATCAGCTGACAGCATGGGGATACTGCTATTATTCGCCGTCTTGCATGGGGTGACAGTCGGCTTGGTAAGTTTGTTTTCTGTCACCGTTCTGCTCTATGTAAACACTGAGGAATACAGACTCACGTGCCCGCACTCTACCGCAACAGCAGCTCAAGCGGAGCGGTCGAGTGAGATCCTGCCCACTGTTCAGCTGCACACGAGTGATAAATGACCTGCTATACACTTCATTTCTCCGTCCATGACTAAATGTTTGATTGTATTTTTTTGCAGAATAAGTGGTAATATTTGGTGGCTTCCAAAGTGGGGGTTCGGGGAACACCAGAGGTCCTTGAGGGATGTCTCAGGGGGTCCGAGGCAAAATAGAGTATCGGGTGCTCAGAAAACATACTGCAATATACAAATACACTAATACAAGACCTGCTCTGAGAATGTCACTCAAGTAAAAGTATACAAGTATTACTGGCAAAATGTACTACTCGTACTGAATAAAAAGTGAGTTTTGTACTATATTATGATAAATGAATGTGTGAAATATAATTTCGCTGTTGTTGTTGGTCAAGGTGATGTTGGGTAGTTTATTCGGTAATAATGCATCGTGTTTTATAAGAGCATCACACGTTTAGTAAGTAAAATCTGTAATCTGTAAAGTATCTAGTAACTGAAGCTGTCAAATTAAATCAAGTGGAGTAAAAAGTACACTTGAGCAATGTGTACTTTCAATCCACCTCCACAGTTTAGACACTCTCTAAAATCTAAATAAACTCATGAAACGTTTCAAGTATTTCAAGGGGCATCTTAACCCGAAAACAAATGTCACCAATTCCCCCTTTTACAAAGTATATGCACATGAGCTTCCATCTCTCTGTAGGTCCAAAATTACACTGCGGTAATATTACCCAACAGTGATACGAATGGAGATAAAAATACACTTAAGGCCGATATGAACTCGCTGCACACTATAAGTGTTATGGGACTTTTAGTGAGGGGATGTTTCAAGTACCAACGATGTAACTCCTAAAAATGGATAGCTATTGTCACCGCATCGTGTAATGTCATATCACCCACACGAGACCCACGGGAGGGAGCTGCAACGGCAGGCACACCGGGACCTGGCCTGGGTTCAGACAGTGGCAGCACAGTCAGGAAGGGATCCCTTTAGCTGATCTGACTGTGGACAGCCAGAATGGCAGCTCTCTGTGATCTAAATACCTGCTTGGAGGTGTGTGTGTGTGTGTGTGTGTGTGTGTGTGTGTGTGTGTGTGTGTGTATGTGTGTGTGTGTGTGTGTGTGTGTGTGTGTGTGTGTGTGTGTGTGTGTGTGTGTGTGTGTGTGTGTGTGTGTGTGTGTGTGTGTGTGTGTGTGTGTGTGTGTGTGTGTGTGTGTGTGTGTGTGTGTGGCGGGAGAGGGGGTGAGACACAAAAGATGGGAGCACAGTGAATGTGTGTGTGTGGGGGGGGGGGGGACGTACCTTTCATCCCCGCTCGCCCGGCGAATGCCAAGCGGAAGGCGACAGAGGGTCACAGATATCCCTGCGGGGTTCGGGACAGTGCTGGGTATTCAGCAAATGTTTAAGCCTCGCACACTTTGAGGAATTTCTGTGATCTGTGTAACATGAGTCAAACTATTGTCCTGCTCGGTTCCAGTGCTTCCTCACATGGAAAACATCAATGGTAACTAAAGTGCTCTCTATGTCCCCTCCTGTAGGTGACTGCCGGCTGCCCGGTGGTGTGCGAGTGTCCGTCAGGGCCCGCATCCTGTCCCCCAGGGGTCAGCTCGGTACCGGATGGCTGCGGCTGCTGCAAGGTGTGCGCCGGTCAGCTCAACCAGGATTGCCATGAGGGACGGCCCTGTGACCACCACAAAGGCTTGGAGTGCAACTACGGCAACGATGTGGGCCGTACCCATGGCATCTGCAGGGGTGGGTAGCACAGAGGCGGTGGGGAAGGCTGAAAGAGAGAGGGGTGAGGGAGGGTGAGACGCAGGGGGAGCTTTTGGGTTTAGATTGGGCGTCGGGTTTAGCTCGGGGTTGAGCGAGGGAATGTGTAACTTCAGGGTGGGGATGCTGACTTCCGAGCCAAGCGGTTGGGGTTTCTCTTTGATAGGGGGGCTTCAGGTTTGAAGCCTGTGCCACGTTTAAAAAAACTGAGCACCTTCATGAGCTGCGAATGAAACCCGGCCAACTCCGGGGATTTATATAAGTAGTTCAGTGTGTACACAAACTGGACTGCGGTTTTTTTATGCGTGTTTATTTCGGGGTGTTTCTGTATAAAGGGGGAGGTATCTAGGGGTGTTGCATGGGGAGTCCCACTCAGGACAGCGAAGGGGTAGGACGTTGTAAACAAGTCAAAATTCCTTTTGGATCTAAGAATAGAGCTCGCTTCATAAATCTGGAGATAGTGTGTCCCTCCCTCTCTCTTCTGAGCCACTTCCTGTTTGATCTTTCCTTCTGGTGACTTTCAAAAACAATTCATATCTGAAAATCATGTTTTTTGACCAAACTGCCCGTCTTCTTCCTTTTCCCTCAGCAAAGGCGGAGGGCCGCTCGTGCGAATACAACGGGCGGATTTATCAAAACGGCGAGAATTTCCACGCGGGCTGCAAGCACCAGTGCACCTGCATCGACGGAGCGGTGGGCTGCGTGCCCCTCTGCCCCAGCCACGTGCCCCTGGCGTCGCCCTCCTGTCCCGCCCCACATTTGGTCAAGGTGCCAGGCCAGTGCTGCCTCACCATCGACTGCCACAGGGGCACCACCGTCGTGCCCCCGGTGCTCCGCCGACCTCATCCGCCGGCCTACCCGCCTTACCCCTTCATTCCCTACCCGGCCTACCCCTTCCCGAAGCCTTACCCGAAACCCTACCGGAAGCTGTACCCCTACAAACCCAAAAAGGAGAAGGACGCCCTGGGCAACGAGCTGGTGGAGGTGGGACGCAAGTGGGACAAGCTACGTGGAAACAAGCACATGGCGGGTAAGCGAGAGGGTGCCGCCGTGTCGCCTCAGAGTGCCGTCTGTTTCCTCCACGCAGTAAAGCATCATGTTTACGTTTTAGCCGTTTTAGCCCCGTTGATGCACAAACGGCCTCACTGTGAGCCTTTTCCTCTGCATCTACGTGTGTGTGTGTGTGTCAGCATTTACGTGAGGCTTGTTTTCCACTGGCTCCTTGCACACCAGAGGTGCTCTCACACAGCACATACCTCTGTCACCCAGCTTTCCCCTCTCTGTAATCGCCCTCTCTATGCGTCAGTGTTGCCTGTTCAGTGAATGAGGCTAGTGTGCTTCGCATCTCCGGACCTCTCCTTTACCCTCTCTCTCCCACTGGCCCTTTCTCCCCCCCCCCCATTACTTTTGCCGATCTCGCTCCTCTTTCTTCGACTCTCCATAGTTTCGCATCACCCATTGTCCTCTCACACGTCCTTTGTTTCATCTCTCGTAGCCTGGAGGCAGGTGGGAGATCAGTGCGCGGTTCAGACTACTTCCTGGTCCCAGTGTTCTCGGAGCTGCGGGATGGGCATCTCCTCTCGTGTCACCAACGACAACGCCCGGTGTAAGCTGATCAAGGAGACGCGTCTGTGCAACATTCGGCCCTGCAGCTCCATGTCCATCCCCGTCAAGGTGAGAAATGTGTGTGCAGGCTTTTTAAGACTCTCGTAAAGGGATGGATAGATTGCACCATGCTGAATAGATTCAGGAAAGGATTGTTCTTAAGGGGTCAGATTGGTATTAATATCACGGCATGTATACAGCCCCCCGCCCCTGGATCCCCCTCTGTTGCTGGAGCCCTTTCTGGTCCATTCGTTCTATTCACGGTTCTGTTGCTGTGTGGGAAACGTCCTCAGCAAGGGTGACGACTGAGCCGATTTCAGACCACGACTCCTTTGCTCAGTTCATGGTTGGCCCGCTGCTTCAACGATTAGTTCCACATTTTGGGAAACACTTGTATTCACTTTCTGGCGCTGGAGTTAGATGAGAAGATTGATTCCACTCTCACATCTTTTATGCAGTCTGTTAGCTTAGCACAACAAATGGAAACAGGGGGAAACTGCTAGGCCGGCTTTGTCCGGAAGGTGACAAAATCAGCCTACCGTCACCTCTGAAGCACTAAAGCAGTGCTAATTAAAACTGTATATCTTGTTTGTTTATTAAACCTAAAGTGTAAAAATTACATTCCTACATTTAACAAGGGGGTTCACGCACCGGACCATTTCTTGGGCGGGGGCAGTGAATTCCGAGTCTCTGCTGGGTGCCTTTTTCGAAACCCAATTTATTTGCAAAAAAAAAAAGTTATTGTTCAACTTGTTTCCAATACAACAAAAACTTAATTTACATAAATCCTGTAACTTTTAAGAGACGTGACAAAGAAATCTCCTCTCATTTGTCTGTGGGGGTTTGGAGCTCGCCCACGCCGAACCTGCGGCACTGCGGCTGTCAGCTGCACTCGCGGACTCTTTGCTCTGTGATTTTGAAGAGCACTTGATTCGCCCACTGTGTTGCTCTCTCGCATTTCAAAAATGCAACACCCTCAAAAACACTTTGCCTCTCGTCGCGAGGCTGATCGGTTGTTACGCACCTGTTCCTCCCAATGTTTGCAGAGCTGCTGTGGGTGTTAATGTGCTGGCATGTTCCTCTCAGGCGCTTTGTTTTGTTTTTCCCCTGTCTCTGTAATTAACTGCATTAACTTTGATTTTCACATCTAAGGGCTTGAGTGATGAGTCATTTAATTTTGCTGTGCGGTGTGGCGGTTTCACTGGAAAGCGACCTGCATCACAGCTGCACCACAGAAAAGATTTTTAACTGCATGACTAGGGATGACACTGGTTACTTAGTCCACCACTCTGGTCCAGACTGAACAACTATGGATTGCCTTGAAACTTTACAACACACTAAAAACTGAATCCTCTCTTCTGTTCTCCCTCCACAGAAAGGAAGGAAGTGCTCCCGCACCCACAAGGCCCCTGAGCCCCACCGCCTGTCCTACGCGGGCTGCAGGAGCACCCGCCTGTACAGGCCCAACTACTGCGGCGTGTGCAGGGACGGCCGCTGCTGCTCGCCGCGTCGCACGCGCACCGCCAGCGTGGCCTTCGCCTGCCCCGACGGCGAGCGCTTCAGCAGGTCCGTGATGTTCATCCAGTCCTGCAAGTGCAGCGACGAGTGCAACCACCTCAACGAGGCCGCCATGCCTCCTCAGCGGTGGCTCTATGGAGACACGCACAAGTTCATCGACTAGCGGTATCACCCCCACCTCCCACCCCGACCTACATTCCCTCACAATAAAACAAAAGACATCAACTTCCCCCATAGTGATCCCCATGATAGAATAGCTGTCCTTAGTGTATCTATAAGTAGACGCAAGCGAGGTGAACAAGTCGAATCGGCTTTTCTTTGAGCTTATTACGGGAGGAACGTGGAGAAGAAGGAGGAATCAGACGGGAGCAAAGTGACCAGCGCCTGCTTTAATGTAGATAAAGAGTTGTTTCTGGCCTGGCCAGACTGCTACAGACTGTGACAAAACCTTAATGCAAAACATGGACGCAACCAGCCGCCATGTTGCTGCAGTGCACCAAAAATGTCCCCTGAACTCTTGAGACTTTTGTCGGGGACGCTGGAGCAAGAGCTGACACACACACACACACACACACACAGGCATAACTGGTGGTGTTTCTCTTGTTGGGGGCGTTGATTCACATCACAGTCACCGAGCAACAGGTCCGACTGGCCACTAAGAGAGCTGGTCCGACGTTGCTTCGGAGCCAAATGTGAAACACGCTGGAATCATGCGTCCGTGCACTCCCAACAACGCAGTATTGACAAACCAAATGAAGACTCTCGGAGAAGACTTGACAGCGAAAAACTGGGGTTGTGACGGCGAGAAAATGGAGCATCTCGGATGTCTCTTCCAGGAGCGCAGCTTGTGTCTTTTTATGGTATTTATTCACTGGTATTTATTGTTGAGACAGACGTAATGACATGGTGGCTTGCCACAAGGGAAGGGCGGAGCTGCTATGTTTGGAGCACCAGCTTGGCTGAAGGGGAGGGGGTCTAAGAGAGGGACAAAACAGCTGAGAGCTGTCAGTCATGAGAGGACTCTCACAGATCCGGGGCTTGACCCCCCCCCCCCCCCCTCCCCAAGGGTCGCATTCGAGGTCAAAGCGGTCAGAAAGCTGTATCTAATGATGGACAATGAAGGCCACGGTAGAAGAGGAGGTATGTACTCGGAAAAGACAGAGTTGAACCTGAAGGGTCGAAGCTTTGTAGCATTAGCGGGGAATATGTGCATAAGGTTGTTGACACAGCTGGATTCATCCCATGCTTTGCCTCGGCAAGAAAGTGAGACATTTAGCAAGCACCAGAAGAACAAGCCTGGGATTCTGGCGCCGAGACGTCGACCGCCCGATCCTTGCGCAAATTACAATCCTGACTCTTGACGGCGACAGCGAGAGAAGATCAGCCACTCTCCGGTTTTGCTGTAAAAATAAAATTTGGAAATGGCGTGCAATGAGATAAACGTGTAATTTGTGACTTGCGGGCAAAACCGCAGGGCTCTGGGCCTGTAATCGAGCAGCACGCCAAACAAAAAAGTCCATGTTTTATAGTGGCGTCTGCTTCTGAGGAATGCTGCCGAAGGCCGTGTTGTCAGTTGACGTCAACTGACGGAGGCAGAGAGGAGCTTTACAGCCCCGATGAGGACGGGGCCACAGCGACCGGACGTCAGCAAAAACCTATTCCTAAGGACCATTTGGAGGAGAGGGAATTCTGTATTATTCTCATTTTTCTGCCATAGTCCTTTACTATGACTGAAGAGCCTATGTGGTCTCACTCAACTGGGACTCATGTTCAAGTTCGCGCACCTTAAGACAGCCTGGATTCTCTTGTGGCTAAGACGTTCTTTTTCAGTTTGCTGTGAAACTGGAAAATATTTGCATTTTCTACCATCTTGGCTACAGTAGGCTTTTTTTTTTTTTTAGCCTAAACTCCACATGCGATTGTAATTGTTCGCCATGTTGTCATTGCTGTTTGCCTTTGTAGATGCTGTGGTTTTGGTACTGCATGTCTAGTTTTGTTAAAGGACACCATAGAGCAGCTATGTACAGATGCATCGTTACCTTATTTGTAGTTCCATCTGCTGTATAAGGGCCAAACCTTTTACAGTTATACTGAAGTAGTCCATGTATAGTTTAGCATTGAACAAAGTGGGGTTCAGATCCTTTGAGCGTTAGGTGCCAATTTGAAAGCATGATGATTGTATGTCTACTTGTGTACTCTAACACCATCTGCAATGATAGTCATGCTTTTTACGGTCTAATTAAAAAACAAAAAGAAACCCGTTCATGAGTTTCTCAAATATTTCTGTTGGAAACCGGTCGTCTAGCACGTGCTGGATTTTGAAGAGTTGGAATGAGTTCATTTTGCATTTTTAATAAAGACATTTCCCCACAGTGTTCAACACCAACAGCTTTGAAACTGTACTTTGGTACATTGAGTGCGTTTTGAGCTAAACGCTAATATCGGCATGCTACTGTAAACCGGGTTGGGGGTTAGCCATGCTTACATTTGATAATTGGCACTAAACAAAGTACAGGACAATTTGAAGTGAAATATTTTTAAATCCTCAAAATACCAACAGATACACATTAAGTAACAATTATTTCATTATACGAGGGGCTAATGACAATATCATGATCAAAATTGGCAAACGCACCACTAGGATTTTTAGTGACTTCATTTATTGGAGGCATTCAATTGGAAATTCAAAGAGCTGCATGTGAGCCAAATTAATTGTCATGTCACTACACGACTTTGTAAAGACCTGCTGCAGTGGGGGGGAAAAGACAAAACACCAAACCTACTATACAAACTAGTTTGAACAATAAAAAGAGCTAAAAATCACTTTTACATGTTCCCCTGCAGCTCTGCTTGAGATTAAATTCCATGGATATGGGAGTAGAGACAATAGCCTCACAAGAGACCACAACAGTAAAAAGGGCATTTTATAAAAAGTTTTAATTCCATTAAGCAAAAAACAAAAACACCCCCCCCCAAACAAACAAACAGTAAAAGACAAATTAAAATCGACCATACCCCTCCGCCCCCAAAAACTGACAAAGGTTTGGTGAACATTGGGGAACGAGCAGAGCTTTCATATCAACGGTGAAACACGTCTACTTCCAACATCAAGGTCCATGAAGACGAGACTTCGGCTTGGCTGGAGGACTCATCTGGACTGCTCGACTAAAAGAGGAGGAGAGACGAGTTGAGCGTGTAAAAGATCAGCGCGGCGAGCGACAGCTGAGCATACCAACTTTTCAGCAACAGGTTAAACGCGTGCGGGCAGTTTCAATTTTGACGAGAGCCCCACAGTTACATGGCAGCACCAACTGCTGGCTCTAGTTGCCAAGATGACTCTAAAAGGTTTGTTCCACCGGCTTATTATCTGTGGGGCGATCTTTAGCTGGGAAGATCTCCCTGGATTTAACAGTTGTTTCGACAGCAAAGTGCTTTGAGCCCATTTATCCACAAATTACAATCATTCCAACAGGGCAGCCCCACAGGCATTTGGAAACGTGAGGGCTTACTGTAAGAGGAGATGTCGATCTCGTCGGGCAGCTCGGCCACGTTGACCTCGAAGCGGTCCTGCACATCGTTCAGAGTCTTGGCGTCGGTCTCGTCCGACACGAAGGTTATAGCCAGGCCCTTTGTGCCAAACCTACCGGCACGGGCAACCTGACGGGTGCAGAGAAACGCATGTCACAAAAATGGAAAACCGTACACAACGAGCAACTAATACAAAACTGTTTATGGCACCAGACTATTCAAAAATAACCTTTAAAAGAACTTCACAGAATACAAAGATGCTACAAAGAACAAACGTTAAGGTGTGCAGGTATTTCTCCTCTGCAGTTCTCACCCTGTGCAAATAGGTGTCAGAATCTTCCGGCATGTCGTAGTTGAAGACGATGTTGACCCGCTCGATGTCCATCCCTCGGCCAAAGAGGTTGGTGGCCACCAGGATCCGCCGTTGGAAGTCCTTGAATTGCTGATAGCGAGACAGCCTGTGGAGTAAGAATGGGCAGAGCCCGAGGGGGAGTTAAACACAGCTGCTGTAGGCATTACTGGACCGTACCCCCCCACCCCTTTGAAGGCAACGATGTGTTAACTGATGAGGCCTCATGCCCCATAAACATACTCAGCATTCAGAGCTCAATGGAGCTTATGTTTATGAGAGTGGGCATATCAGTGGGGAGATGTGTGTGTGCGTGTCTCACCTCTCCTCCTGAGCCATTCCCCTGTGGATGGCGATGGCAGGGAAGTTCTGTTCCACCAGAAGCTGGGCCAGAGCGACGCAGCGCTGGACTGACTTGACAAAGATCACCACCTAGAGGCAAAGCAAAGGCATTGAAATATGGCTGCTGAGGGAGCGTGGACACGTACAGAATTACAGTGGAAGTTATTGCAGTGACTGAGAAGCTTCAAACTTCTTGCCAAGAGTTAAGACATGAAAGTAGTACGGATCTTTTAATCCACGTTTGATATGAGGCTACGGCCAGCTAGCTGAGCAACAGGAGAGCAGACTGGGACCGGGGAAACCAGCAAATCTAAAAGACAGTTTACGTGTTGTAGCTCGTTCCTTCCACAAAAACTATTTGCTTCTTAATGAGATGCATGTCCTGGACTGTGTTTTTGATTAGAACAGTAACTTCCTGGAGACCCCACTGGTTAGCCTTTACTGGATAGTGACGAGCAAAAGGCCGACAGGAAACAGGAGAAAAGAGACAGAATTTAACCAGCGATGTTGAGGTCAAGAAGCATTTGCTGAAACCATTCAGCTATTAAGGTGCTCCGATATAAAGTATTGAAATGTGTGTGCGTTGTTCAGGAGGCGCTGGTAGGTGGATTTTGTTACCGTTGGTAACATATTTTACAGTTTTCTTGTAAAGCAACATTTCTAGTTCTGTAATCCCAAATTACGGGACTTTCTGTGGAAACCCAGGCATTTAGTGATACAATTAAATGATTTCTTATACAATATATCCTGCTATGTTTGACAACAGCGAACAAAAATTCAAGTGATATAATATGCTACTGGTCGTGCACCGTGTGATGGCTCCATCGATTTACCTGGTTGAACTCCAACACGTCCAGCAGGTCAAAGAGCTTGCGGTTCTTCTCACTGTCCTTCAGCTTGCAGTAGTATTGTTGCAGGCCGTGGAGTGTCAGTTTGGTCTCGTCGTCAACAAATACTTCCATGGGCTGCAACGGATAAGATGATAAGAGACTGTTAGGTAAACTTGTTGAGTTTCTAGTTACATCATCAGCAAGTGGGCAAAACGTGTCAAATCCAAATGTGCAGCAGCTTTGATGCAGAGGCAGTTTTCTGGCTGATAAAATGGTGTTCTGTGAAGTGCTGACGTAACAACACTTACATCCTGCATGAATTTGCGGCACACTGGTCGAATCTCCTTGCTCAGAGTGGCGCTGAACATCATGACCTGCTTCTCATGGGGTGTGATCTTGAAGATGTCCTGCACATCACGCCTCATGTCTGTTTCACAAAGAGAGGCCAGATAGATACAAATGAATACAGAATTAAATAGAGTAACCAGATACCCTGAAGCGGAATCTATGACAAGAAGAAAAAAGAAAAAAAAAAGAAAAAAAAAAAAATCAGCCATCATACAACACACACAAAAATAAAGAAATACGCCTCACCGAGCTGCTCCAACATTTTGTCACACTCATCCAGGACAAAGTGCTTCACGTTCTTCAGGGTGAGGGTCTTGTTGCGGATGAGAGCGAGGATGCGGCCCGGCGTTCCGACCACGATGTGAGGGCAGTTCTTCTTCAAGACATCCTCGTCCTTCTTGATGGCCATGCCGCCAAAGAACACGGCCGCCTTTACCGAGGACATGTACTTGGAGAAACGCTCGTACTCTTTACTGATTTGGAAGGCCAGCTCTCGCGTGTGGCACATGACTAATACGGACACCTGGGGGTTAGACGTACAGAAACGTATTCAGACACTTTGCATTCTGGTATATTATCCAATGCAACAGGACATGTGGGCTCTACTTAATGCAAGCCACGAGTTGAAAGTTGAAGACAGCCCACGGTAAGGCGTCCTTCACTTAATCCAATACATAGACCTGGTGTTTTGAATATGCATACTGACCTGTCCATCAACGGGTTCAATCTGCTGTAGTGTGGCCAGCACAAACACCGCCGTCTTGCCCATACCAGACTTGGCTTGACACAGAATGTCCATGCTCAGGATAGCTTGTGGGATGCATTCATGCTGGACTAAATGGGGAAAAAAACAACACAAGAACATTTTAAGCCAGTGTATTTGTGTCATTAGAACATCAAGTATCTCAAGCTACTGAACAGAGCATGAAGACATGGGACAGCCCTGCTAGTATTGTTATATTTGAATTTATGAGACACATATACGGGCAGTTTGTGTAACGTGGATACAGTAAGGGACATGGCGTTTAAAAAATGAATTCTAATAAAATAATGAATAAAATGTCCCCCACCTTCAGACGGATGCTCAAAACCACAGTCGATGATGGCGCGGAGGAGCTCTGGTTTGAGCAGGAAATCTCTGAAGCCAGAGCTGTGGATGGAGACGTAGGAGCCCTTCACCTCCTTCTTGCCTGCGGGGGCTGCACTCTCTGGGGCTCCTTGAGGCTCCTCATCCTCTTCATAGTCGAGCAGCTCGTTGTCAACATCATTCTCTGCCATTGTGTCTGTCTGAAACAAGGGAAAACAGAAAAAGGTTTTGTCTTTAATCAGGTCCTTCACCTCATACAATGGCTGAACCCCCTCTCTCCTGTTGGTTTAAAAGGGGGGGGGGGGGGCTTTTAACTGAGCCCAGCTGTTGTTGCCACTCTTTGTGCCAGGTTTCACAGCACATTTTAAAGTACATCCAGATAAGATTTGTGTGAAAAGATGCGTTTGTATTCATTATAAGTTTGGTTTGGTAAACTGTGGTACTAGTACTGCTGTAAACACTCGCATCGTTGTGTTCACCCCGCAAAGCCCATTGTAAGACGTGAGGCCATTGAATGAGCTACGCTAGCTAATTTAGCAAAGAAGAGGGTCCACATAAAAGTTTACGCTACAGTTTTTGCTCCGTATGTAAACAAAAAACTGCCTTCGCGTACAAACCTGGTCCAGCGAAGCCTCGGCGTTTACGTTAGCCGACTAAACCGGTTATCATCTGAAACGTTTACAACACCGGGAAGCTATTGTGTTGCATAACAATTGCTAATGTGGCAACCTAACGCGCTATACGGGAGCAATTATTTTGATAATGGACCGGTTGCATCATGCATTCCTCTTGTGAATTAAGTAACTTTAAAAAAAGAAATGTGCGAAATATAAAAAGGATAACTACGCACTCTGAACATTAGCAAATACGAGGGAGAGGGTGCGCTGACGAAGCTAACTAATGCTAGACTACAAAACGCTAGCTAGCCCAGTTACGGTTAGCACTCTAATGCAAACAATAAAGGAAGCTATTTCATTCCAGGCTAGCCACTATGTCGAAATAAACTAATTTGTGACTTCCTGGTCGCCAGTCGAAGTTTTGAGAACTTTCTAGTTGCAACAATGACCAGATATTGAATTATTACCTTGTCGGTGTTAGCTACGCGTCAACCTGAAGATCAAAACCGCATGGGGAGGCCTCAGTTGGTTTATACGAGTAACCGGAAGTCCCGCCCATGCTGAACGGTGTTGATATCATTGGTGGATTCATACGAACATCGAAAGGGGCAGCCAGCGATTGGACAGAAAGTGTGTCGCAGTACACCGCAGTATAAAAAAGCGGGATACAGCTGTATGGAAGACCACGGTAGTTAGATAAATAACAGATAAATACATTATGCAAAATAAAATAAACACATTAATATTGTGCACACATTATATATATATATATATATATTGTATTGTATACAATACAATATATATAATGTGTGCATGTATTGTATATATATATATATATACAATAATATATATATACAATAAACTATATATAATTCATATCTATATATATATATATATATATATATATATATAGAGAGAGAGAGAGAGAGAGAGAGAGAGAGAGGGGGAGAGAGAGAGAGAGAGCATTCTTACACTTGAGTCTTTTCAGCTCTGAAGGACAACCCTTTCTTATTTAATAAACTATGGAAGCCTTACTGTAGAAACCACTGTACATGATGTATATTTCTGATAAAACCAGCACTGTGACTGGTATTAATTTTATTTGTATCTATTTTATTGAATTTATTCATTCATTCAGTTTCTTCTCCCCTCCTTCTGTTATGCCAAAAATGTAAATACAAATATTTTTGGAAAAAAATTCCCCTCAAGTGGTCACAGTGAGAAACTCCTGGCTAACACCACAGTGCTAATATCGGTAACATTGTTAGTAATGTGCACAACTCATTATAAGAGTGATTATTGCAAACAACAGAAACGTCAGTATTGTTAATAATTGTGTTAATAAAGAGCAGTTTGATTTTTACGTTTTTCTGGTTTGGAGACCATGACCTGCTAGAAATGGTTAGACCAGCATCAGGTCGGACTTGATAGCATGTTAACCCTTTTGGTGAGTACTTTTCACAATAAAGTGACCAAACAATGGCATCAAAAATAAATACGTTTATTGTTCTTTAGTGGTTGCAGTTAGAAACAACTTCACACTCTTCAGTGGGAATAATACCGATATTTATACTGTGTATTGTTATTATTTGGACATATAAATTAGTGTATTTATTTTCATGTCAACACTAATTTGAGTAGTTTCTGTATTAATAATATATGCTTTGTTATCAAACAACACAAATCTTTTTGCCATGTTATATTCAGAGAGATCCCTGCAAGAAATACTACATTTGTGAATGTTTTTTCTCCTTATTTATTCATAATCATTATTCAACCCTACAACACCCGCAGATGGTCTCCTCATCGATCTCAGGAAAAAGAAGTTGTCTATAGTAGCCTAAGTGCAAAACATTCTAAAAAAAATAGTAATGAGGTAAACAGCGGTGGTGTATTTAGCATGTTTCAGTCCATTCCTGCAAGCCTTTGGTTGCCACTAATTTAGTTAGTAATTAGTGTGGTATAAAAATCAATGTGCAGAATGTGTACTGATAATGGTTGTTAAAGCCTCACATTAAAATGACCAACAGGAAAGCTGCCTTCTAAAAGAACGTGCTGGTAAACATTTTGCCGAAAGCATTGCAAAAGCAAATCCCGCAAATCAATGCTGGGATACTTATATCTGTGATTCCAGAGCGGAAGAGAAACTCCACTGTGTAGGAGAGAAGTATGGGAAACTGTCCGAATCTGGGCGGGAATGACCCTCTGAGTGAGTACCAGAGGGGGCGCAAGAACGACTCAGGAAGGCCCTGACCTGTGGAGGCAAAGAAAGAAACAGCCAGTCCTCCACTAGGAGACCACCTCCGTGCAGCCCTGTGCAGCAGCCCAATTCAGCAGGCAGTTCCTCCAGACTGTTACTGCGCAAGTCCAACCTGCACAACAGACTTAAAGCTGCGATCCCCCTGGGTAACGAGTTAAGAGAGTTGCGAGCAACATTAAGGATGTGCAGCTCCAAACAGCTACTGAAGAGCTGAGGGGGGAGGCTCTCCACCCTGTTCCCACTGAGGTCCAGCTCTGTAAGCAGCTGCAGTGCCTTTACATCTGCGGGCAGCACCTCCAGCAGGTTACCAGCCACCAGGAGTCTGCGAAGGCAGCGGAGAGTGAAGAGCGCTGGGGGGAGGCTCTGAAGCTGGTTGTTGGATAGATCCAGGATCTCCAGGCCTCGCAGCACACCAACGCTGGCCGGCAGTGCCAGAACGCGATTGTAGGCGAGCCTGAGGCAAGAAAGACGCCGCAGATGAGCCAGGCTAAGCAGTTCCTCCAGTGTCCTCAAGTTATTGTGCTGCAGGTCGAGCGTCCGCAGGTTGGCGAGAGCCAGCAGGGCCGAGGGCAAACGCTCCAGCCGGCAGTCCTGCAGCAGCAGCTCGGTCAGGTCGACCATGCGCTTCAGGCCTGTCAGCACGAGCAGCCGGGTGCCCTCATTGTAGATCTCCAGCCTCAACAAGCTGCCGGCCACCTCGCACAACTCCCCGGGGATCCGCTGTAGCATGCCTCGGATCACCAGCACACGGAGGTGACGCAGTTGGCGGAGGCTCCCCAACGCCCAGCTGCGGCCCACACCGCCGTCACTGCTCAGGCGGCCAGAGAGGTGGAGCTCGTGCAGGCTGCGGAGGGAGAGGACCCAGCTGGGGATCTCTGACGCCTGAGTAAAGGTGAGGTGGAGGACCTCCAGATGTTCTTGGAGGACTCTGAGTGCACCAGGATCCACTGCTGCTGTGCAATGATAGAGGTGGAGCTCCCTGTTGGGTAAATAAACAATAAAAGACTTGCATATGTACGTCACAGCGTTCTGCTTTTTAACAAAATGTCTAGTTATGGCTTTTGATTTGCATTGTTTAAAATGTGTGAAGGTTGACTGCACTGCGAAACCCACCTGAGTGAGGTCATGTTGGCCACCTGTGCAGTGAACCTGGCATCTGTGATGAGCTCCAGTTGGAGGACCTGAAGCTGGCTGAGGGTGAAGAGGGCCGGAGGGAGACGAGGCAGGGCCACCAGCTGCAGTCTGGAGAAGCCCTCTGCGTCCACGCTAGTCATGGCATGCAGCTTCTCCTCCCCCCAGCGCCTCTCCAAGCTTTCCTCCAGCAGCCTGCTCTCACTGACAGGAGACAAAAAGACGGACAGACGCTGGGCCAGCAGAGGATCATACTGGTCCAACATGTGTAAAAGAAAGGCCAGGTCATTTCTCAGGTCAGGAACATCTCTCAGGGAGCACAACTCCTTCAGTGAGTGGAATGAATACTGCCGTAGAGGGCTAAGTAGGGCACAGAATAAGAAATATATCACACAGTCACGCCAAACACAGCTTTACACTCTAATCCTATTATCAGGCCTCTGGTATGCCTTGAAGGCCCTTTGAACAATCACTCAAGTCCCAACACATTTTGAATCAACCATTTTACATGTTCATTTTGTTCATATGCAACAAATTACATATTCAAATGATTCAAAAGTTCACATGCTCTAAACCAAGTTACTACAAATCGCTGCCAATACGTTTCAAAAGTTCATCATCAAGTGTGATCATCAATGCGTCCGGAGTTGAAACTCACAGCAATTAATCTATACGCATTCCAGAACACATGGAGCAACATTTGTATTCATTTTAGGGTCGAGTTTCTGGCCACCTGTTGCATCTAAGTTCGTTATTTAGCTGTCCTTTAAGCTCTGTTTTGGTCTCCTCCGACTCCATCAAGGTAATATCTGGCCCTCAAGCAGCTAAATGCTTCACTCTGGCAACCAGCTAGTAGCTAACCTTGTCTCACATTTCATGCCGGAGATGGTATCGTGGGTATATCAGAACTCCATTTTCTGAAAGCAGCTACTTGTTGCTGGAAATGAAGTCGATGAGAGCGGTGAGAGTGAACCAAAATAGTGAAGTTACGGGCCTTAAAACCAAAACAATGACTCGAAAGACACTGAAAAACTCTGCAGAGCTGAAAGGATTTGCAGAGTTGAGTGCTAACTCTATGTGGGTCCTTCATTGCAAACCACCCCTTCAACACTGCATGTAATAAATTTATCGTTTTTTAATGTATAAATATATACATATATATATGAATTAGTGCAGCTTTAAAGTTTTAATCAAAATATACAGTTCTTGGGGTATTTTTACACATATCCCTGTATACTGGGTTAGAGTGACACCAATACACTAACCTGTGTAAAATCCAGCCGAGGGTGTAAAAGTTAAGCAGGCCGTACAGCCCCAGTAGTGACAGGTAAGCCACCAGCAGTTTGCGTAGAAGGGAGGAGAGCACATGGATACACTCAAAGGTAGCGTAGCCCACCAAGGCCTGCTCCTCAGGGTGACAGGTGTGGGTGAAGGAGAGGGAGCTCAGAAGAGGGATGGTGTAACTCAAGATCAGCGTCACCATCAGCAGTTTCAATATTGTCTGAGCCAAGTAGACCTGAATAGATAAAAGGGAGGTATAATGAACAAATTGACATCATTCGATCAAGCCTGATCAAACATTGACTTGTTTTGTGAGTTTAAACTCCTGCACTTTTAAAGGTCTACTCTAGTGTGTAAGATTTGGCGTCGTCTAGTGGTGAGGTTGCAGATAGCAACTAACTGAAACTTTTCCCGTGAACCACGTATTTTCCCGTATAGGAGAACTATGGTAGCCGACACAAAAACAAAAAAAAAGTAAATGGCCCTATCTAGAACCAGTGTTTGATTTGACCGTTCTGGGAACTATAAAGACGACCTGCTCCGTATGTAGATATAAATGATATAAACGATTCTTATTTTCAGGTGATTATGCACTAAAGAAAACATACTTAATAATATTCTAATTCAATTCGGCCAATGGATACCCCATAAATCCAACACACTTGACCTTTAAAATAAAAAAACAGCAGGTTGCTATAACTATAAAGTCCTATAACATCACATCATAAAACATTTTTGGATGATAAAAAAACTCAAAGGAAATGTTTCACCAGTTAAGCTAACAGACAAAACACAAATAGATGATATCATATATAAACCATCTAGACTAGAGGATGTCTCACCTTATAGATGACATCTGAGCTTTCGCAGTGTGACCGAAACTTCCTGACCCTTTCGAACAGCGCCCTGGCCTGTTCCCCATCACTTTTATCCAGACTCATGACCTGCCTGGGAATGTCAACCATGAAGTGCTTGGAGGAAGGAAAGTTCACCTGGGACCCGAGGGATATCGACGTCATGGCAGAGCTACAGAAGAGTGTAGAGGGGCACGGGGAGGGAGGGGCGCCATAGGATGCACTAACCGACCTCTTTAAAAGCGGGCTGTCTGTGCCCGAGTCTATGCTTGTTCGTCTCGTGCGGGTTACCGGGGGTGAAGATGAAGCTGAAGAGAGAGGAGGCTGGGGCGGTCGTCTCTCCTCCACCACCACCTCCTTCTCTTGGATGCTCTCCTGCCGGGCGGCATGAGACAGGGCCTGAGATGTCCAGGGTGACTCGCAGCACTTTGCCAAAATGGCCAGAAAGTGCTCTATGCGGGCGGAGGTGTGAGGGAAGTGGAGCCAGAAGGAGCCGCTGGCCACCAGCATCAGAGACTGCAGCATGGCCATGTACGGGAAGAAGCGGGAGCACAAAGGCAAAGCCTTATGGTAGCACACCTAGACAGATAGAAGATAGACACTTAAACCGACAATAACTGATTTCTTTGTCCACTTGAAGTTTGTGAACACAACATTGCATATTATATATCATCATACTTTAAGCAAACGTGTTAGCAAACAGTTACTCAATTACACTTTCAGCCAATACGGAGCAACATCATCACTTATTTGGAGTAGTGTCTCTGACCACCTGGTGAGTTTAAGTCCAATTTCACTCTCTTTTAGCTCTGTTTTTGGTCTCTACCAACTCCTGGTGGAAATAGCTAGCTCTTTAGCAGCTAAATGCTTCAGTAGCTAGCTGCTAACTTGATCTATCTGCTGTTTAGTGACAGCGTTTAGTTTGTTTTTAGAGCTTTGTTGCTTTTCAAGAAGCGCAAGAAGCACCTCCTGCGGCCTAAAACGACACTAGAGCCATGAAACTGAACCAAAAACAGAAAAGTTGCGGGTCATAGTGCTGAAATGATCATTCTCTCTAGGTTCCTCAATATGAACAACTCCTTTCACATTCAAGTATTCATTTGATCCATTGTTAATAAATACAAAATGTGATTATAACTGTTTAAAGGGACTTAACAGTCAATCATTTTAATGGGTTTCACCTCTTCTGTTGCATAATTGTCAAAGACTCAGGCTAGTGTTACAGTACCTGGCTAATGTAAACGTACTGCTGGTAGGCCAGATGTGTGCGTCGACCCCGGCCTGTAGAGTGAAGATCTGGGCTGACGTTGCGTGGAACATGAGTTTGGGGCTTTGAAGACAGAGTCAATGCTTGCCCGCTAGTTGAAGGACTGTGATTAGTGGTGTTCGCAGTGATAACTGGATCCATGGGAATGCACACCACTCGATCCCTGGACAGCTGCTCCGTACAAGCCAGGACGGATGCCATCAGCATCAGGACCACCAGGTAGTCCATGAAGACCTCCCACCAGGGCTTCAACAGTTTACACCGACTCTGATGCTGGTTCAGAGGCACCAGCTCCGACAGGGAAAACATGGCGACCTCTGGGTCCCACAGGGATAACTGTAAAAATAATAGTGAAATAGTAAAGAAAGATCTGGGCTACGCACTTAACCTGATGAAGTGATGTACAAGGATGAGTCTGGCTTTCACTGTCAGTGTCCACGGGTTAAACCAACAGCAATTGAACTACAGTATGTGACCAGGACCTGATCCAGAAGGTTCCTGATAAGGTCACAGAATAAGAGGACTCTGCCCTAAAAAGATCTTTCTAAATCAGCTTGTTCTTATGAATGTTGTGGTACAGAGAAGTTTGTTTTTATTTCATATGAGAGATTTTCGTGTTTCTGGTCAGGATTTTGAAATATTTTAATCACAATGTGATGGTGGTTGTTTGCTTATGTTGTCAATCAAATCTAATCAAACTTTTAAGAAGTAATGGTAAGGGAGTTTATTTTCCAATTATGAATATTACATAGAACAGTAAACACAGAGTTTCAGGGAAAACTGCCATTCCACAATTCCATAAAAGAGCCAATTTAAAAACAGACGTGACATCATCTTTTAGCTTTCACATTAGCAATCACAGTTGAACCTTTAAAAATCGTTTGATAAGCGCTCGCTAATTTAGAGTAAACTAAATAAAATGGTACAACATCAAACACAATTTCCATTGTCGGCCAACATCGCTGAAGTCGACTTCTTGTCAAAAATACAAATCACAACCGAACAGCTACTGGATTAACTTTCACATACCTGGATAAATAACTTGTTCTCTTTCCCCGCTCTCTCCCTCCGATCAGCCCACAGCCGCTTTACACAAACTTAATTCCGGCGCTGTCCGGTTCTGCCGTGAAACTTACAACAAACTCCTCCTCAGCTGGCCGACACACAGCTTTTCAACGGTTGCCATGGCAGCGGAGGATGTGTGGCTGAAAAATCTAATTCAGCCCTAGAAGCCCGTTCAAAACCGACCCGGGGGGGGGAGGGGGCCTTTACTTTAACTCCTTCAGAACGGACTCTGAGGAAAACATCAGAGGAATATTAGACACAAATTACATTGCAGTCACAAGAAAATACTAATTATTAGAACAATATATTATATCGAAGGTAAAGATACTTTCTATGCAGAGTGGCCCCTTTCAGAGTTTCAGCCTTCAGGTTAAGATGAAGCTCTATGTGCCAAAATGAACTTCTTCATGAAGCCTTTTATTAGGTAGTTTAATCTTTAACGTTTTGTCATATTTTATGAACTCACTAAATTGGGGAAACCACTGCTCTAGCCTCTTTTCATGAACCCTAAATGTTTTACAACGTTGTATCCAGCATCATCCAGCAGGGGCTGCTGAAGTTACTGTACTGTGAGTTACACATAACAGTAGCATCTGAAACCACACAGCTTCCAGAGGTCTGATGACCAGGAGCGTTGTTATATTACAGTTGATTATATTACTGCGTGAGTGTGTGTTTGTGTGTGTGTGTGTGTTAATGCAAAGGCATGTCATATGTAACTTGGGGTGCTGTTTCCTTTGTATTTGGGTCAATAAGAATCTGGAGCAAAGACTCAAACTGACAATGAACCACATCGTGATCTACTCTACACAGCTGGTGTGTGTATTTTCTGTGTGTCTGTACTGTATTTGCGAGTGTGAAAATGTGTGTGTGTATGTGTATTTTACTTGTCTTGTGGGGACTCGCTTTGCTTTTGAGGACCAAATGGGGACAAAATGCACATTTCCATAATGTAAATTGCTACATTATAGGGTGAAGACTTGGTCTAAGGTTGGGGTAAGGTCATGATTAGGTTAAGGTTAGGAAAAAAGAAAAGTGGTGTGGTGAGCAGTGAGTGAGTGGCATTTATTGTCGCCACAAAGAAGACGAGGTGTGAGGACGTAACTTTGAGGGACAGGGACAATTTCTTAGATGAGGTATTATCACCATCTAGGCCTACTGCTACATACAAAGTCAAACCTACTATTGAACCGGGATTACTGGGCTTTTGAAACTTGTTAAAGCTAAAATCAGCAGTGCAATCTTCAGTATCGGATAAACAGCAAACAGTCTGACTGCATTCAATTTTGCGTATGAAGTCATTCACATGGGTTCAGAGTGTTAGTTAATTAGCACAAAACACAAAGTGCAACTGGCCGAAGGGAATGATGTTAGTTTTGCGGGTATTTAGTCATAATTCAAAGTGTTGGACAAATTAAAACTTTGACCTGATGATGGTGCTAGAGAGAAGTTAAAACATTTCATCCTGAAGGGAACATGAATATCTGAACTAAATTTCATGGCAATCCATCCAATAGTAGTCAAGACTTTTCACACAAAACATCACTAAACATTTAATAAGTCAGACATCAATGACTACAGTGACATTGTGGATTCAGCAAAGAAGGCATTTTATTTCTGTGAACAAAATCAAAAATCAAAATCATCAATCATTTAATCACTATATTCTTGAACATGCATTAGTTAATTTGTTTGGCCACTCAGGCGCAGTGCAACAGACTGAAAACACAAAACTGATATGATACAGCTTTGATAAGTTATGGCTTAAGAGTTAGCAAAGAGTTGTCTATTAACCAAGCGGCAACCTCCAGTGCTGAGAAATGAAGCCAAAAACTGCAGTTCCTCAAATGGCCACTTGAGGCTGGCTTCCAAATACACTCAATCCCCAAAAGACCACATGCCCAACTTTACAGTGCAAACAAACATGTTTACAGCACAGTTCAAAAACGGTTTTGGTCTCCAGAGAGCTGATGGGCGCTGACTCGCGTATCAACTAAACATGGTAAACAACTAAATATTTTACTGAAAAGTCGGTTTGGTTTGGTTTTAAGAGGACAATGAGGTTCCATGATCTCACTGCAAAAGTAACTGATGGAGTTAAAAAAAAAAAAAAAAAAAAAATCTCTTTCAGGGAAATATGGCTTTAAAATTAGACTGCAGGGCTGTGGTGTGGCAAGCTCAACATTAGAAGGGGGCTGATATCAACACCCTTGGTTTCAGAGTTCTGCTGCGAAAAGGCCTGAGGCTTCACACCTCTTCGTTTGCAACACACACAAACTCAGTAACAGGCACTGACACCACCGTGCCCATAGGCAGGGATGTTTTGGGTGGGGTTGTGTTATGTGACAAGATTCACACGTTCCTGTCATAAAAAAACAAAACTTCGATGCTATGTTTAGGCTTTCAACAAATGGAAGTGGCCGAGGTTGAACCTCTTAGCCCCTTGCTCCCTTTTTTAGCATTTTTCAATATGATGCGGTGGGTGGACTTAGGCGTAGACCTGGGGGTGAAGTTACACTTTAATATTCAAAACACAAGCCAACAGCATGACCATGAATAACATTCCAAGACAGTATATCCTCTGGCCTGATGATACAGAGGCAAACAATAGAAGTAGGCCTTGTTCAATTTACAAAGCAATCTATTTTGAAAATACACGGAATATACATACATTACTTGGATTGGCCAACAAAGTGTGGTTTTGGATGAATTTGTGTCTGATTGGTTGATCGGCCCACTTTGATCGAGACTGAAATATTTCATCAACTATGGATTGCCATGAAGTTGTTTATTTTACAAAGACTCGTGCCACTTGACACTGACTTTACCTCTCGTGTCAACATGAAGTTGAAATTTTTGAACTTTCATGAATTGAAAGCTTTTTAGCCAGCACCGTCATTATCATTTCAAACTGAATTTATGACAAAATAACTGCAAAACTGGTGTCATTCTGATACGAGTACAGCTGTACTTTTTACTTTGTTAGCTAATTAGCAAATGTTAGCATGCTAACATGCTAAACTAACTATGACGAACGTGGTAAACATATTGTACCTGCATACGTGCTAAACATCAGCAAGTTGTCATTGTGCTCATGTTACTTAAGCACCGTTAAGTACTCTAGCTAGCATGTAGACTTTCTTTTTTGACCCTCTGCTGCTGTCGTGGTGAATATGACAATAAGAGTGGGCCTGCTGTAATATATAGTCATACATTTATTCATCATTTTGGCTTGTGGTTAGGCTCTCTCTCTTTACCAGCACCATTGATTTTGCAGATGTAGGCAGTGGCTTCCTTGGGTACCATATCTCTTTGGAGTTCTCACACCCCCTGACCTCTCTGACACCCTGCATTGTGATACAACTCTCAGTGAGTTGGCTGGTTGTGGGAGTGAGGATGCCCATCAGTTGACTGAATTTGAGAAAATGTCATCATTGCCATCATCATCATAATCACCGTCATCATTATTTCCTTACATGAACTTTTCACAGTTCTGGTTTTTCAATCTGACAGCCATTGATTGAAAAGAGTAGGAGGATGTGATAAGCTGTAAGATAGAAAGAAAGAATACCTCAGCAACATACTTGTTTCCTGTTCAGTGGGAGGCAGTGTTGATGGTGTTGTGGCTTCGCTCTTGAACATGACCCTTTGGTATAGTGTGATATCGAGAGAAAATGTAGTCCATGGTTCCCATGGCTATAGTGGATGTAGATTTGTAGTTTATACATATGTACTGCAAAGCAAATGCTCTTTTTCCTGTTATCACTGACTCTATTATATCATATACATTTATATATAAATATATATCAATATATATAAATATATACATTTAGCACATATAGACATTACTAACATCAAAATCTCACTATGCTCTCAGACTTTTCTCCTCTCTTTTCTCTAACGAGGAAAAGAAAGCCCTGCACTGCCCTTAACCTTTGTACTTTTGCCAACCAAAATGAGAGAAAATTGAAAAGTTGTCAAGAAATGAGTGTAGAATGGGTGGGTGGGGGCGAACTTGTGACAGCAAGATAGAGAAGCTGTTGGCCGTGAGAAAGTGGCACAGCGCTTCTTTTGTGAAGTCCTCTGACTAAAACCACTGTCAGCCACCAGCCACAACAGCACCACAGATAAACACCAAAGTGCTGAGACTGCAGCCTGACAATCTGATGCTTCACTTTCCGTGATCATTTGATCAAATGATGTAATTTAATGTAGTACTTGTACTACAAAACACCTACACTATTTCTTCTGGAGTATATTGAGAAAGTACACAATGAGTACAGATATCACTCACCTAGATGTGTTCTGTGTCTTAAAATTATAATACAACAATGTATCATGCTTCTGTGTTATGATGGTATCTGTGCATGTGTTCTCTCAGTTGTTGCATGTGTTCTACTCGGCATACATGCCTTGCAATAACTTAAAGGGGTACGCTCCAGCGCATATATTGTTTCACTTGATTTCACCTGATGACATCATCAGGGCTAATTTTGCAGACTTTAGAAAGCTTTCTCCAGAACCACAGCAGACATTGTACTGTTGTGAAACTGTTTTCACAGGATGAGCAGTATGACCCACGATGTGTAAAACGTATCTTAAAGCAACACTATGTAACCTTTGCTGAGCAGCAGCCACGGTGGCCTCAACTGAAAATGACAGGATGTCTGTAAATGCTAAAACAAAGTAGAACAAGTAAAAGAAGAGTCAATTGACTCAGTAATTCTGTTATACATCAATATCTATCAAAAGTTCACAAACAATAGCTAACTTTAGTCACCCTAGGCCACTGGTCATACCAGACCAAATACATTTGTAGCAGCCAAACCTTTGAGTGTATTGAATTAAGCAAGGTTGCATGTCACTGCTTATTAGGGGTGTGACAATACACATATTCGTGTTGAACCATTTGGTACAAGGCTCACAGTTCGATACGCATTACGAACCGAACAATACCTTTGAATAATACTATTGCATTTGGAAAATGTGGAAGCTTAAATTGTGGGAAATATAATGTTCTCTCGGTGGAGCCACTGTGCTCAACATGGCAACCCACCTGACGTAACAGACAACGTGCTGTCTGACACTCCCACCACGGAAGAACAACATTAGGGGCGACTGTGGCTAAGTCGGGAGCAGGGTTGTCCTTCAATCAGAGGATCGTCAGTTCGATCGGCTCCGCTAGTCGCATGTCGAAGTGTCCTCGAGCAAGACACTTAACCCCAAAATTGCTCCCGTAGCTGTGCCTACGGTGTGTGAATGAGTTAGTCTGATAGGCAGATGGCACTTAGCCCCTGCCATCAGTGGGTAAATGATGACAAGTAGTGTGAAAGCGCTTTGAGTGGTCAGAAAGACTAGAAAAGCGCTATCCAAGTACATTGTACATTGTACTCTGGTAAGGCACGTGTTTTCTGGGATGCGCGCTATGCTAAACTAGCTTAGCAGGAAAACCAACAGCAGCACACACGCTACAAACTCTCCCTGCAGTGTTTAGGTAGCTACTCCCTACTGATTCAAACAGGGCTAAAGCAATCACCACACAATCCCCCATTTTCCCATAATTCCTGCTTTGTAAAAGGAAAGAAAAGCACGGACACAAAATGTCTGAAGCACCCGCTGTTCCTCTGACAACAGACAGACGGACGTCACGGGCTAGCTGCTGACTGCAACGACACTAATAGGCCGATGTCATTAATCTAGCGTCTCAGAAAGCAACTGCTGTGCAGCAGATCTCTCGCCTCCTCCAAAGATCAGAGAGTGTGACCTTCTTTCACAGAAGCACAACAGCAACCCATGTGTGAAATACAAAACAGGATTTGCTGCAGCTTCCTGTACACAAATGAATCCATCATTGTTCACCAAACCGTGGCACCACTGTATCGTATTGAACCGTTACACCCCTACTGCTTATCCATTAAAACTTTTTTTTTTTAGAGAAAGAAAGTGGTGTGTGTTCTTTCCAAAGCTACAGTCTCACTTGAATGTGTAAAAGTGGCCTCTTTAATGAGATAGGGTTGTAAGACATCAGTTTCCTCTTTTTTTGGATCACTGGTTGAGAATCAAAAGTTAATAGAATTCACATGCTAGTATTTGTTTTAAAGGGGTTAGCACCAAAAATAAATGTTGCACCCCATCATTTGGTTAAAATAGTTAATGTTAGGATGGTCATTTGATGGTTGGATGGCAGCTGGCAGCTTTCCGCGACACAAAAACATTTGGGATTTCTTAAATGTTATAATTCAAAAGAAAAAGCAATTATAGTTAATTAATAGTAGCATTTATTCATGTATATATTCAACACAACAAGTAAGTCACATCACACATTTATCACATTCCTCCCACTTGATATACTACATAGTCAGGTTTACTCATAACATGGTGAGTGAACATCAGAAACAAAGCAATAGGAAAATGAACTTTTGACGACAGTCACACCAGCATCTCCCCCTCCTCCTCCCAGAGTTTCAGGTTCCTAGAAAGGCAGTTTTCTACCACCATCAGGGGAAAAAGAAGCCCCTGAACCCCCCAAAACAAATGAGGCAGAAACCCACTGAACCCACCAGCCCGTCTCAGCTCCCTGCAGCACTCTCGTCTGCTCTCCCTGACAGCCCCTGGGAGAAGGTTGCAAGCCCCCCACCACATCAACCACAGTGCACTGACATGCCTCTCTTCATGCACATCAAGGCGAACTCAGCTCAATGTGTATGCTGCTGACACCAGGAGTCAAATGAGATGTTTGCAAAAATACAGCCACATTGAGAAATGCTTTTGTTTCTGCACATATGTGGCCCTTGATGATTTGATTTCAATCTCGGGTCAGATTCAGACCTCATTGCTTGACGACAGATACTTATATGCAAAGAAAATCAGTTATTGTTTAAGAAAGGGTGTGTTTTGTAATTGTCTTATCAAGAAATGGTACCTTTATTAGTAATATTTATTGAGGATTTGTGTATTTAATGACATTATTCTAGAAATTCCCTTAAAGGCCTATATTCTTCAGTGTGGTTTATTACATTTATTTAGTCTAACTATTGTATTGTAACACTCACAACGTTAAATAGTGCAAGCCTGTCTCCTGTAAAACAAGATTACCATACAACTTAACTGCATTCTCAATTACACATTACACGTTTCTGGGTATATTTTCTCCTGTCGCAGTTTAAAACAGGTGGTTAACATTATAAATTACAAACAAAACCAAACAAAAGCCAAACAAACTACTTTATTATGTTAAGGCAACAAAACCACATGGTCAGGTTTAGTAAAACATCATGGTTTGACTTAAAATAAGTATGTTTGTTACGTTATTTAAGTTGGGGACGTAAATGAAAATAAATGAACGATGACTTTTGGTTTCACTCTAGACACAAACAGCAGTCTCCTGGGTGAAAGTCCTGTGTTTGTGTGACCCGCCCAGCCACCCCGACCTCCTCCGTGTGTAGACATCTGCGGACTATGAATAGAAGTATTTTTGAGATGTCAAAAACGCACGTAATTTGGGTCAAAGTACATTCCCAGGAAACCATAATTGACAAAGCAGTTTTGTTGAATGTGAACGTAATTTTCTAGAAGACCAGGCTGAACAGTGACTTGACCAGTTTCATGTTCATCATATTTTATGTAGTATTTTGATTTTCATGACAGCTCTAGCCACTAAAGCATAAAATCACGTCCCGTACCCCGGAGGCTTTGTTAAGTAAAAGAGTATGTCATCTGCATACTGATTGATTTTGTGTTCTTTTATTTAAACCAGATATGCCTACTGTTGGTGATTGGCACTGCAAGTTGTACAGTATATGTAGCAAAGTGAAGATTTTGAAGATTGGAAAAATCCATAATTTGGCAACGGGTTAGCCTGTCGTAAAGATTAATTTGTAAAATGTGTCATTTTATGATGTTCTGTGGTCAATCCATCTGGCCTTGCATTTAATTGTTTTTTTGAAGAGTAGTTATTTTTTTAGATCTTCCATTGTGATATTTGTGTGTCTTCAGGTTCCCTGCTCTGTCCTGTCTTCTACCAATTATTCCCCACTCATATCGGTGCTAGTTGTGTTTTATGGTTATTATGAGTAAGTCATTTAAATAAACTACTGAGTAGTTTTTATGGTTGATTTTGAGTACAATGCAGCAAAATTAGATTTCTTAATCCCTTCCAGTTTTGGCTTTCAGACTAAATGATTCCATTCCTGTGATTAAATATTGAAACTTTTAATTTGGTTCTGGAAAAAGTGGTATATCGCACATTTGAAAATGTTTTTTAAATGATAAAGGTATTTGTAATTGACATTTTACATTATGATAACATCTAATATATCACCTACAGATCATTCGTAACATTTTAAAAGCACACTGTAATGAGTGGTCTCCCCTTTACCACAAATATTTGAGTAAGTCATCACTCATTGGTAGATTGTATTAATGTGTATTTGCAGGTATACTGCTTTTTGCCTGTATTGTTTATTTCTCAGGGCATCTTGTTAGTACAGCAAAATGACACAGCTTGTTGGGGTGTGTTCTGTCGGGCAGGTAGTTGGTGGTCAGTGTAGTTAGTTACAGCTAAAGCTATGTTCTGGTAAATGTGTTCGGGGTTGATGCTTCATAGGTTGTAAGGACAAAATAGGAGGAACTTTGCAAATTGTATTGACAAGCCATATGCAGCACGATGACTCAGTATGTTTTGTTGTCACTTCTTTCTTTTACCATGAGTGTTAAACTTTATATCTTGCTTTTAAATGATCATCAAGCACTTACCCTTTCAATTTACTCATTATATATAATTTACAAATATCTATAAAGGATTGTACTTAAGATTTTATAAATGAAGAGCTTTTGAATTACTTATAAGATTTCACTCCAGATCTCACTCCTTTCCAAGATGTCACTTTCAATAAAACATCTTTAAGGCAATTATTTTCTACGTCTTTCTGAGAGAAAGGTTAGTCAGGCTGTAGTTCAGCGCTCAAGATGAAGTTGGTGAAAAAGGAAAAAATCTCCCTCCTCTCACATGAGGAAATGTGTGGGATGAATGGGTGCCACATAAGAACACACAGAAACCATTAGACAGACAGGTAAACAAAGAAAAAAAAGTGTGATGTGTAATTGGCGCCTCAATAGTAAAGGTCCACATGTTCACATGAAAAATATGAGGTATTCAAACTTTCCAAAGAATGCTCAGCGTATCTATGAGTCCACCCACATGAGCCCCACAGTAATCAAGGGTTCTCTTGACTTGACTTTGGTATCACAGCACCTTTATTCACAGTGGGTCCTCAACCCGAAGTGTGCGGTCAACCAAACCTTTAGAGAAGACAGAGATGTTGTCATGTTTTTGTAGACTTTGCTGGTCAGATTAAGGGTAGCAACAGAGGTAAAACCCACAAAAGTTATTGAAACAAAGATGATATTTTGAAAGTTATCTGTTGACTTCTATTAACTTTTTCGGGCATTTTTTCCCTCCGATGCCGAAAGACCCACAATCCTCAGCAGCCTTTCGAAATCAAATCAAATCTCTTTGTGTCATGTCATCAGTTGATGGGTGTCAGAAAGAGAAAAGAGGACGTGGCCGCAATGAAGACACAAGAAAGGCTCTCAACATTCAGCTGCGCAATACAGAGGTAAGATCTCACTGTTATAGTATCAAGCTTATTTTCAATGTATTGAATCTTTTAGACATTTTCTAATGTAACTACAAAATGGCAAATTCAATCAACTGGCACAATGCAACGTCTTCTGTCCAACTTCAAGGCTGTGAAGGATATTATTTTATAGAATTACATAATCAGGTTACTGAATAAATCATCTTTATTATTACAGAGGCTCATGCTAAATTAAAAAATCTTTTTTTAGTTTTTCAGTTGAAGCTTTCCTCTTTCTTGTTTACCGTATGATCTGATAAAATGTTCAAATCAACTGATTTAAGAATTAATTTGACAAAATGAAAAATAATAAATGTAACACTTGGTAAATTCTCTTTATTTATATGTTTCATTTAGGTAATGTGGAACTAATAATCCCACATTTTGAATCATTCTCAATGTCTAAATAGCGTACAGGTAGCTCAAATGGAAGTATAAAAACTGTACCGCAGTGTCAGTTTAGAAGTTGTCAAACGCCACAGCCGGGTTATCCTCAGCAAAAGCCCTGAAACCTTTGGTGCAGGTGGCGGGCTGTATTTGCTGAGGAAACCTCAGGCTTCGGCATTGTAACTGAACATGTAGCGGCAGGTGTGCGACATCAGAGTGCGTGAGGCTCCAAACGTGACTTGAAAGAGCAGATTTTTTTAGACCCCCGCCCCTGGGTTTATTCTTGCAGGATTTTTACCTCGTCTCCCATCACCTCCCTCAGTCACAACCATGCCGCGGTCGTTCCTCGTCAGGAGTAAAAGGACTCACCTGCTCGGCCCATCTAAGGACTCTTACAGACAACACTCCCAGCCCCAAACAGACACCGACCAGCCTGTACAGCGTGCGACGGGACAGGGCAGGAGGAGGTTTCCCGAGGATGCTGTGAGGCCTTTGTCCCCCATGTTAGGGGTCAAAGACTTGCTGGCTTGCTCACCATGGGAGGGGATGGCAGTCTGTTCTCACAGGAACCCCACAGATGAACCTTGGCATTCAGGTACCCAACACTTTCTAATCAGCGAGTATACAGTATGTGTTCTTTGGATAGCATGTATCTCAGTCATAATTGAGACAGTAGTTCTGTAAGAGAAAGTGCACATCAATACTCAGGATTCATCTTTGCACACTCAAGGCCACAAATGCAAAGCAAAGACCCAAAATAAAAGGATTCTCTGTAAACTAAAGTCATTTCCATCATCCTTTCATATTCTAACAAAAGCCCCCGTGGAGAACCGAGACGTCCCTCTGCTTTGGACGGCGGACGGACACCAGGCGTCTGAACGAGAGAGACAACTGGAGGGACTGGTCTACTTGTTGCTCAACCACACGTCACACACCGACCTCAAATCTCCCGTCAGCGAGTGTCCGCTCTGTGAAAAGGTGGGAGGCCTCCGCATTGCCAGAATATTTACGTCCTTATCTGCTGCTATAAAGAAAGAGGAAACTAGGGTGAATAACGATAAAAGTAACTGCCATGACACAGAACCTGGCAACATGTCAAGAGGGTGACACGGCGATTCGAAGTGTAAAATAAAATAAGTAGTCTGTGCTGTTCAACAGGAGTGTTTGAAATTATTCTTTTTGTGAACAAAGGGGTCAATTGAAAAAGATAAGAGGCTTTTCCTGCTGCTAGAGGAATGCATGGTGAATACTTCGGAGCAAAAATAGTGCATATGTTATTTATGCCTTATTTTCATTCACGCTTCAGCCTTGAAAGAAAAAGTAAATAAATCTCAATCTCTGTCGATCAAAACCTTTGAATGTTTCAAGTAAAATGTCAAATTAATGAAATTAATATGAATTATTATATATATTATAACATATAGACTAAAGAAACAAAAATAAATTATTTATCACCGTTTCAAAATTACCTCAGATCTATCTTTGGCATTTCTTGTTACTTATCAGATGATATACACACTGCTACCAATATACAGACTTTTCTGCAATAAGCTAATGTCTGTCAGTATATCAGCTCTTATGTGAAAGAAATATTTTGGTTTATAAGTTGAATTGCTTTCTGGCAGAGACTGAGATGAGAAGATTGATACCTCTTACATATTTATATGGTAAATGTGTCGTAGTTGCTAGTCAACCAGCGGTGACTCCAGTAAGTTACTGATCCCATCTTATAAATCGTGATCAGTAAGCTTTAGGAGCGCTGATAGGCTGATTTTTACCACTGCCTGGCAAAGCCATGCCAGCTGTTTCCCACTGTTTTTCAGTCTTTATGCTAAGCTAACCTGCAGCACAGACTGGGTAGTGGCATTATTCTTCTCATCACTTTTTTTCACTCTCTCCGTGTCCTTAAGTCTCTTTCAGAAGTATTGATATCAGGAGGCGGCCTGCAGGCTCATCTCCACAACGCCCTCTCCGTCCCACTGACAAGATCACCCACCGCCACCAACATGCCCCTCATGCCCTTTGACTTCAGAGCAATAGGCAGCTACGCTAGAGCTAAGGTACAGTGAGAATTTAGTTTTATAATCTTTCAGTACAAACACACGACTCGTCATGGATTCACTTTGTTTGTTTTCAATGCGTCTGCGTATCCAGGAGCGCAGCTTCGACTGCAAGGTGTGCGGGAAGGCATTCAAGCGCTCGTCAACCCTGTCCACCCACCTCCTCATCCACTCGGACACGCGGCCCTACCCCTGCCAGTACTGCGGCAAAAGGTTTCACCAGAAGTCGGACATGAAGAAGCACACCTTCATACACACGGGTGGGTAACCACAACCGTGGGGGCGAAACTCGTTCTGCGAAAAGGCCCCAAACTTACTAAAACCCAGTGTGCTTTCCCCCCACAGGTGAGAAACCACACGTGTGTAAAGTGTGCGGTAAAGGATTCAGCCAGAGCTCCAACCTCATCACCCACAGCCGAAAGCACAGCAGCTACAGGCCCTTCAGCTGCCCCAGCTGTCAGCACAGCTTCCAGCGCAGGGTGGACCTACAGCGCCACCGAGAGACGCACTGTGGCTATGGAGACATGTTCACACAAAACTGAGACTATGAGGCAATGGAGTGAGAGGGAAATGACTTTTGTAAATAATTTTCAATCCCTCATAATTGTAAAAGTCAGAATTGTGACGCCTTGGATAATAAAACCAGATTGATTGTGTAAGAACGTTGTTGGTTTGAGGTTTTTTTTATATTTGAAAAGCGACTTTGTTTTTGTTGTAGATCTGCGTCTTTCAGGAAACACGCTGCCAAAACTGATAATGTGGGCTGTTTGCCCCCCCCAGGATGTGCCAGGAAAAAGTGTCAAGAGGACCTTTATCCAATCACGTCATGCAATTGTCAGAGAACTATTTCCCTCAAAAACATGTGCAGGTGTGATTGTAGTTTTTGTGTGATTTTCCCCTTTATTGGATGTAGCATCCTTAATACACTGCAGCATAGATGACTGATGATGAGGATGTGCTTCCACTACTGCACGGACCGGAGGTGCATTTTTTAAATTACTTTCTAAAAATTAAAGTTAAAAAATAACAAAAAAACATACATACATACAAAACTCTGTACCATCTCTACAGCACATCCGGTACATGTTACCGAAAGGGGACGAACCCACAGAGAATGAGCGACCAACTCAGTTCCCCTCCGCTCTGCGGAGCACTTTTACCAACTAATTGTAGTGGTTTTAGGACGCAGCTCTAATGTTTTGGGCCACTCTCGCTGCTGTTAGGGGTTTTTTTCCTGCAAAAAAAGCTCTTAAAAAAATTGAATAAATAAAAAGCCACTGAGCACAACCTGCTTCGGCACCACACGGCAGACAGACACTTAGTGACTAGCTGGTGAACATAGCGGAGCGTTAAGCAGCTGAAGAGTATTTTTCTCAGAACTAAGCGGAGACTACAGCAGAGCTGAAAGGACAGGTTGAGCTTCATCGGGTGGACAGCAACATGTTGCTCTGTTTCTGCCGAATGTGAAAATAGGCAACTGTCACATCACCATTACATACTGTCAGGTGGAAACGCATGCATGTCAGCCTCCCATTCACTATTAATATATTTTACAGGGCACATTAACTTCCTTTGACTTGCATGTGATTTGAGAGTGAAACGACATGTTTATTACATCTTATTTGCCATATAAACACAAACAGAATACACACACAAGTAAATGCAGTTTTCCAGCTGATTCACAGTAACAGCACAAACAGTGACAATGACGGACTCTTCAAACAGGCTCTGGCAGTGACCTCAGTTCATCTTTGACCTCGTGCTCCGTCTCTTAAAAGGCGATGATGTTGTTTCCGTCTGAGTCACTACGACCAAGTTTAGATCGTGTCGAATCCAGACGAATGTCTCTCCGTGCGACGAGTCGCTGCCACTTTTGAAATGACTCGTTGCAGAATGGCTGGCGGCAACAAACAAACGTTGCGATGAGTAAGCGCTACTGTATTCACATGGTTTCAGTCCTCACTCGCTGCAGAGCGATGAACGATGCAGGAGAAGTGCACAAACACGGCTCTAGCAGCTGTGCTAGCTCTCACACACGTGCACACACACACACACACACACACACACGTACACACACACAAGCTGTTAGAACCTCTGTTCCAGTTCTCCTTTCTCAGATTTGCAGGAAATCCTGAGAGAGAGAGAGAGATAAAAGAATGAAAAACTGTTCAGACCTATCTGGCACATCGGAGTCGAAATCTGCAGGTGTTCGCCTAATGCCGATACATTTTCTGGAACTGCCGGCGCTTCTAACCGCGCCAGTTTATTTTAAATCCACCGCTTTGACATCGAGTTCACTCTGCAAGTTTGTAAAAATGTGGTACATTTGAACAGAGGGGTAGCTTTGCATGCATTTGTCTGTGTAACGTGATGCAACGTGTTGCTGGCATTCACTTTGAATCATTGGGATGGTACTTTGTGTCCAGTAAATAATAAGATAATTACCAAAAAACAGAGTATTTTTTCAATGGCAGTCCAAAATAGCTGTACGCTCACTGCTTGTGTTATTAAAGGATTTCTTTAAAGGATTTCATTGATCTGAATTGGCTTCAGTATTCAAATGAGAATCATAAAACCTGGAGACCTGAGTAACGGACAAAAGTGTGTTCTGATTAGTCATCATCCATTTTTCCCTCCAAGTCCGGACAGACAGACATAAATTCAAGAGTAGTTTCAAAACACTGGAACTAAGGAATACATTTGATGAATCCCCTTTAAGAGAGTTCTTCCCTAAATTAGCAATTTAACTAATTTAGTCATCCCGTAACGCCGTCGGAGTCACGGTGGACACTCTTTTCTGTTTTTAACTTGCCGTCTACATTACCCACAATGCAACTCGACTGATAACAGTTTAGTCAACGATTCAGGTGTGTTTTGCTCGTAGTGGTTAATGTAGCGTTAAGCAGAGATGAGCGGCGGGCTACAGAGCTCACTTCCTTCTAACTCCACACCCCCACATAGGATTTGTACTCTTAAGCCCCAAATGATGCTGACTCGAGTGACATCACTTGAGGCGATTTGTCAGACGTCACAAAAGGCTGACATAATGCAGTAGTACATAGACTTCGATGTGGGACCGTCCTCATCCGATCTTACCTCCTACACCGAGCTGGACGCCTGATCAGATGTTGACAGTGGATTCCAGATGTTGCAACCTTTATGAGTGCGGTCTGTTAACTGACTTTCTCCTCCAAGTGACTCTGGACGTGCCCCTTTCGAAAGATAGAATTACAGTCTCTTTATAATGTCTCAACAGCAAAACAGATATGATGATCATGATGATCACTTTTAATTTCAAATATGTCAAAAGGTCCGGGACATTTAAGTCACTTTTCAGTGACAGAAGGAAGCCGATCTCGTTACCTGTATAGTAATAGATGCACCACAGCCCCCCCATCAGGCTGACGCCCATCACAAAGGCAGCGAAGACAATTCCCATCGCTGGTCCTGTCATCACTGCAGAGACACAGTGTTCATGAGACAGTGAGACGGTACAGCAGGTCAAATAGTCTCACGGTAACATTGTAAAATAAGTGATACTCACTGCTGTGCTCCGGGTCTGGACTGGCCAGTGGGGAGACACTCGGCCTCTTGGTTCTTTGGCCGGCAGAGGGCCCCAGTTTGCGTGCCAGTGACCCGATGGACTGGGTGACCACCATGGGCCTGTAGAGGTTTCTGATCTCACACTGAGATGGGACACAGGAGAAGGCCTGCATGTTAGCTACACTGTCATTAGTGTTACAAAGCACACATTGTGAATCAACACTAAGTGGACAGGATAAATAATTGTCTACAATATTAAAAACCTTTCACACTGCTAAACATTTGTTTTAGTTCTTACATTTCCTAACTGTGATATCAAATTGCACAGACAAACTTTCTTTACGTCTGCCCCCCTAGTGAATAGTGAGCATTTTCAAGTTACATGAAAGCAAAAGCAGTATTTTGGCAAATATGATTATTCTTTCTCTTGCTGGGGTACCACTAACATGTCAGTATGGTAAATATGAAGCTACTGCTAGCAGCCGGTTAGCTTAGCTTAACACATAGACGGGAAAGAGCTAGCTTGACTGCTCAAAAGTAAGGATTAAAGTGTTTTTGTTCCAAAGAGTTCCGTGGACTCCCTGAGAGGAACTGCCTACCAGAGAGTAGGCCTACTACTAACGTCAAGTTAACACCATCAATAGCAATGCTGAAGTGGCATAAAGCGTGATTTATGCTTGATGCTTCCATGAGGGTCGTAAGTGTCCGCAGGGCTAAAGTGACTTCATATCATCAAACACAATGGGGGGTCGGAAACAATGGACGATTTAAGAGGACATTTGAGAATGTTTTGCCGTATACAAAATAGATAAAAGTATTTCAAATCCAAACGCTTCCTCCTGACTTTAACCGAGGCTTAAGTATGAAGGCAAATCACTGTCAAAATACGAGAGCGCAAATGAGATCCATGCGCAAATGAGATCCATGCGCGCGTGAAAATCAAACAGCCGCGCGCGTATTTTATTTTGAGGAGCGGTTTCACATCACTCCGCGAGCGAAATTCCGTCCCGCGTGAGCAGAATTCTCTCGCGAAGCTTAAACCTGCTCGCTCGCGAATCTTTTACCTGCTCGCTCGCGAGTGTTTTTCTTTTTGACAGTAAGTGGGCGGACCCAGTCGCCATTGTATCTCTACATCTAATTGGTTACAATCCTCGTCTTTGGATAAACCGGAATTTTGCTCACGTGAGACGGAATTTTGCTTGCGGAGTGATGTAAAAGTGCTCGCCAAAGTAAAATCCGTGTGCAGCTTTTTGATTTTCGCGTGCGCATGGATCTCATTTGCACTCTCGGATTTTGACAGTGATTTGCATTCATACTTAAGCTGGCTGGTGAATAGCAATGCATTGGCGAGTCAAAATTAATCGTAGATATACTCAGCGAAGCCTGAGCTTCACTTCATTACAAGCTGCCGTTTGTATTTTAGGTTGTCTGTTGTTTACATGGCTAACAGGTTTTTAAAAATGGCGGCTGCTGGTGCTGCTCTGCAATCAGCCAACACAGGTCATTTTGTGGGACTCGTGTATAAAAATCTGATGTTGGCAACACAGTTTTATCAGGGCGTTATCATTTTCAAAGATGATTAATTCCCCCATACATGCTTGTGTATAAATTCGAGAGGAGTTTCAAAACCTTGCAACTAAGTAACACTTAGGGGGAGTCCCTATTCTGAAATAGAATCTAAGAAAGTCCCTCAAAACGGCGTGATAAGAACTACTGCCGTTCCTAGTTCTTGCAGTGCATACACAATAAAAAGAGGAGTTCTTAGACCGATGATAAAGCTCCTGCGGTCCAAAAAAGCTGATTGTCTTGTCTTTACCATGAGGTTAAACCAGCTAAGTTTCCAAGACGTCACTGCTCTTGGCCAAGAAATAGTCCACAATGTGTTATATTTTACAGATGCATGTTAATACATGAGCTTTAGAGCTGCTTGTAGGCAGAATTTGTTACCTTTAGATAGATCCAGGCTAGCAGTTTCAATTCTTTATGCTAAGCTAAGCTAACCGGCTGCTGGCTGTAGCCTTATATCTAGCATCTACAAGTGAGAGTGGTACCAATCTGCTCATCTGGCTCTTAACAAGAAAGACATTCTCAAACTCTTCCCTTGATGCATTTGACAGGAGGCTTTATTGCTATGAAATGTAGCCCTAGTGTGCTAACTGTTTGCGTACCTTGTGTCTGGAAGATCTAGAAACAAGTGGAGGGATACGTAGTTTGTCCTCGCAGTCATTCTTTACTATTTCCTCCGTAGGTTCCCCTTTTTTCGGGTCAGAGACACACAGACGGAGGCTGCAGTGGAGGAACTGCATAGAGTCATTATAAACTGGTCGAAGAATGAAACTAAATCTCAAAGGCCGTATCTCCTCCTGTGTTCCCACATTCGCGCTACTCTTTTCCATCCTCTCTGGTGCTTCTCTCCCTCTTTTGTCAACTTTGTGTCGCAGTACGACATCTCCATCTCTGCCCTTTTCCAGTCCATCTACCTCCTCCTTTTCCTCTTCCAGTTCATCACCACCACCTTCTGCCTCTTCTTCGTCTTCATCTTTTGTCTTTGCACTGAAGGTCAGTGAGGGGTCTGAGGAGCAGCCGTCGCTTATGACGGTCCAGAAACGAGACGTATTCGGGTCCGACAGAGGAGAGACCACACATGACTTCACCTCCACGACATCTATGAAGGGCCCTTTGGCTGAAATCTGCAGTAGGACAAATAACAAAACAGTGAGGAAGAAGACAAATTGTAGTTAATTATGAACAGGACCAAAGGAATGTAATGATGCACCATGAAGTTAGCTTGCTGCTCTCACTGGTAACAGTGCAGTTTATACACGTGCATAAAGAAAAAAATAATCACACAAATGAAGTACTTGATTTTGAAGAACTTGGTTTTGACAGCTTGCTTCAAATAAGCACAGAAAATATTCGACACACACGGACCTCAACATAGACACGGCGGTCTGCAGTTATGACACAGGGGCCGATCCGCCTCTGCTTGTAGCTCTCAGCGACAAATAGCTTCAGAAGAAGAACGGGCGCAGATCTGTGTCCGGGTGTCGGAAGGTGTCTCATTTCTGGATCAGGCCCCGGACCCCCGGGTGCCCAGGAGATCCGCCCTGCCGGGGGGGTGTTTACGTCGACATCATCGACTCCAGCAGACCCGGGGAGCGTGGGGACCGCAGCCAAACAGCTGAACTGAGAGGAGAAACAGGAGACCGTAGGTTAAAAATATTTCATGAATAATGCAGTATTCAAAGTATAGGTTTACAGATATCTCACATGTATGCCGAGTGGACCTTTGGACTTCAATTCTGTCTCATTGAGCGCCAGGATGGCCTCAGGCTCGTCTCTCCATAATAACACCTGGCCAGAGAGGAGGGAGACATTGCAACCATGTGTAAGAAAATGTCAATACACTTGAGTATTGCGTAATTATGTTTTTGTGATACTGTATGGATTCTCAAAAACACAATACATTTTTAATTATTATTTACATGCAAATATTTGTGGCAGACAGTGACAGTGATAAATGCAGATCAAACGGTTCTGATTGCATAAAGAATTTTGACTTTTTTTTGGTCAGGTTTTATACATATGGGGGGGGGGGGGTCATACTACTAACAGTTTTCCTAAAATGAGATAAAAAAATAATGTCACAATATGTACAACCAGAGAGAGAGAGAGAGCGAGAGAGAGATATGCAAAGTTTTAGGTCCGCTGTTTTCTATTTACATGTGCATAAATAATAATAATCTTTCTTTCTATGCAGATGACACCCAGCTGTTTGTATCAGTACACCTAAAGACAATAGCGATCTTGTCCCTCTCACTGACTGCCTTGAAAAGATTATGTGCTCGATGTCCAACGATTTACAGCAACTAAACAACAATAAAGCAGAGATCATATTATTCTGTATTCCAAACTCCTCACAGCTCATCCGTATTGACCTTGGCAGTCTGTCGATGAAGACATATCAAAAAGGTTATCCATGCTTTTATTTCATCCCGTTTTGGACGACTGCATAGTTATTCATGTTTAAGCCAGAGTTCTCTCTCTCTCTCTCTCTGTCAATGGTATTTAGTGCAAAATGCAGCAGTTAATAATACCTGCTGATGATTATGATTATTACACTCAGAGGAAAGATGCATATTTATTTTTATACATTATAGACACATTTTTCATTCAGTGTTTCATTACACACACCTTCTGCCTTTGTTGCTTGCCTCTTTACTTTGCTGAAATCACTCTGTATCCTCCCTCTCATCTCTCTCTCCCTCAGTTTGCCTCTGTGCAGCATCCCGTCTTAAGGCTTTAACACCGCGCTGCTCTGGTCATGATGACCTGGGTCACAAGTCTCACTGGGGACAACTTCCACTTACCACAATTTCAAGTGTCTATTATGTGCCTTGTGTTTTTGTCACTATCTGGTAAACATTGACCTCACTTTGAATTCTGTTGTTCTTCCCTTTGTGCTCTCAAATTTTCACTCATTAAGTTTCTGCTGTTTTCTCCATCACATCTCTGATTTTCCCTGCCTTTTTTGGTTTGTGTAAATGAATTGAACAAGGATGACATAAAATCTCCCATAATTCTTTAAAAGTTGAGTGAAAAAAATAATAATATGGATTATTTTATGGAGGTAAATAAATATTGAATTTGGTCAAATATATAATACAGGGTTTAATAGACGACATATTTCTTATCTCACCATGTTTTTGTACTGCACCCCTCTCGGCTGTCCCAGGAGAAGACCCTCAGTCCCACAGGAAATAACTGGGAACACCAACAGGAAATGACTCCTGTTGGACTGAGCCAGGCACGTTGAGTCTCGCAGAGTCACGGCAGTCACTGGGACAGACAAGCTCTGGAAGGGAGAACTGATGTGAGACGACGTAGCTTTCATATGAATCATTTTTCTGTATAAGTGAAATGATGTACACACAGTTTGTTTAATAATAATGACAATAATTCATTTGTTGAATGAAACATTACACTCAAAAACCACAAATGACAACCTGCCGTTTGCTCTTTAGTCAGGGGGATCACCAAAGTCATATCTATCCTCTACCACAAATGTAATGTAATGTACTTCATGGCAATCCATTTCAAAGCTGAACCAACAGCTGGTCTGACTGGAGCTGTGCATCAAGCCTTAAACACACCACTGCAGTGTTATCCAAATATAAAGTTGATAAGGCTAAAATGTTGGCAAACACATATTTATAGATCTAGCAGACACGGATCAACATTGGCATCCCTTTCGCTCCGTTTCCGATCTACACTAAACCCCTGAGGGCAAACATCTGGCTCCAGCTGCTAAAAACTGCGCTATGTTCAAGAGCTAGTCACTTACTTTGTGCGTCTGCTGTTTGGTAAAACTAAAACACTCCATAAAGCAGAGTAGTGCAACAGTTCCCTGTGGGTTTTATCATTTTCATATTACATGCGGGCAGTTGATTCATTGTTTGTAAAAAAAACATAATGATTAGAGCAGCTTTAAATGTGATTCATGTACAAGATATTCCCATCAAAAGCAAAGGTTGGTTTATTTCATTGATAGTTAAGGTGCAAGTTTAAACAAAATTCGTATTAATTCAATGTTGGCGGTACTACAAGCAGCTGCTGTGCATTATGGCCTTTGTGAAACCTCAGGATACATCAGCAGGCAGCTTCTCCCTTTATGAATCGTTTACATCTAATACTGAGGTATGAAGACCTGCAGGACGCGTCGGTCTACGGTCACGCTGAGGCGTCCGTCCTCACACTGCACCGTGAAACTCTCCCGGCCTCCTCGTGCTCGGCCTCCAGCGTTCAGCCACTGCCTCAGCCGGCGCTCCTCGGCCCAGGGCGGCCTCACGACCGCTGGATTCATCACAGCAACCGCGTCTGAGGCACAGACAGAGAGGAGACACAGAGACAGCCACGCGCAGACGTTAAACACTCACACTTCCGATACCCCTTTCATTCGGCACATGTGGTGGAAATATTCTGTTTTTCGTTTCTCATCCTCCATCGTAAAGCAAATAATTTCTCCTGTCCGTAGAGGAAACTTGGGCGGATTTCAAAATAAAGCGAGGTCACTCACACAGCGATGGAAACAAGAGACACACAGGGGTCCTGACCTGTCACGCCCCCAGCCAGCTGGATCACAAAGCGATTGGCCAGGTCGGCCTCGGTGTATGAGGTCAGCCCGGTGTAGCCGCTCTCTCGGGCCCATGCGAGAAGGTCAGGTATGGTGGACAGGTTAGAGTTAAGCGTACTGGACAGGGTCAGGTCGGGCTCAGGTGGGTAGGGTGGGGACACGCTGTTGGAGGACTACAAGAGAGAGAGAGAGAAGACAGATACAGAGATGTAATCAAAGTAAAATCAAGTTGAAATGTGATATGCAACATGTGAGAATCCCAGTTGCTCAGTTGGTAGTCCATCATTTTATCTCTTTGTGGCTTAATCTTGTGGTTTCTCTAGAGATGTTGTGAAGGCCAGTCTGGTCTCAACAAGGCTGAGCAGAGGAGGGATGAGGAGGTGGCTTCCACCCATAAAGTGTATATAAGAAGTGGACGTAGCCATCGTGAACCCATTGGTTTTTGGATTTCCGTTTTTGAAGCCTTGAGATCTGCGTTTTGGCCGATGCCCTTTCGGATTACGGCCGGTCGCCATCTTGGCTTTTTTTTTGCAACCAGTGACGAAAGTGACCATATTTGGATGGCGGAAGAGTGACCTAGAGACGGCTCTGGTAGGGTAGAGACCTGTCAATCACAAGATAGCCCCACCCTAAAACACACCCTGCTTTATGGTCTGTTTGACTCTAAATGGACCATAATGTACTAAATGAACATCATGCTGTATTGAAGAATACTTGAAACTAGAGATTGAGACCATAAACTCATGTTTGCAATGTTCACTGAGGTAATAAATCAAGAGAGAAGTAGAGTCATTTTCTCATAGACTTCTATACAACCAGAGGAGTCACCCCCTGATGGTCAGTAGACAGAATGCAGGTCTAAGACACTTCCACATCGTTTTTTTGCACCAGTGTGGCCCGCTTGTGTGTTTTAATAGTTTTGGGGCAATAATAGAGCTCTATGGCACAGAGGAAGACGATATATCAGGCTATGGCTGCATAGGTCTTATATGTCAGTAGGATCAATTCGTTGTTGAATTATTGAAAATAATTGTTGACAAGAAGAAAAATATAGAATAACGCCTTCCTTTCCCATCATCTTTAACTGCTCATCCATAGAGGCTGAACAGGAGAAAAGTAACTCTCCGGCAAATCAGATGACGTATTCAGACACGAAGAGGAGATGGTGCCCTTACATGAACAGAGACATGACCCCGGACACCATGAGCAACGACGGCCCAGTTGACTGGAACAGAGCTGCTGAGAATCAACACAACCGTCTGGCTCTTTGAGTTGGCCACCAGGGGCACAAGAGAGACGATCACCTCCACCTGGAGAGAGCTGGAGGAGACGGAGAGAGAGAGACAAGATTCAACTTACCTTGTGCAACAACAGCCGTTATATACACACCCCACAGACACACACGCTTCTCACCCGCAGAGCCCTGAGCCGGCCGAATGGAGCTTGATCACGTGGACTTCGGGGCCGGTCCCACCTGCTGCAGCGACGGCGCAGCCCTGCACTTCCTGCGGCTGCAGCTCAGAGGTCAGGTAGTTGTGAGAGACGAACATGGACTGCAGCTGGCACACATCAGGCAAAGTGTGATCTGTAATATGGAGTCAAAGCAAGAGGGAGGTAGGTTTCACAAAGTCTTTCAGCACCATCTGTCCGACCTGAGGCTCGCGTTTACGTCTGGTGAGACGTGAGATGAGAGTGTATGACCGGAATTTGAACCTACAGAACACCAAACCGGTGCACAGATGTTTAGGTTAAAGCCGTAGTTTGGGAATTGTGTTTGCTTGCTTTAGAGTGTTAGATGAGAAGAATCACACCTGTCTGTCTGTTAAATATAAGGCTATTGCTGGCAGCAGACTGCTGACAATATTATTTGCCGTTGCTTCTCTATAAATATGCCGTAAACCCGACTGATGAGGGAGGAGCTGTAAACACTGACCCTTCAAATGATGCACGTCATCTCCTCAACATTGTGAATAGAATTTAAACTTTTGTAATTGGACGGACATCATCATCACTTCTCGGGGGCTCACCCTCTCCCAGTCGGACGTAGACTTGATTGCCGTGTGTTGCGTGTGTCAGAGAGGACAGACTGCCGTGGTGCTTCAAAGCCCAGCGGTGCAGCGCACGTGGAAGAAAGGGGAGCGAAGGCACCGATTGGACGTTTAAACGCAGGGCGCTGGACAGGACGCTGGAGTTTGAGGATACCTTGCGGATGAGGGCAAAGAAGAAGATTTCAAGTAGAAAAAGACGTTGATAGAATGGAAAAACCGGCTTACTCATTATACAGCAAATCATTTATGTGAGCGCTCAATCAAGTGAGAACTGGCAGTGAGTGACACTGCAGGTGTCATATCACACAGATGTGATGTGACACACTCGGACTGACCTGCACCAGCACTGGCATATTTGGGGGCAGGCTGTCAACCTCCAGCCACCAGGTGAGCGGCACCTTGGAGCTGAGCAGCAGGTGGAGGGCTCTGAGAGGTGGGGGGGGAAGAGACAACGGCTTCAGCAACACCGTCACCTGAAGACAGAAGAGGGAACGGCTGTGATGTTTACAGTGGTTAACAAAATAGCCAAAAATATAACAACCAAATACATGAATGGATAATATTTGATGTTAAATAATTACAATGATGATGAATATTTTTCCTTTAACCTCCAATCAGTTGGTAAAAAAACTGGTTAATTGTGAAGGTTTTTTATTACTTTCCTTCACAATTAATTAGTTAATAAAATAAATGCAAACTTGTGGAGTTATAAATATTGATATATATTTTATTTAAAAAATATATATATAAAATAAATATTTTCAAATTTATGAAATATGATTATTTGCTATAAATTATCCAACAATATATAAAGTATATAAAGTAGTTCTCCCCTAAAAAAAACATATGTTTATATATACATATACTTATACATACACATATACACATATATGTATATTTACACATATATACATATACACATATACATACAGTTGTGTGAAAAAGTGTTTGCCCCCTTCCTGATTTCTTATTTTTTTGCATGTTTGTCACACTTAAATGTTTCAGATCATCAAACAAATTTAAATATTAGACAAAGATAACACAAGTAAAAACAAAATGCAGTTTTTAAATGAAGGTTTTTATTATTAAGGGGGGAAAAAAATCCAAACCTACATGGCCCTGTGTGAAAAAGTGATTGCCCCCCCTGTTAAAACATAAATTAACTGTGGTTTATCACGTCTTTGGAAAGCTGAGTTCAATTTCTCTAGCCACACCCAGGCCTGATTACTGCCACACCTGTTCTCAATCAAGAAATCACTTAAATAGGACCTGCCTGACAAAGTGAGGTAGACCAAAAGATCCTCAAAAGCTAGACATCATGCTGCAATCCAAAGAAATTCAGGAACAAATGAGAAACAAATTAATTGAGATCTATCAGTCTGGAAAAGGTTACAAAGCCATTTCTAAAGCTTTGGGACTCCAGCGAACCACAGTGAGAGCCATTATCCACAAATGGCGAAAACATGGAACAGTGGTGAACCTTCCCAGGAGTGGCCGGCCGACCAAAATTACCCCAAGAGCGCAGCGACGGCTCATCCAAGAGGTCACAAAAGACCCCAGAACAACATCCAAAGAACTGCAGGCCTCACTTGCCTCAATTAAGGTCAGTGTTCATGACTCCACCATAAGAAAGAGACTGGGCAAAAATGACCTGCATGGCAGAGTTCCAAGACGAAAACCACTGCTGAGCAAAAAGAACATAAAGGCTCGTCTCAGTTTTGCCAGAAAACATCTTGATGATCCCCAAGCCTTTTGGGAAAATACTCTGTGGACTGACGAGACAAAAGTTGAACTTTTTGGAAGGTGTATGTCCCATTACATCTGGCGTAAAAGTAACACGGCATTTCAGAAAAGGAACATCATACCAACAGTAAAATATGGTGGTGGTAGTGTGATAGTCTGGGGCTGTTTTGCTGCTTCAGGACCTGGAAGACTTGCTGTGGTAAATGGAACCATGAATTCTGCTGTCTACCAAAAAATCCTGAAGGAGAATGTCCGGCCATCTGTTCGTGACCTCAAGCTGAAGCGCACTTGGGTTCTGCAGCAGGACAATGATCCAAAACACACCAGCAAGTCCACCTCTGAATGGCTTAAGAAAAACAAAATGAAGACTTTGGAGTGGCCTAGTCAAAGTCCCGACCTGAATCCGATTGAGATGCTGTGGCATGACCTTAAAAAGGCGGTTCATGCTCGAAAACCCTCCAATGTGGCTGAATTACAACAATGCTGCAAAGATGAGTGGGCCAAAATTCCTCTACAGCGCTGTAAAAGACTCATTGCCAGTTATCGCAAATGCTTGATTGCAGTTGTTGCTGCTAAGGGTGGCCCAACCAGTTATTAGGTTTAGGGGGCAATCACTTTTTCACACAGGGCCATGTAGGTTTGGATTTTTTTTCCCCCTTAATAATAAAAACCTTCATTTAAAAACTGCATTTTGTGTTTACTTGTGTTATCTTTGTCTAATATTTAAATTTGTTTGATGATCTGAAACATTTAAGTATGACAAACATGCAAAAAAATAAGAAATCAGGAAGGGGGCAAACACTTTTTCACACAACTGTGTGTGTGTGTGTGTGTGTGTGTGTGTGTAATCATATTTTATAAATAAAAAAATCTGAAAAGTAAATAGTAACTAAAGCAGTGTGATAAATGTAGTGGAGTAAAAAGTACAATATTTCCCTGTAGAGATGTACAGAAGTAGAAATATGAAGTTGCATAAAATTGAAAAACTCAAGTAAAGTACACCTCAGATTTGTACTTAAGTAAATGTACTTTTGATCACTGCCTCCATACTCTTACACCCAGTTTGAGTTTGCATAGTACCTTGTTTTCTGGGCTGTTTGTCACTCTCCCCACTGCAATCACATGAGTTTCCTTGTCACCGCGTTCCCTGGCAGCACAGCCCGGCCCGGCCTCGAACCTCTCCAGCAGACCCTGAACAGGGTGAAGCGCCCCCATTGGTGCCACGGAGCACCGCACCTCCACATTGTGAGCTTAGGAGGAATAGGAGACGCTTGAACTATGAGGTGTGATACAAATGAAACTGCAGGGGGGGGTGTACACCAATATTCCTCAATGTCACCAAAACAAATGACTGCAGTTATGACTGGATGAGATCAATGCTCTGCATCTTCTACATGCACATGGCACACTGGTTCAACAAAAACCGGCATGACTGCTGAGCCACTTCTTGCGACTCTTCCTCTGCCTTATTTCAACTTATCAGTCAAACAGTCTAATGTAGAAAGTCCTGCCGGAGGGGACGGGAATATTTCCCAGGAGAAACTATTTTCCCTTTCAATAAAGACCTTTGACTTGTGGCTGCTTGAGCAGAGGAGATATCACAGTTGATACGTTTAATGTCGACACAACTCTGTAATGATTGTTGTCGGTCTGAAGATAAATGGGTGCGACTGATGCTCTTACCTCCCGTTCTCTTCCAGAGCAGAAGGAGACAGAGAACAGTCCACCCGACCCCCGACAGTGAAGGCATCATGAACACTTCACTACACTGACTCACTGTCCCTCTTGCAACATCCTGGTGAACAGAAACAGGCAATAAGACATACAGCACACACCATATTACTTAATACATTACCGATGCTCATACATGACTGTAAACTGAATTTATTTAGGTTTTGGACTGATGGTGGAATAAGACACGCAATTTAAATACATCACCTTGAGCTAATGATGATAATATAATAATAATAATAATAGGCATTTTCATTATTTTCTGATATTTCATAGAAAGATTAAATAAATAGATTAGTCGATTGATAAATGGCTAATTAATCCATAATTAAAATAATTGTTCACAACAACCGGATCCATCATGTTAGCCAACCATCCTAGTTTCTATGGAAGCAAATTTACACCAGAAACAAAATTATTATAATAACTAATTATAATAAAGTCATCATTTAATCAATTATTGGATTAACAAGCCAACATTATGATATGACAAAATAAACATTTTACTTACTAAGTCAAACTATGTTATTAGATAATATTATATAGTATAATTATTTTTTAATGATGTATTATACTATTCCACTGCCCTTATTTTAATGCACCAATCACCAAGTCAAATTCCTTGTATGTGCAAACATACTGGCCATTAACTTTCTGATTCTGCAAATTATGAGACAGTGAGTCAAACAATTCTGAAAGAAAGTTGATAATATCAGGTAAAAATTCTAAATTTTGAAATTTTTCCGAAGATGAAAAAAGTAAAACTGATGAGACAGTAAAGAAATGGGCTTCCATAGCTCGACTAGAATGTGCATGCACTTTTTTTACAGCACATTTCCCAAAAAGTACACGAGTATGAATATCACACAAAAAAATACAAGCACAATTTAAACAAGCAATAAATTGAAAAGCAATATACTAAATCAGAGGTTTCCTACATAATAAATGTACATAACATTCAAACAGGAAAAGCAAGCAATGCAGGACTGAATAACATAAATGAATTGAATTTTTATAAAGGGTCGATCAAACCGACTTATCGACTAATCTTACAATTCATTCAAGTAAGGTGCACGAGGTACGAACAGATTTATTCCCATTAGGATTTAAAAGCCAGCTTGTGTTCTCATATACTTCTGTTTTAATGTCTAAAGCTCATCTGATGAGTCCTAAAACTTTTCCTCCCTCCACTAACAAACATGAGGACAGACGGTGAACTCACCTGCAGCGCCGCACGGAGGGAGAGGTGGACTGCTGATCCAGCTGTTGATCCAGACTCCACTGGGAGGACTGCCCCCCCCCCCCCCCGCCCTATTTTCTCAAACACACAACCACGCAGTCGCACACCCCCTCCCCATCTTCAAAGACCAAAAAAACCCCCCCCCCCCCCAACCTCAGCACAGTTGCGACTTGTGAGAAGTATTTTCTCAGTGGAAAATTTGTTTTACGCACCGAGTGGGACACTGAAAAGGGAGGGGAGGAGGCGGCCTGGTTGTGAAGACACAATTAAAAAAGGGGCAATAGGAGGGGACTGCGGGATGGTGTGACAGAGATGGCGAGATGGAGAGGAATAAAAGGCCTTTGGAAAACGTCTCCCAACGTGGATGGCAGCAGGAAGGGAGAGGAGGAGGAGGAGGAGGAGGGTGGAACCAAAGGGAGTTGACTGGCAGGTGAAATGTTTGGGAGGGGGAGTAAACTCACACATATTATGTCTTCTTCGACCCTCTGAGACATTAATGACATGGTTCATATTTTCCATATTTCTGCTTCTGAGTTTTGGTTCTGTCCCTTTCGACCTCACATGTCTGTGGGAAATAAATGCGGCCAATAGGAGCCAACACGGCAGCCAAAACAAGCCTTCAAAAACTAGTTTAGAAATACACAACATAAAGATATAGAGGAGTAATGCCGACCCGAGCAGAGTGAAGTCGCTCTTTCTCTGTGTGCTGCAACAAGAGCTTCTCCTGACTTTGTTGACATAGACAGGCCGGTCCCGCCATGTTTTTAGGACACGCTAGCACGTGTGAGCATGCTCTACTAGCTAGCTCATGGCTGCCACTCTCGGTTACAGCTCACAACGGCCGCCCGACCGACGTTTGACATCACGGAAGCGAAGCAACCACCCTCCGGTTCCAGCTCAGCTAAAAACCGTTTGCTCTGTAAACACTTTAAACAAAAAAAGTGCTTTGCACCGCTAGCGCTGTTAGCAACGTTAGCTATGAGCCGGCGGCATGTTGAGAGCCGTTGAGAGGCAACAGAGAGGGGAAGTCCCGCCCCTTTCGGTGTACGGTAGCCAATGATGAGTTAAATCATGTCAATTCCCTTTCAGTTGTGCCGTGAATTACATATAGGGTGTAATTCTTGATAATTTAGCAAGTGAACAAAGATCACAGTGGGTTTGTCGTAGCACCATTTAGTTTTGTGCGAAGCGGCTCAGTGAACTACATCGCTGGTCTTGCACAATATGTGGGAATCTGGATCCTGTATTGGTGGAGTTTCACCCACACTGGATATGTCGGCCTCTACTGCAGCATTTCTCTTGTTAGTCCCCCAACTATATATTAGTGTAATACTTCATCTGTGAAAAAACTCGCCAACGTTTGATGTAACGTTAACACAAGAGATACAAGTGCGGCTATGGTGGATGTAGCCTACAGCACGGGCCGAATTAAATTGATGTTCTCATTATGTGTTCAAGATTAAGCATCCATCATCAGTTATGATTTCCACACATCGATTGTCCAAAATTGATGAGACCTTTTGACCGATTCTGTGAAATATTGTTTGTGCAGTGAGTTTTCTTTTTCGGCTAAATGGAGTAATTTGTGACTTTTTGTCAACAGAACAACCAAATTACAGTTCAGTTAAATCTGTTTTTAGAAGCATTTCCAGTAATGTAAAAAAAAAAAAAACCCCACTTCTGTTCAAACATGACCACTCATGTAACTATAGTGTCCAATTCAACGTTCTTAATTGCTTTTTGAGACAAGTTTACAAAGTGCGTCTACAGTTCTTCCAGTTTCATTCCCGCCAATAATTCTAGGAATGTTTTTAATTCCGACCATTTTAGGACACAATCAACAACAGCAGCTGGGACCCGGTCTGGCTCAGTTTCAAAAACAAACAACCCTCTCAGAGATGGAAAATATTGTGCCCAAAACTGGCTCAATATTCTTAGCACTCATATTACATTTTACCTGTTTTTTTTTCTGAACGGCAAAATCCATCCGAGCGCCTGTGAGTTCGGAGAACTGATGTGGACATCAGCCGAGTTCACTGTCCTGGTGTCAGCGTGACCGTTGGCACAGAACAGACAGCTGTACATCTCTTCTATTAATAAATTCACGTTGGTATTTACAGTCTGCATTCTGACGGGTGAAAGTACCTGAACAATATGTCAAAAACGGTATCTAAGGAGCATTTTCAGGCGTTAAAGTCTAAATATTTATCTGCTGTAAACATCTATGAACATGAATCCATAAACCTTTCTAAGAGCGTCGTCCTCTCTGAATATCAAAATCACTTAAATTGGCACACTTTTCCCAGCTTTCTGTGTGATAAGATGCTGCTCTCCATCAGCATATGAGATCAGAGAGGAAAGAAAATCTGTTCATCTCCTAAAGTTGCATATGAATATACACCTTCTACTCCCGTTGTCTTAAGATGTATATAGATGTACAGATGAAATCATTTTAAAACATAGAAAACTGCGAAATACATGCAAGATGTCAGAATTTCAGTTTCTCTGTGAGGCTGTACTTATTTGTACTAAATGCTAACGTCAGCATGTCGTGCTCTAATGCTAACATGCTGATGTTTAGCAGGTATAACGTTTACCAAGGTTGTGTTCCAATACACATACCAACATGCTAAGATTTAGCATGTCCCAATGAATAGTATGTTAGATGCAGCAGGCCAAAGAATACCAGGATGTCCTCCCGCAGCCGGTTGCATTTTGCAGTGTGCATGCCTCCATCAACCCCCCAGGACGAGCCCCGGGGCTTCGAAGGCTAATTTGACACAGTGGCCAAACCTTGAAATTACAACTTGCGGGTCAGACGTTAGCGCGCAAATTCCACCATGTTATCATGCTAACGTTACGCTGGTTACAGAAAATAAGCGGCAGCGCTGGGTCTCTGCTCCCAGCCAATTAGGAGGCTAGAGCCGGGAGGAGAGCAGTTCCGGAGACAGAGGTGCTCGGTACCGCGCTGGCTGGAATTCAAGTCGCCACAATCCGTCTCCGAAGCTGGTGCCCACTAAGTAGCCAAGTCGTCCCCCAGCGAGGGTGTATTTCATGTCTCGTTTGTAGTCTGATAAACAGTAAATTAATCACATTCAGTGCCACACATCGCTATTTTCCGAGCTACTGTAGCTGTCACATTTGTTGACGCTGTGTCCAAATAAACGGGGCCCCGCCTCAAACACTGTATCCAGTTCTCTTTATACGTCCATGATATTATGGCGATTCTGACCCACAATCCTCTGCACGGCGGAAGATGAGCCAAGGTAAAGATAGCAGATATGTGAGCATGGCTTTCAGTAGTAGTATGTCCCAATTGTATGCAACAGTACGCACTTTGTAAGGGCAGCTGCAGTACGTACGAAAAGTAAAAAGAAAAAGTATTTGATTTGGAACGCAGCCTAAATTCACCATCTTAGCTTAGCATGCTAACATTTGCTAATTAGTGCTAGACAAGGCTGAGGCTGATGGGAATGTCACTAGTTTTACAGGTTTTTGGTCATAAACCATAGAAATGGACAAATAAACATGTTGCCCTGATGATGGCGCTGGATGTAACATTGACGGATACAATGCAATTCATCCTGAGGGGAACATGAATGTCTGCTACAAATGTGATGGTAATCCACCCAATAGTTGTTGAGACCTTTTACAAAAAACAAATGTCGACCTCATGGTGGCGCTAGAGGAGAAGACAGAGCATGACCAGGGTCAGCACACTTTATCCTCTGGGGACCATGAAATCCATCACGTAGTGTGAGATGTATTGAGGATTTAGAGTTGTGAGATCAAAAAGGGTCGAATGAGGACTTCCACTTTTCCCCAATAAGCACCGATCAACTGAAAGGAAAACAAACTTATCAATGCTTCTGTGTTGGGTTCACATCTTTACTGAGTCACAGTTCGAACATATTTCACCAGCAACTGACAGAGAAGGAAACACAAGATGCACAACACAAGATGGGGGGGGGGGGGGGGGGGGCAAAAAAAAAAAAAAAAAAAAAAAACTCGGAAAAAAGTTTTTTTTTTTTTAAAAAA